>NW_024609882.1:105698785-106091972 GCF_016920785.2 Ixodes scapularis
CGGACCCCATAGGAACCCCTGTAGAGTAAAATAGTTTGTTGTTGGGCGAGTTGGTGAACGTTGGTTTTGCTCAAAAAAGACGGACACAAGAGAGAGAAACAAACACGAGCGCATCTGTCAACCGGGCTGAGAAGCTTTTTATCTGTTGCAACTTTCTTTCTGCGAGCCATCGGGGGTCTTGTAAATAACACACCACGCGCAACCAGTCATTGAACATGCGAACTTGGCGCCATAATTCAGAAAGAAGGACCTTACAGATTCGTTTTTGGTGTCCCCATGACGGGCCTCACATTGCCGCACACAGCACTTACTTCTTGTGGTGTGACTCCTTTTCTGATAGTTTTCTGCTAGATCAGAAAAGGAGTCACACCACAAGAAGTAAGTGCTTTGTGCGGCAATGTGAGGCCCCCGTAATGGGGACACCAAAAACGAATCTGTAACATCATTCTTTCTGAAATATGGCGCCAAGTTCGCATGTTCAATGACTGGTTGCGCGTGGTGTGTTATTTACAAGACCCCCCATGGCTCGCAGAAAGAAAGTTGCAACAGATAAAATGCTTCTCAGCCCGGTTGAAAGATGCGCTCGTGTTTGTTTCTCTCTCTTGTGTCCGTCTTTTTTGCGCAAAACCACGTATCCAAACCCTTATAGACCTTCTACGGGTTCTCTGCGGGCACCCTATAGACACCGTATGGATTCTGTGTAGACAGCCCATAGAGTCCGTATGGGCTTAATAGCGTGTCTTACTTTAGATAGTATATAGGATGACCTCACCTTGTGACTAGAATGGAACTTCCATAGAAAGTCCGTTGGCCAATATTTTATAGCGCGACCATAGGATAACTTCAGGAAGGCAACAGTAGTCGTGTTTTGAAACACAGGGTGTTTCAGAGAACTCAGGCCAAATCGCTCCAGCAAAAACTACATATCGCACAGAAAAAAAGTTGATGCCGTGTTGGTGTCTGTCCAAGAGCCTATTTAGGAAAAATAGTAACGCTTGAAAAAAATAGTTTTTGTCTCGTTTTTCTTTTAGAAAGTAACTTTGTATTTGTTCATTTTAAGGCCATAGTTTCAATTCGCAACTTACTCCTCATCATCAATGACCCCTATATCAACAATTTTAAGACAACTATAAAGCATGCCGAGCGTTTTACCACGCTTTGAAAAACCCTTCAAGTCTGACGTGTACTCTGGTTTCGGAATCTAATCCAAGCGCATCTTGACGGCAACTGTCCTGCCCTCCGACGGCTGAAGCGCGGAACCAAGGCCAGACAATGCGATACACTTCGTTTCAGCTTAGGTCCGAGCGCGGCCGATGTGATGAACCGAAGGGCCAATCAAACAGCGAAACAGGCACAACGTCATGGCGTGCTCTCTGCAGTTGATAGGACCAGCTGGTATTCGCCGTCTCTCTCTGTGCGTGCTTCTCCACCGGCTAGTCCTATCAAGCGCAGAGAGCACGCCATGACGTTGCGCGTTTTGCGCTGTTTGATTGACCCTTCGGCTCATAACGTCGTCCGCGCTCGGAGATAAGGCGAATAGAAGTATAATCTCGCCCGCCTTGCCTCTCTTCCATCTCTCGTAAAAAAACAAAGTGTAGCGCGCGCGTGTGGCCAGGCGACAAGGAACGCCTCGCTGTGCGAAAGAGCGTGACCTTGCAAGATTGAGTTTGGACTTTTGGGCTGGCTTTAGTTCCGCGCTTCAGCCGTTGGAGGGCAGAACAGCTGTCGCCAAGATGCGCTTGGATAAGAATCCGAAACCAGAGTACGCGTCAGAATTGAAGGGCTTTTCAAAACATGGTAAAATGCTCCGCATGCTTTAAACTTGTAAAAAAAAGGGTGGATATAGGGGTTATTGATGATGCCCAGTAAGTTTCTAATTGAAACTATGACCTTCAAGTTAACAAATAAAAAGTTACTTTCTAAAGAACTTTAAATAAACTATTTTTTCTAAACATTTTTATTTTTCCTAAATGGGCTCTTGGGCAGACACCAAAACGGCATCAACCTGTTTTCTGTGCGATGCTTAGTTTTCCCAGGAGCGATTTGGCCTGCGTTTTCTGAAACGTTTCCTAGGGTCGCTGCTCTATAGAACGTTCTCCGAGTGTCCATACATATTTTTGTTAGGGTGGGTTTATGAGCTCGGAAGTGTGCACTAATCCCTTTACTTTTTAACTATAGTGACGCGATCCTTTTCCATCTCAGTAATACATAATTTACTTAATCTTTCTTTGAGCTCAAATCCAGCCCCACCCGATGCTACGAGGTAATGGAGCCAATCACACAGCGTAAAAAGCGCAATTCAGTATGCCTTTTTTTTTTTCTCTTTTAGTGATAATATGGGGTGTTTGGAGACGCCAGACTTGATAGAAAATCGGTTCTGAAATCGGCGCCTGCACGTAAGAATATAAGCCCACCGTCAAAGGTGTATTTCACAGGTCGCTTTTATTTTGTAAAATTACAAAACCTAGCACCTTGTCTGCAAAAAATAGGGCCAACAAATTCGAAAACCTCAACGGCGGCCGGCGACGCAAACAACCGAGTTGAGTTGCGGGGCGCGTTTGGCGCACCTATACATAGATGGCGCTACCTCCCTTTCGAGAGTGCGAGCGACGACAGGGGTCTATTAAAATGAACATAACTATCTTGTAATGTACATTTTAATTAAAAATAAATGTGGACATTGAACACAAAACTTGAAGTAACAGAAATATTATAAAACGCAGCTCCATAATGACGGCGCCAACTGCGCTATTGCTACCGACGAACTTCATGGATGAAGAAAGAATAAAACAATTAAAACAGAGACAACACAACCACATCTTTCAACTAGCAACAGACGAGTTGCTAGTTGAAATATGTGGTTGTGTTGTCCCTGTTTTAATTGTTTTATTATTTCTTCATCCATGACTTAAACCAACACGCTCTTCTCCCAAGCATACCGACGGACTTCGTCTGCGTGTCGTCTGCTTTCTTTTGCATGCCGCCCAGAAACATTCACGTTTGACGAAAAGTTTAGATTTCTACGTGCAGGCGCCGACTCTTACGGCCCGTCTTAGATAGAGTCTGGGTATTTAGCCACCCTATATAACGCGCACGGGGATACGACGAACAACAAGGGGGTGTATCTATCATGCAGTCTGATTGGCCCAGTTAGCTCGTAGCCTCGCCGGCCTTTGTACTTAAGGTGAAACCAACCATAGTCAGTTTTTTTAGTGAGTAAAAGGTAAGGGTATTGAGTTACTTTTTGTTTTCAACAACGTGTAGAATCGGCACGGAATGAAACCCGAACACCGGAACGCGTGGCAATCGAGACAGGCTGCTCCACCTGGTGGGTCCCTGAGAACTAATGAAAATGCGCCCGGGGTTCGAGGGTGCGGGTCCTACTAAGATGTGCTCGACCCTCGCGCGGCGTGTCTGGGAGTTCCGTGTTTCGCCGGCGGCGCGCTGTAAGCGCCGTCACTCAGGGTGTTTTCGTGTCGCTGCACTGTAGCCCGGTCGACACCTGCGGCTTGCGCTCGGTGCGAGAAGGTCGATGCTAGGAGCAGCAGCAAGCTGCTTGCGCGCGCGCCAGCGGAGCACGCTCATGGAGTCTTCTCCTCCTGGCGTGCGCAGTTTTTATTGTTTGTTACACGCATCGTAATTTTATAATTAGCAATACTTATAGCAAAACAGCGCGACATACGAGACAGAACCAAGTGGCACACGCGGTTTCTGTGAAATAGTGAGACGTCATAGACGCGAAATAAAATTCGTTTATTGGCACAACCATACCCTTTCTGAAAAAAAAAAAATACTGCGACAGACCGTGACGCGGATGCCCTGGCGCCGCAGCAGCAGCTCCAGGAACAGCCTGGGCCGGCTAAATAAATGACCCTGTACGAACAGGACGTATCGCAAAAAGCTATAGTCATTTTAAGCGGCCGCCCGTTATCCACGATAAACAGGATCGTGCAAGCGTTCCATTAAGAGCAGCGGATCTCCTAGTACTTCGTGAAGTCGCCTCCAGCAGCTAGGACGGAAGCCATTCGACGAGGCATACTTTCAAAGAGCCAGCCTCTTTGAAAGTTACTAGGTCCGAAGCGCGCAGCCGCTCCCACTGAGCTTCGACCGCAGCCCACAAGTCGTCCGCCGAACGCCGATGGAGAGGCCGATGGGAAAGGTTCTTCTTCATGGCCCCCCAGACATTTTCGGTGATGTTCATGTCTGCTCCTCGGGGGGACCACTCAAGAACCATTACCCCCCGGTCTTCCAACAACTCTGTCACAGACCGTGCCATGTGGATTGGGCTGCGGTTTTGCTGGAGGTAGAAGTAGCCGTCGCTGAACGGGCCGTCCATAACGTACGGCAGTAGAACGGTCTTGACGACGTCCATGTAAGCGGCGGCGTTGAAGCGGCCACCAAGGCGCACCAGGGGACCCAGTCCGTCCTTGGAGAGCGCGCCCCACACGCTCACGGAGCAGCGGCCGCTATTTGTGACACGCTGGAAATTGACCGGGTTGAACCTGAAAAATTTGTAAATTATTTCGTCAGCGCTTGTCTTAGTTGAATGTTCTATATGGCATAAGTTACATGAAGTAGCGCGCCCAGCGCTAATACTTTCGGGAAAACTGGTGCTCAGTAGTAATTGTGTTTGTCAAACATCTAAAATAAAAGCACGTGTTTGATTCTCCGCTTTTAAGACAGAGTAAACTGAAAAGTCAATCGCCTAGAATTCTCAACGAAATTGTGCAACTCTTCGATAATTAGCCAAACACTTACCTGGTCCGGTCGGCTCGCCAGATCCGCTGACGCTTCTCCTAGCGCGTTGTGAAGGCAGATTCATCGGTGAACACTACGTTCTGCCAGCCTGCCACTGTCCACGATGAATGTTCTTGAGCGAACAGCAGCCGCTTGTGCCTGTTGTCAGCCGAAAGCATCAGCTTTTTAGCGGGCACGCGGCTGCGCAGGCCAGCTTCGTGCAGCCGCTCACGTATTTTCGAAACGTTGACTCCGAGGCCCAGTTCATTGCGTATTTCTTTAGCCGTCAGTGTCGGGTCGTCTACTGCAGCAGCCACGATCATTCGGTCTTCATCGTCCGTCGTCACCTTTGGTCTTGAGCCACGCGGAAGGTTTTCGATACGCTGTTCGTAATGGAACACTTGCAAAATCCTATTGAAAGTCGGCACTGGGTGGCCGCTTAACCTGGCTAGAGCTCTTTGCGATAGGCCCTGCTCAGACAGGGTGATGAATTTATTCCGCTCCGGACTTGATACGCCTGGCATATCGGTCGTTACCAAATAGAGCTTCAGCGAGCAATTCCTCGGTTTTTATAAGAATCGACTGATAACTTCGCACGAAAACATGGCCATCGCTTAACAAAACCGAGGCATCCGCGTCGCGGTTTGTTGCAGCATTTTTAATTTTTTTTTTCCGAAAAGAGTATGGTTGTGCCAATAAACAGATTTTATTTCACCTCTATGACGTTTCACTATTTCTCAGAAACCGGAGCCTCCGCGTAGTTCCGGCGACACTTCATTGAGCACTACGGGTCTTCTGTGCACAAAATGTTTCAACATTCATTTCGCCTTTACGATACACAAAGCAATAATTAATGACAGCGCTGAACAGATATGACTGGGCATCTGATACATAAAAGCGATAATTAATGTGAGCGCTGGACAGGTCGGACCAGAATCTGCACAGAGTGGCGTATTCTACAAGGCCCAAGCTGCTACAATTAGCAAATATGTTTGCTGAGTGTGCGAGTTGCTAGACCTGCATCATGGCATTCGCAGCGAGGCATACGAGCCTGAAGAACAAGGGAGGTTAATGGATGAGCGCTGGGAGTGGACGTATGAATGTGTTCATGTGTTATATACTAAATATTTGTAGTAGCAACCTTCAGTTGGGAGTCAGCACTCGTCATGCGTGTGTCTCAACTTGTTCTTCTGTCTCGTATGTCGCGCTGTTTTGCTATAAGTACTGCTAATTATAAAATTACGATAGTATAACAAACAATAAAACTGCGCACGCCAGGAGGAGAAGACACCGTGGGCGTGCTCCGCTGGCGCGAGCGCAAGCAGCTTCCTGCTGCTCCTAGCATCGACCTTCTCGCGCCGCGCGCAAGCCGCAGCTGTCGACCGGACGACAGTGCGGCGACACGAAAACACCCTCAGTGACGGCGCTTACAGAGCGCTACCGGCGAAACGCGGAACTCCCAGACGCGCCGCGCGAGGGTCGAGCATATCTTAGTAGGACCCGCAACCTCGCACCCCGGGCGCATTTTCATTAATTCTCAGGGACCCACCAGGTGGAGCCCCCCGTCTCGATGGCCACGCGTTCCGGCATTCGGGTTTCATTCAGTGCCGATAGTACATGCCTGGTCATGACGCTTGTTTCATTTCTTAGCTTGCTTTCACCGGCCCAACGAATCAGGCGTAGTGAATGCGAAGTGATCCCGTTTTTGCGAGTGATTGATTTGACTGGTGATAGCAAACGCACAAGGAAGACAAACGCCCTGACGATGCGCTTTTTACATTGCTTAATTGTCTCCGTCCAATCGTACCGTTGGCTGACGTCGGGCTCAAAGGCTCGTTTGTGCTCCGACGTTGAGCTCTGCGAATGCATCGTAGCGCAGGACGCGGGCGTTTCATTGGCCTGCTAGCAGGAACTGGATATCTGCCAACATTCGGCCTTTACATACGCTGCGCTACGCTGTGCTACGCTTCGCTACGCTGCGCCCGTCGACGTTACATTGGAGTATAAACGTACCCTTTATATAAAAATTACAATAGGCCAAGTCCATCTAGAAGGGCTTTTGGAAGTAACCTAAAACTTGACTTTCGTGGTACTCACCTGGGGATGACCCAAATACTTCTGCGTCCAAGGCCAGCAACAGAAATATATTTGCAATGAGTATCATTATTTACTGTCTTGTGATGAATACCGACTCCAGCCTAATATGAACTGTCGAGAATGACGTCGTTTTCCGGTCCTTCAGTAAAGTTTGGATTTTACGAGCCTGTGTTCACAGACAAAGGGCCAGGCAAACCCCAGTTAGCTTTGGAAGTGAGTGCGTTCTTTTAGGCTTCTTATAAGGCCTTTCAAATAGAGCTTTTGTATTGTGTGCTTATTTCCGGTAAATCATCGTGCCTCAATCCTCGTAAACTGGAGCTCAAACATGTTTTTGATAAAATGCAACACAAATATCGCGCTCTTGAACCCCCCACGTGCCTAAAAGCTTGATATCAGTTTTAATACTGACGCAGCAACGGATAAGGTCAACCAACTTCCGTTCAAGCAATGAGCCAACAAAATGTCCAAAAGAGCGTTGTATTGTATATTTATTTCTCGAAAAATATCCTACATGAACCTTGTAAACCTGAGCGGTATATTTTTGATCGAACGTGACAAAAATATTGTGTCCTTGAATCTTCCGCATGCCCAATCCTTCAAATAAATTTGGACATTTAGGCAGGAACAAGTAACGTCAATCCACTTCTGTTCAATTGACTAGCCGGCCAAGTTATGCCCACAGCAAAGCGAATCGTGACATCTGTAAAATCCTTTTTTTTTTCTTTGGTTATGCGTATTTGTATGTCCTTGAATTTGCAAGATGGTTCAATTTCAGTTTAATTAATGTATTTTAATAAGTCTTCATCTCATTTATTGTAGATGTATGCCATAAAGTAACGACACACGACAGGGGAAAGCACGAAATAAAACTGTAGTTACAGACGAGTTGAATACAGCAGCTGGAACGTTCAGTCAGCCGGGTGCAGCTGTAACCTTCGCTGTCGTACAGAAAAATAAAAAGCAACACGTGGCTTTGTGGAAGAATGACGAAAGAAGTAGCGGTATAAATATATATATATAATATATAATATATATAATATATAATATATATATGTATATATATATATATATATATATATATATATATGCACGGAGCCGCCGAAAGACGGAACCGACGATGCAAATCACGCATGGGCGCGGGCTGCTGCCGCTGCGACCTTCCCCCCCCCCCACCTCCCCCCCCCCCCTTCCCCCATCCCCACTTCAGACTCCACATGTAGTGTAAAATGAGTTAGCGTCAAATGTGGCCTCGAAGGTCTTGTGTAGCAAAATACTCAGCCACGACTACATTTGATGCGATGGTTGTTGACCATCGGCTGAAACATATGATGTTAAAGAAGCGGTGACGATATTGAATATTTTTACAAGAGTTTACTGGCACTAGTGGAAAAACCAAGAATACTCACACTCAACATAGTTTATTTTATTTATTGATACTAATATCTCCCTCGGAAGTTATGGTACGAGGGGGTACATAATCTTTGCTTAAAGGTATACATTTCTAGTCATTTTATGCTCACGGGAACAAGACTACCAATGTCACCATTATACAGTATCGAAAATAAAGCAAAATAAAAAGAAAATAACAAAACAAACCTACAAGAGACATCGTCAATCGCGGGAGTTACAAAAATTGCGGAGTTTAGCAATGAGTGATGACTAAGATGAAGCATTTATTATATGACTGGGTACGGCGTTCCAGTCATAAATTGTCTTTGCGAAAAATGAGAACTTGAATACGCCAACCCTACAGCTGTTTTCTTGTAATGATCTACAATAAAGATTTCGCGTGAGGTAAATCTGAAGGGTAGGTAAAATATGCGTAGAGGTGTCAATATTAAATCGTTTGTTTAGTAGGTTTAGTAATCGACGAGCTAACCAAATTATTCACGCAAGATTTGACTGAGAAAAATCTTACATTGACTAAGAAAGCTCGTTTTCGCCTTGTTATTTTCAAGATAAAAACGAGCGTTTTGTTTTAATCTCTCCTTCTTAAAATTTGGTGACATAGCTTGGTTGTCGCAATATCGCCCGGCGACGGTATTTGAATGTGGCTTATAGATTGGACTCCAGCATTACGTGAGCGCTCAATTTGGGCTCGTGATAATCAATAGATCGACAAGCATTCGGGTAGTGCCCGTGTCCAATCGCTGCAGTGACGAAAATACCCTAATCATAACAATGTCTGGAACTCGGCGCGTGCCCTGTGCTTTGCCAACCGCCAAACGCGTGAAATTATCAAAATCTACGGCGTACAATCGGTTCCAGATGACGTGGCCGCTTCTTCTGGCTGCCGGTTGAGAGTGAACGCTGCTCGTTTTCTTTTGATTTCTTTTGTTTTTGTGAGTTTTGTTGCGTGGGAAGAAAAACGAACGCCTGTTTTGTTGGTAATAAACGTCAGGTATTTTTTTTCTAAGCGGGAATCGCGCAAAGCATAAAAATTTTTGCCCGCCTCCCCCACCCCGCTCTTTAACGTACTTTACTGGTCTGAGGCAAGAAAGTAACATGCATGGTACTTTGCTGTTTCAGCAACGACATCAAATACTAAAACAGGCTAACTGTTGCCAATAAACAATTTTGAAAACAATTACGGTTTAAATAAATTGAGGGAAATTGATCACGCAATTACATCACTCCATCGCAACAATACATAGCGAACCACTTTCTAGCATGACGTGTCTTGCCTACTAAATATTCTTAAAATTCATACTCGCGCAATCGGCGAAATTAGGGGATCACAAAAATAAAGTCCTTTACCGTACAACAAACGTTGAGGTAACTGAGTCTTTACCCTTTGTTCTTCTCGAAGAAAATAGTGCGGGACGACGGCCTCAAAGAATAGACATGTCGGAGTTGGAGACTGCGGTGGGGCATCAGCGTAGCGTTTCCGGCTGAGGTTGGCACGACAACCTCAGCCGGAAACGCTAAGAGAAGCAGATGTTGAAAATGAAGATAATTCACTCAGTGCCATGATAATGAAAGTTCTGTTGTCCATCTTTCAGACACCTCGGTAATCTCACACAACCTTTTAATAAGAAGAAAACGGCCTACAATGGCAGGGGAGGAATTATGAAACACAATCAAGAAGTGACTATCGATACTGTCGACCAAAACTCTCGATGGTGTCGAAAAACATCCATAGTGGACTATCGATAGTACCATCGATAGTTGAATATCTAAGGTCGATTATCGATAGTTAAGACTCGATTGTGCTAGCGATGGTGCAATCGCTAGTACTATGCAGAGATGGCTAATAATCGGCTATCGCGACAATCGAAAGTCAGCTTTCAGACAGCTATTGAGTGTTAGGAAAATTAAAGCTCAACCCAAAAAGGGAATGAAGACGGATATGTACGGGCAGAAAACGCGTGGTTTTGAAAAAAACATAAAATCACATGTAAAATAAACTTAGGCGTTGCATTCTCGTAGAATTAAAGGAGAACCGGCGGGTCGCTATTTTTCGTGCGCACATATTGTGTATATTCAGGAGGTTCAGATATCAGGCTACATATTTTAATGAAGCAATGGTGAGGGTGCAGGCTAGCTGGTGTAAATTGAGCATAGCATAGGACGAGGGTGGCGACTGACATATATGTTTGTCCTGTGAAATAAAGTTTGTAGCTGCGTTTGAGACTTCGTCCCTGTCGTTCTGTGTTTTGTCCCTTGTCCGTATCCCAAGTCTCGGGTTACAACTATGCTCTACATATTTTAATATGCCACTATTCATGAAACTATTCAGTACATTCAGTATTTCTTTGCTTCTCAAAGCGCTTGCCAAATATAAAAGGTATTTTTGTTTTTAAATTTAAATTTACATATATGTTTTAAAAAAGCTGTGAAAGTTAAACTTATGCGGCTTGTGCAGATGAGTTATACGGCTAGGGGGCTAATCGTAACGATCAGTCGCCTAATAATTAAAATTTGTTTTTTCACTTTTTAATACATGAAAGTATACATATGATTCCAATTAAAAACTCGCTGAGCGTCATCGAAAATCACTAAATCAGTCATTTTTAGGGAGACTTCGAGCGCGTGAGAAGCGTAATAGTGCACTAAAGTTACCTCTCGTGGAGCAGGTACAATGCTGGATGTTGCGGAAGGGAGATGATTAGATTATCATCGCGTTCCGGAACCGCTAGCCTTGCACCTGCTCTACGAGTGGAAAATTTAGTACACTACTACGCTTCTCACGCGCTGAAAGTCTTTCTCAAATTTACTAATTTAGTGGTTGTCGATGACGATGAGCAAGTTTCAAATTGAAACCATATGTCTATTTTCATTATCTCAATGGTTAATTAACGAATTTTAATTAATTAGCCGACTGATCGTTACGATTACCCTCCTATACTATATCGCGTCGGCCGTATAACTCACCTGCACAAACCGCATAAGCGCACCTTTCACGGCTTTTTTTTAAACAAATTTGTTATTTTTGAAAAAAAAATCATTTTTGTGTTTAGCATTAGGGCTTTCAGGAGTTTACTTCACGCTTGTGTTCCTTTATTAATGAACTGACACATATTCCTATTCATAACGTTCAGCACTGAAAGGTGAAAATGAGCACTCAGCTGGATATAATTGTTTTTCACTTTATGAATATTTATAGCAAAATCCCGAAAATCGGTAATTTGCTGCTGACGAAAGTACTTAGGCTTGCATGCCATAATATAGTGCCACGTTTTGTTCGGCTCTATTTTGGCAGACTTTAATAAGGTTGGCCGAGAAAATATTTACTTGTTGGTATAAAAAGTAACTTCAAAATATGGAAGTCCTCAAGTAGTCTATCTATCTATAAATATATCTGAATCAATAAATGCCAGAAAGATTATGTTGTGTACACCTGAAATTCGACATTTCCAGATGAAAAGCTCATACAAAGAAAACGTACGTATTTATATTTTTTTATTATTATTTAAATAAAATAAGTTCTGGAATATATAACCTAAACAAAATAAAAAATAAATGATAAAATCAAACATTTATTGTTATTTAAGTAACAGCAACGGGGTATTATTTCAGTGAAAAAGGCTTGTGAATTCGAAAGGCAATATTGTTTCCTTTTCCTTCTCGCAACGTGTTTGTATCGCAAAATAGAACACCACACCACACATAGTTTTATCCAAGTAAAGTTATATGACCCCATACTTGCGCATTCGATCACAAAGGCTGGCATTGTATTCAAACAGTGTTTTCGATTTATGCAGCGCATATATACTTTACTCATCTGGGGAGACATAAATATTATTTTTTTTCTGGTTGAGCTCATAAAAAGCCCAATAGGCACACGCCGGAAAGCAATCTAAAACATAAAGAAACATGTTTTAGCAGTATACAATAAATATTTCAATATTTTATTGTCAATAGTTTCTAACGAGGGTTTCGACCCTTTTGTGATTGTTTTCCGATAGGTTCTAGATTCTTCCTCAATAATTCCGAGCTACGCGAAATTTCCTGGGCGTTCTTCGCGCGTCATCGATTAAAACACCATTGACGAATAGGCAAACAGCGCACAGTAAACGGGGACTAAGGAAGTGCAAACAGGACAAGCGCTGACTCTCAACTGAAATTTAATCACATGAAAACGAAACAAAGAAAACAGCAACTGCGTAAGCCAAACGTCACTGGGCCTGAGTAGCAAAGAGATGGTTTTCTTGGACACGTGGTGAATGTATCATATATGTGACGTGGGCGGAGTTGCTGTTTTCTTTTTTTTTGTTTTCATGTGATTAAATTTCAGTTGAGAGTCAGCGCTTGTCCTGTTTGCACTTCCTCTAGTCCCCGTTTACTGCGCGCTGTTTGCCTTTTCGTCAGTATGAACCAACTAACCCACATCACCACCCTTATAAAACACCATTGATTGCATTAAGATTGTCGGATATCAAAAGTTTTGATAATGGTGAAATCAAATGAAAGTGTGCAAGCGAGCTGGACAAGAATGACGAAGATAACCTCTAGAGAACGGGAGCCAGGGGGACAAAGGAAAAACACAAATATTTAAACACAGCTACACTCTCAACAAAAGGGTAGTCGTAGGGTGCTACATTTGGGGTAGTCAGAAGCCTTCGCAGATCTTGCTACCCCCCTTTAGTTATGCTAACGACCTCATTGGTAGTCGCACGGCACGCAATCAACAGGTAGTCACAATAACCACCCTTAAAAGCAGCATGGCGTCTGGCAAGCGACAGTGGAGCAATACGAGTAAGGCCTAGCGAGCTGGACTGCTTTTTGCTAAAATACGATTCTCAAGTGCGTACGTCCGTTCGCTGCCTTCCGTGCCCACTAAAGCACTTCAAACAGCGCCTCGAAGCACCGGCACCGCCCCTGTTACCAGTAGGGGCGACGATGTTAGGGGCGGGGGGGGAGGGGTGTTTGAGGGGTTTGTCCGCGACTGCTTCCGCGCGGTTGGCTGCATTTACTTCGCGGCCAGAAAACATTCAAAGAAGGAATCGTATAGCGACAAATGAAATTATGTCTTTATTGAACAGAGAATCTGCTTGCTGTGCTTGCCGCAAGTGATCCGGCGTTTTCGGTTGACAGCGGCGAGGCGAAGCATCACCGATTCAAGCGGCGTCGGTTCCAAACGTTCAACGCTCCTGCTCACCTGTTAGCACTCGTTATCCACTTTCAAGTCCCTGGTAATCCCCACCAAGTCTGTGCACCCACTATTCACCGCACGGAACACCCATTCAACTGGCTATGGGACTGATCCCACCGATACGAGGGGCCGAGAACCAAACCCTTTGTGGCTGCTCCGTGGAGCCACGGAAAGCCTCCATGTTCTTCACTCAAATCAGTAAACACACAAACGCGTGACTCCTTGAATTGGGCGGCGACACGCGCCATCTAGCGGACAACGCTCAAGCTAAGAGAAAAGAAACCAACTGTCTTTGCTCAGAGCGCCTCGCCACACTCTTAAGAAAAAGTGAGCACCCCTCCCCCCTTCCCCCTAGTCATCATGCGTTTTGACGGCTGTAACTACCCCACAGGCTTACTTAACTACCCACTGGGCTTGAGCCATTGAGCGTTACCACCCTGTTGGCAGGTGACAAGCATGGGGTAGTCACATTTTATAAACTCTTGAATTGAACATTCAAGTGCATGCAGTCGTTCAATAGTAAGAGTCACTTCAAAAATGTCAAAAAGTACTTGGAGCTTGTTCTCTTTGTGCGTTGGTTACCAGTTATTCATATTTGAACCGGTCGAAACAGGCGGGTGGCTCAGTTCGCCTAAACTGGCAGAAAACAAACATTGCCAAAGAGTACAGGCAACCTTGGTAGGCACCTACTAAAACCCGAGGCAGATAAAAAGTATCGCGGTTCTCTTTTTTTGGTTCCGTCGCGGGTTTTACCATGTACTGCTAGTAAACGTAGTAAACAGCTGGCAGCTGGCTTCGTGCTCGAGGAATTTAACCAAATCTCTAGAAAAGCACAGGAAGCTACGCACAGGCGTGAGTTGACTGGAATGTTCGCCGGACGAAATACTCTTGTCGTCTTTTATTATGCGGTTCAGTAAAAAGCGTGCTCTCATTAAAGGTGTGATCGGTCAGTTCTGCATGCAGATCAGTTGCAAATGGCCTCCTCGGTTCCGCCGAACTTGCATGCCTGTCATACTCAATTTTTTTTTGCTTTCATGTGCGGTGAAGTATGAAGCATTGAACACCACGACTGAGGCCGGACAGGACGACCTTGCACAGATATCTGGGATCATGCCCGTGTATTTCAGTATTTCTCTCTCTTGGGTTATATGATTCGCCTTCACTGGCTCATTTGGCACATTTCGTTGAGCATACTCGATAAAAAAATGCTTCAAACAAGTGTGTGTCATCCAAGGTGGAGTGCTTTAAAGGGGACTAGGATTTCAGGCCTTCCGGCACGCGTTCTTCTTTCGTTTTTGTCGTTGAAATTACACCGCAACAAAGGAGTTTCTTGGCCAGTGGCGTTGCGTGCGAGTATCCTTGAGTCACACTAATGCGAGTAAGCTTGTGTAAAGCGAAAAACATTCCAATTGAATATCGTTGCACCGCTCCTTTAGGACAACCCTGAGACTGGGAAAAACAAGGACAAACACGACGAAATCTCGTGTTTGTCTTCTTTTCCCCAGTCTCAGGGTTGTCGTAAATCATGACAGCAGCATATTGTTTTAAGGGTGCACGCTAAATATAATATATTAGCCATAGTAAAAGTGAATATTTATCGCCAATTGATATTTGCGTTCTGTAAAAATTGGCTTCGCTTCATGTAAACTCAGTTCGTTTTCCCCGCTTTGTTTTTGAAAACTACTTTTCCTTCTTAAAAAGGGGCATGTGATATTGTGACGAATGACAAGTGATAAGGCGGCGAATGAATGAGTAAACTGATCGTTTAATAGGGTGAACTTGTGCCCCAAGAAACTGAAAGCCGTTTACGACTCCCTGTAGCGCCAAATTAGAGCGCAGCTCTTGAGGAGGTGGAGGAGGGAAGGGTACTAAGGGGGGTCACGTGACCTCGGGGAGGAGGGGGTCACGTGACTTTGGGGAAGGGGCGGGGGGTCACGTGACTTTGTGGAGGGAGGGGTCACGTGACCTCGGGGAGTGGAGTCACGTGGCCTCGGGGAAGCCACGTGACTCCCCCCCTCCAAGGTCACGTGACCCCCCCCCCCTTCGAGGTCACGTGACCTCGTGGAGGGGGGTCACGTGACCTTGGGGAGTGGAGTCACGTGACCTCGGGGGGTGGTCACGTGACCTCGGGGAGGGCGGTGACGTGACCCCCTCCCCGAGGTCACTGAAGGCACCTGATGTCCTGCCGAGGTCCTCCCGAAGGAACCCGAGGTCCTCCCGAGGCCCTCCCGAAGGACCCCGCGGTCCTCCCGAGGTCCTCGGGGGGGGGGGGGGGGGGGGGCTCACGGTTACGCCGACGCCGACGCCGCTCAAGCCGGAAACGGGCGCCTAAGAGCTGCGCTCTAATATAAGAGGGAACAGAAGATAACAATAGATCGTCGCGGGAATCGATGGCGGCGTAACAGCAGGATCGAACGCGGGGGCGAGGCTGACTCGATAAGGTCGCGGGTCGCTGCTTATCTACAGTGGGTCTTGAAAGCTCGGGAAAGAAGGCTCGAGCGTCGCGCGCTCGGGGCGAGGATGAACTAGCACTTTCGAGAACAAGAAAGCAGGGGAAAAGTTACGTCTGGTGCGAGAACGAACCCGAATCTTCTAGAAATCGGTGACCGAGCTTTGCTTTCTTGGCCATGCGGGCGGCATTATCCTTCCTTTTAAAAGGGTGGATAATGCCCTCGGCCCTGCGGCCCTGCCCCCCTCCTTTTTGGAGTTACGTCTGGTACGAGAACGAGCCCGAATCTTATTTATTTTTTTATTTAGTTATTTATTTTGGGTTACCCCAGAGCGCCCGAAGGCAATATTGCAGGGGGGGGGGGGGGGGGGGGGTGTACATAGTTGTGAGCGTAGAAATACACACGTGCATATGTACCAAAAAAAACAAGAAAAAATAACGCAAGCCCACAGGAAAACACACTCAATCAAAAGCAAGCCCAGAATATAATAAAAGAAACATCGGTGACTCGGATTTCAGGTACGTGCCAGATAAAAGAATAAGCTGAGGAAAATATGTGCTAACAGCAAAATTAAATAACTCTCACTTGCCGCGTGACACAGGAGTAAGTATTAAAAAACACACACACACACAGATGTAGTTTTATCAACTTCGTTCAAAGAGTAATAAAATAATCAAAGTAGAAACGACTCAACATACGACAGTATCACGCCCAGTAATCACTCGAAATTCGCATCGCAAAGATGAAAACATTTTCCTAGTCTTGCTAGTCTAGCCAGCTGCCGCATGACAGTCTGTCAAATAAAAGTGAGTTTGACAAGATAGAAACGGTGTCATTTGGTAGGGCGTTCCACTCTTTAATAGTGTTGGGAAAAATGAATATTTCAGAACGTTAGTTCGGGCTGTCCATTCCCTAATTTTTTCCGAGTGGTCTAATCTCCTTGATACGAAGTTAGGGGGTTGAATAAACTTAGCTTTATTAATCCCGGTTTGATCATGGTAAATTGCGTGAGGAAACTTCAAACGAAGACGTCTTCTTCTGGAGGAAAGCGGCACCCACTCTAATTGCCTTTCAAGAGCGGTAGCACTTTCTCTGCAATTGTAGTTTCTTGTGACAAATCTCGCAGCCCTGCTCTGTACTTGCTCTATTTTTTTCCCCAACTAACTCTATTTTGGGTCCCACAGGACACTGGCGTACTCCAGTATCGGCCTACCGTTAGTCTTAAAAAGAGTTGCTTTCGCAGTTTGGGGACAGTCCCTGAAATGACGTTTCAAAAAGTTTAACATGCGGTTGGTTTTGGCCGTGACGAAGTCGATGTGTGCGCTCCATGACAAATTGTGAGAAAATTTAACACCTATATACTTTACTACTTCCTCCTTCTTTAGTTGGATGCCGCCGATCGAGTAAGCAAAAGTTACTGGCTGGCGCTTCCTAGTGAACGTCATCTGGGAGCATTTCTGGATACTAAGCTTCATTCCCCACTTGTCGCACCACCGTGAAATTCTATTAATGTCCCCTTGCAATGTCAGGCAGTCCGATTCAGTCCTAATATTACTATATATGGCACAGTCATCTGCGTAGAGGCGACTGCTTGATCCAGTTCCAACATAAATATCATTTATATATATTAAAAACAGAAGAGGCCCCAGCACAGACCCCTGGGGGACACCCGACGTTACGTCCACGTAAGTTGATGTTTTCCCGTTGACCAGAACTGCCTGTTTTCTATTTTGTAAATAGTCTGAAATCCAGTTAAAAAGACAATCATTAAGGTTAAGAGACTTTACTTTTTGCAATAATAATTTAGGGGGGACCGCGTCGAATGCTTTTTTGAAGTCTAAAAAGACACAGTCCACCTACAGTCCTTTATCAAAGGAATAAGCTATGTCATGGTAAAATTCAACTAGCTGAGTGTCGCAGGAAAAAACACTGCTGAATCCATGCTGATTAGGATTAAGGAAGTTGTTTATACCAAGATGTCTGAATAGATTACTGTAAATTATCTGTTCTAGTATTTTCGAGCACACACAGAGTAGGGAAATTGGTCTGTAGTTGTCTACCCTATTTTTTGGTCCGCTTTTGTGTGCTGGAACAACATGCGCTCTTTTCCATTCGCTGGGCAGGCAGCCAGAGGACAGTGAGCTTTCAAATAAAACATACAAAAAACATGACAAGATTCCAGAGCATTCCTTAAGGACGCGACAAGATAGTTCATCCGGCCCGGTGGCTTTGTTTTCTTTAAGATTATATACCAGCTTAAGGATTCCATCTTGGCTTATTTCAATATCAGGCATACTCTCTCCTAAAGTAAAGGAAAATGAAGGGATGGCATCCGCAGTAGGCAGCGTAAATACAGACTCAAAATAACTGTTGAAGAGCATCGCCTTATCACTGTCCTTATCTACTAGCCGTCCGGATTCTTTGATGGCTGGAATGCCCGTGACGTCTCACTTTGAGGCCTTAACGTATTTCCAGAATATTTTCGGGTTTCGCTTTAACTTTTCGTCAAAGGAGTTGTGAAACATAGTTTTAAAATAGGACATCTTTTCTTTGAAGAGTGTTGTAAGCTCCTTCAGGCGGGCCAGACTACCAGAGTAGCTATTTTGTCGGTACTTTAAAAACACTCACCGTTTTTTCTTAATGATGTGACGTAGCTCTTTGTTAATCCATGGCTTGTCGTTGCGTCTTTTGGAGGTTATAACTCTTGATGGAACAAAAGTGTCAGTAAGGGATTCTAGCTTTGTCTTAAACATATTCCAGAGTGTGTCAACATCCACATCAGCACTGAGGTCTCTAAACAAAGGAAAAAAAGTGAAAGCCGTTTACAACTCCCTGTAACGCCGAATTGGAGCGCAGCTCTTGAGGAGGAGGAGGGAAGGGTACTAGGGGAGGGTAGACCCCTCCTCCTTCTCCTCCTCCTCCCCTCATTCTTTAATATGCTTCGGGAGGTCACGTGACCTCGGGAAGGGGGAGTCACGTGACTTCGGGGAGGGGGGTCACGCAACCTCGGGGGGGTCACGTGACCTGGGGTGGCCTTGGGGGTCACGTGGGGGTCACGTGACCTTGAGGTGACCTTGGATGGGTCACGTGACCCCTCCAGGTCACGTGACCTTGGGGTGGGTGACCTTGGGAGGGGTCGCGTGACCTCGGGGGGTCACGTGACCTTGGAGGGGTCACGTGACCTTGGGTTCACGTGACCTTCAGGGGGTCACGTGGGGGTCACCTTGGGGGTCACGTGACCTTGAGGTGACCTTAGAGGTGTCACGTGACCTTGGGGGGTCACGTGACCTGGGGGTCACGTGACCTTGGGGTGACCTTGGGGGTCCCGTGACCTTGAGATGACCTTGGTTACGCCGACGGCGACGGCGACGGCGACGCCGACGCCGCTCAAGCCGGAAACGGGCCCCTAAGAGCTGCGCTCTAAAAGAGAAAAGTTCGTCAGCCATAGTCGCGTAGTTACCTTGATTGTATAGGAAAATTTTCCTTGGGGGCATACGAGCTACTGCTTTCTTTGCGCATTTTATTTGTCCGATTACCGCCATGTGATCGCTAATGCCAGGAATAGCTGAGACAAAAGAGATAATAGAACTTTCATTGCTGAAAATCAAATCGAGCGTGCTATCTCTTTTGGGGTCCAAGCGCGTAGGAACCGACACGTGCTGGTGCAGCGAAAAACTAGAAGTAAAATTGATAAAGGATTTATATGGCACCGATGAATTTGAGGTACTCGGCAACCCTTCATCCCATTGAATATCCGGAAAATTGAAGTCCCCTCCCAGCACAAGATAGTCGAAAGAAATGACTGACAAGGCATTTGTTAATAGTTGCATTGATTCGTCACTAGTCGCAGGTGGTCTGTAAAAGAAGCCGATGACGAGGAATTCGCCATTCAGCAGAGACACCTTACACATAACAGCTTTAAAAGAGAAATTGGAAAAATCAACAGCAAGGCTTTGTAAGCCGTTATGTATTAACAGGAATACCCCGCCGCCATGCCTATTCCTATCCCTTCGGTAAGCAGCATACTCTGGCGGAAACACCTCTGCATCATCGATCGTGTCATCAAGCCAGGATTCTGTCCCAATAACAACACTAGGGGCCGGTTGCACCAACGCCGCTTACCTTAACCCAAAGCGGCACTTTCCTAAGCCGGCTTAGCGCCCTAAACCGAGCTCAGGTAAGTACGGGTTTAAATCCTGGTTGCACTAACATTAAGCTGGCTTTACAGACGCGCCCCTAGCTAAACGCTGGATTTGCGTAGGGAATCTAGGGACACACAGAGCGAACTAGGGAACGCTTAGAGGGACGAATACGATTGGCGGAGAAGAATCACGTGATTAAACAAAACAAAAAAAAACTGCCGTAGTAGTAGTCGTCGTCGGCGTCTGCTTTTCGCTGTATTTCTTCGGTGAGTAACAAATTAAAGGTCTCCAAATTCAATAATTTTTTCGTTTAACTTTCAATAACAAAAGTCAAAGCTTCAAATAAACACGCATGCTCTTTACATCTGTGATTGTGTGTTTAATATCGGTTGATAACAGGATATTTTGACAGCGGTAGTAGTTTTCGTGCTCACATTTTGAGGTGAAGGAGCCATCGGGGACTCTACTCGCTACATCGCTGAAGACAAAACATCATCGATATAAGTAGGCAGGTATGATGACTACTAAAATCAAGTCAAGCCTGAGACCGATGAAGTTCAAAACAGTGACGAACTCGCCACGGCAGCTGCGAAAATGCCCTAAAATCGTCGAATAGAAGTCGTCAAGAGGTCAGGTCACGAGACCTTGCATCGACGGTACTCGTTGCTATCAGCAAGGTGACAGAACTGCACTGTACCGTCGTTGAACATCCGCTGCAGCCTCCAAGCGGACTTCAGTTCCACACCTGTCGAGTTCAGAAAAAAAAAAAAAAAACTCCCACTAGTACATCACATCGTGCCGATAAGAACAGTCGTCTCTTCGCATCGCCTGCCCCAGCCTGCCCCGATACAGCAACGAACGAATCTAGCATAGTAGTCGTTACGATTTGTCGTCGCCACGAATGAAAGATATAAAGCAAAATATTCGTAAAAAATCGCGTTCACCAAGAAAGTTACGGTTATGGAACGATACAGTTGTCTGAAGCCAAGATTCTACTCGCGAGATTAGGAAAATTCACTGAAGATTGTCTCAAAACTCAGAAAACGAAAGAAAATGAATTTTCGTTGTTTTATTACTTACAAGCGCCGCAATCTAATGCGAACGGCAGAGGTGTCGACAATCAGCTGATCGCCGAGATCATGTACTACCACTATTCAACGCACTGATCGAATTGAAGGATACGCGCTGCAAGTGTAAATAAACAAGGTGGTAAATAACAATACGTTACGGTTATGCGAAAATTAGTAAGTACATACGAATAAGCTCGTTGACAGAAGAACCAGCGGGAAGACAGACGTGAGCCCCGTGAGCCCCACAGCTCCGTACGTGTCTCGGTTAGGGCTAACACGCCCTGAGGGTGGAGAGCCAACTTGAAAACAGGGGTCGATAAACACTTCACGCGACAATATTTTGCATTCTTGTCACAATCGAAGGTCATTTTGTCGAGACTTTCACGCTGATGTAGCCTAAAACACTTTGCACAACCAATTTCGTCCACCGCCTCGACCGCCACAAACCAGCCGCCATGTTTTTAATCCAGGATTAAGAAACAACCAAAAACAAAGCGCCCAATGTTGAGCGCTCAAGTTAAGCGTAGTTTAGTGCTAGGTTTAGCGATAAGCGAGTTTGGTGCAACCCGACGAAACCCAAAACTAAGCTTAGGTTCCCGGCTAAGCTCCGCTTTGCGTTAAGCGGCGTTGGTGCAACCGGCCCTAGGAGCGGTAGTGTTAATTAAGTCGGCAAAGTCATCAACTTTATTTTTTATGCTACGACAATTCACAAGGAGTACAACTAGTTCATTCACTGCTGTGGTCTTTTTAGCACAATTCCGAGGAAGATGAACTGGCTGCTATGCTGGTCTTTCTTTTACACTCATGTCTGTTCGATCAAAATAGTAAGATTTTTGACCCATTAATAATTTGTTGAAACGTAGCTGAAATGGGACATTTTGGGCCTTGGCGTATTCAAGAAGCTTCCTCCTATCCTGACGGACAGATTCAGAGAAGTCCTCTCGAATCGATATTCCACTGTCTTTGAATCTAAGTCCCTGTGACAGTATGCCTTGTTTTGTTTTAAAAGAAGAAAAGTTAACAATTATTGGCCTACATCTTCCCGCGTTAAATCGGCCAAGTCGGTGAGCACGTTCAATATGCGTATCATCCAGTTTGAGTCCCAACAGATTATGGCACGTTTTCGCCACTTTTGCTTCCGATATTGCCCATGTTTCATTTGCATCCTCGTCGATGCCGTAAAAGGTTAGATTGTTTCGCCGAGAGCGGTTTTCTAAATCATCGGGGCTGGTGGTTAGCTGACACAACTGCTCAGAAAATGCAGTCGACGTGGCCTGCATACTCTGTACTTCCGTTTCAAGGGTTTTAATGAAGCGACATCTTTTTTTAGAGATTCGAGCGCCACCGACAGTGACGTCAGCTTTTCCTCAGCCGATATTTGCTGTTGTCTAATTGCTGTCATTTCAGTTAGAAGAACGTCTTGCGTAGTCTTTATGCTCGGTAGCAACTCCATTACTTCGAGCATTCTGTGCACTTGTTCTTGGGTAAAGGGACCCGGGTTGACCTCAACATCTCCGGATGCAATCAGCAGCGTTCTAATGACAACAGACAGCGCGCAACAGAGCGCGTACACAACACAAAGACTTTTTGCGTCAATATCGCGGAATACAAGGGCAAAGGGGCGCGGCATCGACAAGGCACATCTGTTACTGTTTGCGCACGACATGTCGATGCCGAGCTCTAGAAATCGGTGACCCAGCTTTGCTTTCTCGGCCCTGCGGCGGAAATATCCCCCCTTTTGCGTTGCATGGTCCCGATGCAACGCAAAAGGAAAACAGAAATGGCTAAAAAAATTACGGTGAACCGAAATGAACATGTAGTGCCGCAATCCTAACGCGCGTAGAACGGCTTGAGTCGAACTACTTTGACGACTTCGGGTCGTGGCTGGCGGCGTGCTGATAGTCAGGTTCCGTCGGGGAGCACCTCGTAGTTCAAGTCCCCAAGGTGGCGAATGACCTTGTAGGGTCCGAAGTAGCGTTTTAAGAGTTTCTCGCTGAGGCTGCGGCGGCCAAAGGGCGTCAACACCCACACCCTGTCTCCAGGCTGGAACTGCACGTCGCGGCGACGAAGGTTGTACCGGCCAGCCATTATGCGAAGGCGGACCAGCTGGCGTACCTCTTCTGCTCGTTGGGTGACCAGCTGGGCATCGTCGGTGCCGTCGTCCGTCGGGTCGTGGGGCAGCATGGCGTCGAGCATCGTCGTCACCTTTCTGCCGTGCACCAGCTGAAAAGGTGTAATCCCAGTGATTTCTTGAACCGCCGTGTTGTACGGAAACGTGACGTAGGGCAACACCCCATCCCACGTCTTGTGTTGCACGTCCACGTACATCGAGATCATGTCGGTGATGGTCTTGCTGAGTCGCTCCGTCAGCCCGTTGGTCTGCGGGTGGTATGCCGTGGTCCGGCGGTGGTCGGTGTGGCTCAGGCGGAGTATCTCTTGTGTCAGTTGCGCCATGAACGAGGAGCCTCGGTCCGTAATCAGGACTTGGGGAGCGCCGTGTCGGAGGACGATAGACTGAACGAAGAACTTGGTTACTTCCACGGCGGTTTCCGACGGGAGCGCTTTTGTCTCGGCGTACCTGGTGAGATAATTAGTTGCCACGATTATCCAACGGTTTCCCTGCGTCGACGGCGGGAAAGGTCCGAGAAGATTCATTCCAATCTGCTGGAACGGTGCAGTCGGGGCGCGATCGGTTGCAGGAGACCTGCCGGCTACGTCGGTGGTTTCTTGCGTCGTTGGCAATCGCGGCACCCACGGACTTCGAGGTGTACAGTCTTCGGGAGCTTGGGCCAGTAGTATTTTTCTTGGATTCGTGCAAGAGTCCTGCTGTAGCCAAGGTGACCAGAAGTCGGGTCGTCGTGGCAGTCTCGGAAGACCTCTTCTTGAAGACTAGTAAGAGTCACCAGGAGCCACGTCGAGTTGCTGTCCCCGAAGTTCTCTTTATAAAGAATACCTCTCTGGACGGCGAATTTTGGCAGGGCACGTGAGGAGGCTCGGGGAATCGTACCTTCTCGCCCCTCCAAATGATCGATCAGTGCGCGCAGCTCAAGATCGTCCCGTCGTCGTAGTCTTCTCTGGCACAGCCGTTAGCTGACTCGACAGGGGCTCTGAACAGGCAGTCAGAGTCGCTGTGTTTTCGGCCTGACTTGTACACCACAGTCACGTCGCACTCTTCCAGTCGCAGGCTCTCACGGCGGGATCTGCGTAGAGGCGATGCTGGGCGGTGGGGTGAAGGCGATCGGAAACCGTGACGGGGAGGTGATGAGGAGCTGATGAAGGACTGAGTAAACTGAACATTTAATAGGGCGAACTTGTTCTGAAATATAAGAGGGAACATAAGATAACAATAGAGCGTCTCGGGTGTCGATGGCGGCGTAACAGCAGGATCGAACGCGGGGGCGAGACTGACTCAACAAAATACCGTTTTGTTTTCGGTGTATATTTAGGTCCTCAAAACTTTACCCTTTTTTTTTTCTGGTGAATATGAGAGAAACACACTGACACCGGGTCAGAGAAGGTTATATAACGGCACAGATACATCGATCATCTGAGAGTATATCTGTACAGGAAGCAGCGGAATGGCAAATAAGATCAATTGCATTTATGTTCTACTAGAGGGAAGTTTGGGAGAGGGTGTTAAGAAAGGTAATAAGGGCTTCCCCGGATGTCCTCTGAAGTGCAAGAAGCGAAAAACCTTGTACAAGCCCACACTCAAACATTTTTTTTAAAACCAACCTGACACACTAAAAAAAGAGGAAAAATATATCTGATCACGGAAAGAACACAGATGTCCTGTGAAGACCAACCCAAGATCTCTTTTGTTGCATGTTGAATGTTGGAAGAGGTCAATCACGAAAAGGACACTCTATGTAGAACCTTGCAACGCCCTTTCCCCTTGCCCGCTTCGACGCGGCCCTAAACTTAAAAAACGAACCTTTTTCAGTTCAAACCGAATATTCTGAAAAAGAGTTGGTGTATCTTTACCGGTTTAAACCGAAAACTCTGAACTCTAGCTATACACCAGCGCTAGTTACCACAACAATAAAAGCCGACATCTGAGAAATCAGAACGAACCAAAGTAAAAAGATACCGTAAGTATATACAACAACATCAAAAAAACATAAAATGCTTTGATACAGTGTTACAAAAATAATGAAAAGGGAAAAGCTAGTCGGATATTCCTCGTGCGTCACTCAATACCCTCGCATCACGCATCACTCAACCCCTTACAACGACAACTAGCTTTTCTTTCAGGGACATTGTCCCAGTTCGGTCTTCACCAAGCCCACACGCGCCATGCATTCCAACGAAGGATGTGTCAGTCCAGACAAACACGTAATGTGGCACTTGGACGAATTTTGGGGCACTGATTTTGAAACAAAACCATCATATCTTGGCTTCGAGCAAACCAAAGAAGGCTTACTGCATATGGAGCAGTGGCAGGACAACCTGACTTGACTTGCAAGGCAGAATTAAGCATCGTTGTGCTTTGTTGAGAACAGCGAGTTCCAGCTCTTTAACACAAGTGCCTTGGCCACTGGTCTTGAAAATGTCAATAATACTTGATGGCAATGGATATGTGAAGAAGTCTCGAACGTTGCTGAGTGGAGCTGCTTTACACGTTGTCTCCGAAACTTCCATGATCACTTCCGGTTTTCTGTTGATGAGGTAGCAGTTTCCCTTTCTCACCACATGCAGGACACATGCAATAGTGGGAAAGCAGGTTCCTCCAGTGTGCTCAGAGAGCCTGCGGCTTGCTTAAGCGAGGGCTTCACTCTTCGTTTGAAGCAGTGTCTTCAGTTTCCCCAGGAAGCTTTTAAACGCAAATGCTCTGAAAGCATCAAGTGGCCCATTCAAAAGACAGTGGGCAGCCAGATGACTGAGAGAGAGCACGTTGTATGTTAACTGTCTTTCTCCGTACAGGTCTGATGTTCCATACTCTTGAACAAATAAAAAAGGTCCTTGGCAAAAGTATGGTACTCTAAATAAAATGCAGGTGAGGCGAGGATCCTTGCTGCCACGTGCAACACTAGAAAGGGCTTGTATTCGGCGTCTGGAAGAAGTCCCTTCAGTACAATCGGGCCAACATAGAGCAGAAATTATCGAAATTCTGTCGCCTTCTGCCGCTCCACCACGTCAACACCTCTTTGGAAGTATGGTGGAAAGGATTTTCCACACAACTCAAGTCTTTCAGTCAGCTTTTGTTTTGGAGCAGTGCTGACCCTACTGAAAAAAACCATTTGGCGCCCATATGAAAATAAACGGGTCCATACCGGTAACCGTTTAACCATACTGGTCACCAGTTTGCCAAAAAGGTCGCCCGTATGGCTCAAAGGGGTCCCCCGTATGAACCATAACGGTCACCTATTTGGCAAACGGGTCGCTCGTCTGGGCAAATGGGCGACTCGTTTGGGCAAAGTTGTCGCACGTTTGCTCAAACCGGCGACCATGTTGCAAACTGCACCGGTTTAATCAAACGGCTCTCCGGAGCCCGTTTGATATTGAACGTACAGATCGGCGGCGTGGGCACGCCTAGCGTTTCAGCCGTGGCAGCCAATGTTTTCCGGAAGGCTGGGAGCGCCGGTTCATCGATTTCAGATCGTCCGCGTAATGCAAGTAATTATATTTATATTTATATTGCGCTGATTTTTGATTATACTGCAACTAAAACTAACACCTTTTTTTGTTGTTTTACGTAAACGCACGACGTTGGTGAGCCGATATTTTTGACAGACCTTTAATACTTTGTCCATCTTTGTTGCCTCAATTTACTTATTCAGCTCGAATCTCTCTCGCAGAAGACGTGACCGCGTGAAAGAATGTACGTCTAGACTACGTTTCACTTTAATTCAAGACGCAGCGAAGGTAGCACGCGTACACGCGGCTGCAAGAACATCGAGCATTGCGAGAGCACGCCCGCCGTTCCAGCACTCAAACTACGAGCTTGCGCTGAGTACCTTCTTCGCCCGGGCGCAAGCCGAGCTTCTGGCCGCCCCGCCGCCATTTCCAAAGTTCGAGCGCGCGCGCTCGTTTGTTCTTTGGGACTACAAAAACGCATCTCCCTGGAATGCCTGGGGAGAGCGAGAGGGGCCGTCCCGGTGGTCCCAGCGCCTTGACCTCGCCCCCTCCCTCCTCTCTTGTCACCCCTGTCACGTGACCCACAGCAGCGCGCGAGCTACACGCTGATAAGCATCGAGATTCGGAAGGGCGCGCCTTGCAGCCGCTTTTTTCTTTGTCTGCTTGTTGTCAGTTGCTGCTCGGAGTTCGCTCGTCCTACCTGCTTCAATCTGTCGCCTAACCCTGCGGTCTTATTGGGATGTCTCTCGACAACGTATTGGATGTGCACCAAAGCTATCAATGTTCGAAAAGACCCACGTGTATGTCGGCAACGAGCGATTATTCAAAGCAGTCGCAAATTCTCGCGGTTTGGCTGGGTTCGGCAAGTGACAGCTTGTGCGCCGCATCGTGTTGAAACTTCCAAGGAGCCGTTCCCTCTCGTTTGTGTTTGTGTGGTTGTCCTGCTGTCGACATTATCACGGATTACATCTTTCAAGTCCGCTATTGTTATGGTAAGTGCACTGCAACCTACGTGTTGGCAACGATTGACCGTTCTTCTACGCGTATTCTTCTAGATTATCTATAGAATTATGCAGCGCCTATTCGCGCGGCAGCCAGGAGAATAATTTCCCCGAAAGTCTACCTGTATAGTATTCACAGATCGCTTGCACGTTTGTACTTGTCTACAGAAGAGGTAATAAACTTCGAGGAGAATTGAGAACAATCTTTTGTGTCGGTTTTCCTGTCCACTTACAAGCACCTACGCGAGTGCATTTGTTCTACGTGTCTTCTCAATGTTATAAATACGTTTATGAGTTTCGGGACGTCTTAAACATGTTTAAGATAACCAACCTCCCAGACGATACCCATTTAGGGCTAGCGCATAATTTGCCAATTCGACGGCACGTTCAAACGTGTAGTCACGTGCCATGTCGAACGGGTACTCGTACCATACGGCACCCGTATCAAAAGGGCACCTGTATCAAACGGGTACCGTTTCGAACGGGTACCGTTTCCAAACGGGTACCCGTATCCCATAATCACGTTTGATCCAAACGGATCGACAAGTTTGATTCAAACGGGCGACCAGTTTGCCACCCGTTTGAATTTCAAATGGTTTTTTTCAGTAGGGGAGACATCCTCTGCCACGCAGCCATGCCTGTAGAAGACTGCGCATCACGCCAAGGCAGACAAGATGCATATAGTCCAGCGGCAAGAGCGTGATCATGTCGAGTTCAAGATCTTCGAATAATGAATGGCCAACATTGGGGGGGGGGGGGGGGGGTGCAGCACATCTTCTCTGTCTCTGAATGTTCTGTCTGTTCGTTTAGGGGCATCAAGCTCTGGGAAGGTCATTCTTCTTTCGAGGTGTAGTCCCTTTTGATTACACTTTTCGCAACCATGATAGCCAGTGTGGCCCTTTACTTTTTTGACAAAATTTCTGGCAGGGGAATCGCATATTACTGCCGTCAAGTGAACACTGACGCATGACCCTTTGTTAAGGAGACCATTTGCTATGAGTGCCTCCATTTCTTGTAGAAAAGACGCAACAAAGCTTAATAGCTCTGGAGGCTTAACTCTTCCACAAAAAAAGGCTGACAACGAAAGGGGTGCTTCCGCCACAATTTCTGAGACGGCAAAAGAAAGGGCCAAAAACCGACATTCGAGCTCTTGTACAGTGGAAAGTCGTCTATGTTTACTTGGATAAGTAGTTCCTGCGGCACTACTTTTCCCTCCAGTGCTTGTTCAAGTCATTTGATGAGACCCAATGTGGACGAATGTGTCATCCTGCTCTAGCGGAGCCTTCCTCTGCGTCCCTACAATGGTGCGGGCATCCCTGGGGACGTCGTGTCCGAGTCTCTTTAGAGCAGCCTCTGTAGCGTTCACGGCTTCGTAACTGAAGTTGAACCGACGTGCAAGCACCGGCAGCTCTTCTGTGGCCGTGAGCGGACCCCCGTTTCGGGAACGCTGCACCCGTTATCTCGGAGCTTGAACATGGCGTGTTGCACGGCACGTCTGCTAGATCGCAGGCTTCAGCGTCGTCACTTTCGATCATTCTAGCGGTGCTAGTGTGGCTGTGTCGCGGCATGCTCCATCGTCACTTGAAGAGGAACCATCGCTGGCGTCACTCGAGGAGGCATCGGCAGTGTCACTGGCAATGTTTGAAGCAGTTGCAACCGAGATCTTGCACGCGATGTCATTTAAATCATTCCTTAAAGTGCGTGGTTTGTTCCACCTCAAACACATCTTGCGAATATCCGTGAACGACACATACACTGATGATCAAGGATAGACGCCCTATACAGCACGAACACTGCGCATGTGCTCAAAATACACGCACGAAACAGCACGAACACCGCAAACCAGTCATAACTAGGGGTGTCGCGAACCGGCGGCGGTTCGAGTTCGACCAGGTTCGACTTTTTCGAACTTTTAGTGGAAAGTTCGACGAACCTTGTATCGAGGTTCGACTCGTGTGCGCATGCGCGTCAGGCTGGCTCGTTGGCTTCGGATTGGATGGTAATGGCTAAGAGATGAATTAAGTGCAGCGCTGATTGGCTATTTCAGTTAATACAGTACTAAAAATTAAATTATTAACTTCTTCAGTGATTAGATTTAGTTTCTTTTAATTGCAGCCGTTCACAAAATAAAATAACCCTTTGCATTAAAAAAAAAACTCCAAACCTAGACATGCTTGTATCAAGGGCTGGCCACACTGTCCACAAAGTCGAACCGGTCGAATCTGGCGAAAAGTTCGAAGGTTCGTCGAACCGGTTCGACCCAGTCGAACCCCGAAAGTTCGACCAAAAAATCTGGTTCTACAAAAGTTCGCGACACCCCTAGTCATAAAAAGCGAAGAAACGAGTCGGTTGAATTAGTACGTCGCATCACGTCGATCACGTGGTGTACGGGAGTGCGCGCTTACACTTACATTGGTCGACGGCTACGAGTAGTGAAACGTTTCTCATACGCCTCACATCGGTCTTTTGAAAATAACCCAATTCGACTCCTAATTTGTAACATGGCCACTTTCGCGAAACTTAAATCCGCGTTCGAGAGACGGGGTTTGCACTCCAGCGTAACTACCTGTGACTCCAGAGTAACACACAACTGCTGTGTTACAAATTTATACCTTTATTTCAGTAGTTCCATCGTGCATTGTAACTAATAAAAGGTTTGAAAGGTTACCGCAACTTTATCAAATCGTCTCGAATCGCCTTGTCATATTATCTAAAAATTTTATTGTGTTACTTTTGGTGTACCGGCAGCGCCACCACTACGAAAAACCGGACAAGGCGTTGAATTATGGTTAGAAATACGATGTACGTCTTTGGGAAGTTTCACAACTAAAACAAAATCTGTTCGATTCCGCCAGAAAGTATTTTTTATAACAGTTCAGTTGAACACAGAGGAGTCGTGAAGCGACGACGCGAAGCTACTGCCGCCGCAGCACTACAAGCGGCGCTGTAATCGGCTTTCACGGTCGAGTTTCACGAGCCGATGTGTCGTCTGCTTCTGACTGCTCTCCGTGTGTATTTCCTTGAATCCTTTGGTACGAGTGCTTGCGGCTTATGCCTGATTTTTCAGTAAAGTGCGTGCGTGCGTGTGCGAGTGAGTGATAGCGAGTTCGTCTGAAGGCACTCGCGCCCACGCGTGCCCACTCGCAGCGCGGAGAGGGTTCGTTTCGGTGGGCACTGCACGAGTGGTCGCACTGTCCGAGTTCATTTCATGGCCGACACCCCACGCGTGCTAGCACTTTCTGCACCGAGGAAATCATGCGTGCGCCGAAATGCAATCCCGTCATGCCCCGTACCGGCAAGGAGCGGGAGCGGACGACAAGGGGTCGTCTGCTACGATGTGTCATTCCTAGAGTGGAACCGAAAGGGAAAAAAAGTAGTTTTTCTGATAGAAATCGTGGCTCGCGAGCAACGGAATCAAACACGAGCTTGAATTGGGAGCGTCTGCTATTTCGCGAAGGAAGCCATTGACAACCAGTGCTTTATTTACAAGTTTTTAGTCGCTCTGTTGCCGTACAGACGCTGAAATATACCAGTGTGGAAAGAAATGCCCAGAACAAACGCATCAGCGGCCCCCGAGATGTTTATCACAATCCTTGTGCGGGTGAAAAATTTGACATTCATCGACAAAGATCCCCCAGCAGAAACCTGTGACTGCACGATACGCATCCGAGAGAGCTAAACATAGTGACTTTACCCGAGGCTTGGGCAACATCCTGCGTGCGAGTGCGCGAATGAGTGCGCGCATGCGCATTCACTCTCGCACTCGCACGCATGCGCATGCGGGACATGCGGGCTTTTATTTTATTTTATTTAGTATCTTGGGCGGCGGCGTGGCAGGCGCTCTTGCGTACGGGTTTTCACCTTTCTGTACAGCCTTGCACGGCACACAGGATGTCCTTTTTAAGTGCAAATAATAATAAGACGAAGAATAATAATAATAAGCATTATTATTATTATTATTACTTCTTCAACGGCAAATCTGGACGCATCTGCAGTTCTTAAGGTCACCATCTGCTTTTTAAGGGAAATAAGGAAAAAAAAACAATAAAAACGTGTTTTTTAACTGCGAACATTTTCATAAGCACTCTATCATCTTCGAACACGTTGCGCGCCACGATAGCGTATGCACTTTTGTTTACTGAGAAAAGAGACATTCAAAATCGCTCGGGCATCATATTTCGAAGATACCTTCGCGCCTTCAGGCGATGTACCGTTTGGAGTTATCGACAGCTGCGTAGCGGACTGTCGACTCTCATACGAAAGCGACGGTCAGCTCGACGATATCGCTGCCCTGGCCTAAATTATTTCGACACAGAATTATAAGAATCGAAGGCCTTTGTATCACGGAAAGGTAATCTATCGTTTCTTTTACTTCGAGTTTAAGTGTGTATTCAGACATGGTTCTATCATCCCAGACCCACCACTTTCCAATAGACCCTTTCCGAAATTCAGTGCAATCTGGTGGTTCGAAGAGCAGTTTAGGTTTTGCCATATCAATGGCGGAAATGAACTTGTGTCGTCGCCGTGACTTTCACAGGTCAACGGCACGCGAGGAATTGTTCAGTGTGAGCTTTTTTTCGATCACTTTCAGTTCGATGGTGACCAAGAACCTGCATTCAGAACAAAGGTCCAACCCAGTCAGATGCCTCGAGAAAATTCTATACACTAAAGTGCTTTAAAGTCGATTGTGTGCCACCCGCAGATTGACTGAATCTGAGTTATTAGAAATAAACGCTTTCGTAGCTCTTGTGTTTCATTCCTACGTCGCGTCGTACTGACCCCCCGAATGTACAGGCCTCGCATCATCCATTTAGAAGCCTCTTCCTTTATCCTTTATCTTCCTTTATGAGTCGCTACTAGGCCGCCATTGGTATGGCACAGAGGCTGATCCACAGATGATGATAGTGAACAAAGTGGCCAGACTGAATTTCGGAAAGGGTCTATTCAAGGTCGAAAACCTAACTCGTTTCGATTGGTTCCTAATGGGCTTTTGTCCTAAAAATTATAGGCCAATCGACTCTGTGAAGGTGCTTGGTCAGCGAAGTTGTGGAGATCAACCTGCAAACCGGGAACGTATGCGGTGAGCACTAGGTGCTTTGCATTGTTCGCGCGTTGCGCGCGAACGCGCACGAACAAGCGCAATCGCGCGTGTTTGCTCGTGGAATTTGTTTTAAATTTAATGTCGACCATTTTGCTGTTTATGGACACGAAAAACCCCCGGGATTCGAGCCCTACCGACCTCACCAGCCAGTTTCGCAACGCCGCCGCTGCCGCGATGCACTGTCTTTCTGCACGTGCGTCAACCCCGCTGAAGCTCTGCATGTGCTGAGCGCGAGCGACAGCGCGCGCCTTGCGAGCTGTATCGTGCACTGCCAGCTTCCTCTTGAGAACTAAAGTTATTGAGGCGTTACGCACGCGCAGAACGTTTGGTGAAATCGGTGTAAATTTGGTACCTGGGATAGTTCAGCTAAACAGACGTCCCACATATATTGCGGAAAGAAATAAACTCCGGGTTTCTTTTATTTAAATTTTCTTTTTTAGTTTGGGGGGGGGGGGGACTTATATTCGCAAGGAACCTGTGAGCATGAAATAAGCTTAAAATGATATTTTCTGGCGTTGTTAGGCAAGAACACATAACAGAATGAGGCTGAATCGCCTGAATGAATCGTGAGACTTGACTAGTCCTAGTAGGCAATCCCTACAGTGACACATGCCTGCCTCCACCAGAGGAATAAAACAAGATCAATAAAACGGTTGTTACAAGTTTGATTTCTCACGGATTCTAAACGTACGTCTTTAATGCTGCGAAAGGTGATAAATCCCGGGCACTCAGATACTCGAGTACTGCTTTTCGGACCTGTTAGTGCCCTATGTGATAAGACGGTGTTTCATTAATCCCGGTCCCACTCACTTGCATTCATGAGTCTTAATTCTTTATAATTTGCTCTCTCAGCCGCATCAGCAATATATTTATATATTGCTGATGCGGCTGCTATTTCATACAATCATACAGCATAGTCAGTGACAGGGCGAGAACGTTGTACGAGCTGGAGGGGACGAAGAATTAGAAAGTTTGGAGTGGAGAGAATAAACCTGCTCATTCCAAGCTTTTGGCTGTTTCCTTTTTTTCAGTTCGTGCACCGTTCTTGACCTACCGCAGACCATATCAGGAAACCGGTGGCAATCGTTTCGTCGAACCACGTTTCACCGGAAGACCGTTCTGGCGGTGTTTTAATTACGATTCGAGTCATCGAAAGGAGGCTTAGGAGTCCGCCGTCGTCTCATTGACACGTGCCTCTTCGCAGGCAGCTGTTTTCGTCATTCTACGCCGTTACGCACACGTGGTGGCCAGGTGGCGCAAGCCGCCACCCGGTAAAAATGGTTGAGATGCATCTATTGATCCAGCTATGATGTATGGAGAGTGAGTCAAGGGCTGTGTTCCAAAGAATCCGAGTTACCCCGGCGGGTTGTGTAACGTGAAAACACAGATTGAAAAACGCTGGACGCGGGTAGGTTTTAGGACGCCAAGGTTCAAAACCCATACCCTGGAGTAGGATCGACTAAATTTCGGAACACGCCAGTGCAGACCAAGGAGATTGGATTAGATTACAGTGAACCGGACCTTTCGAGCCGGTCGTGTTTCGACGTCGCGTTGGTCACCTGTTGTCCGACGCCATAGCTGCTAGCTGCGCGACATCCGGCTAGTTAAGTTTTCGTTCTTCCTCAACTCCGAAGCTACTTCCATCGCTGGGTGTGTGCATTTTTTGTTACGTTATCTTAGATAACAACTGAGGAAAATTAATGTACGAAATTGTCATCCCCGAATGTGCACTGCCCCTGTGCACCTTCGGGACTAATATTCCAAGACTTGAGATCATGGCTGAAGTAAAGTGGCAGTCTTCTTTCCAGGCGTTGTCACTGCACGCCATAATCAGTAGTTCTACAGAATTTCTTTAGGTACGCAAACAAGTAGCGTCGTCGGCACTGTAGAAGCGCCGAACGCATACCTAATTTCAAGTTTTGCGTCGTTGACCCAAAACCTTCCCCAAAGAGAAAACTGCGCGGTTCTCGCAGTGTGCGAACGGCGAAATCCGAGTTGGGCGTCGTTTGAGACGGACCGAAGTACGTAATGCACTCACCGAAATAGCAGGCGGCAGCTGCCCCGCGAACGCGACTTTCAATACTAGACAACGTTACGCACTGAACGACTTGCGTGAGTAGTACGAGACCGCCCGTGCGAAGACGATGTCAACAAACACGACCGCTCGCGTCGTATTCTCCAATTGAAATAAATTATCAAAGTCATCCAGGTCAAACATTTTTTTTCCTCTAATTCAAGCGAGGTTTTTTTTTTTTTTTTGTATGATTAGTAAAACTTAATGTCTAGAGTGCCATCCGACGCTATTCAATTCACGCGTTCTATTGCCGTCCGAAAGCCTCGCATAAAACGGATTGTCAAAACGATAGTCGAAGTTGTAGCGTGTTAAGATGTCCGCCTCATACGAAAGCGGTCGCGGATTGGAGCCGCAGTGCAGGCTTACTTTTTTTTTCAGCATTTTGTTTTGTAGGGGCATTTGGCGATATTTACGACACTTCTTTTTTTACGATTTACACTGAAAAAAAAAACGAAAGTTGTCGACAAATGTTTGATGAACAAAATGGTATGGGAGGCTTCGTTTGCCGGCTGGACGCCGGACGGTGCGAAATGGGTTAATAGTTTTGTAATTAGCAGCCGCATACTGTCGCCGCGAAGCGGTGGGAACGCAGGTGGGGGTGTCAACGAGCTCCTCAGTGATACACGCGCCGTCCGTCATGGTGGGATCGCAGGCGGGGGTGTCAACGAGCTCCTCAGTGATACACTTGCCGTCCGTCATGGTGGGAACGCAGGCGGGGGTGTCAACGAGCTCCTCAGTGATACACGCGCCGTCCGTCATGGTGGGATCGCAGGCGGGGGTGTCAACGAGCTCCTCAGTGATACACGCGCCGTCCGTCATGGTGGGAACGCAGGCGGGGGTGTCAACGAGCTCCTCAGTGATACACGCGCCGTCCGTCATGGTGGGATCGCAGGCGGGGGTGTCAACGAGCTCCTCAGTGATACACGCGCCGTCCGTCACGGTGGGAACGCAGGCGGGGGTGTCAACGAGCTCCTCAGTGATACACGCGCCATCCGTCATGGTGGGATCGCAGGCGGGGGTGTCAACGAGCTCCTCAGTGATACACGCGCCATCCGTCTTGGTGGAAACGCAGGCGGGGGTGTCAACGAGCTCCTCAGTGATACACGCGCCGTCCGTCATGGTGGGATCGCAGGCGGGGTGTCAACGAGCTCCTCAGTGATACACGCGCCGTCCGTCATGGTGGGAACGCAGGCGGGGGTGTCAACGAGCTCCTCAGTGATACACGCGCCGTCCGTCATGGTGGGATCGCAGGCGGGGGTGTCAACGAGCTCCTCAGTGATACACGCGCCGTCCGTCACGGTGGGAACGCAGGTGGGGGTGTCAACGAGCTCCTCAGTGATACACGCGCCGTCCGTCATGGTGGGAACGCAGGCGGGGGTGTCAACGAGCTCCTCAGTGATACACGCGCCGTCCGTCATGGTGGGAACGCAGGCGGGTGTGTCAACGAGCTCCTCAGTGATACACGCGCCGTCCGTCATGGTGGGATCGCAGGCAGGGGTGTCAACGAGCTCCTCAGTGATACACGCGCCATCCGTCATGGTGGGATCGCAGGCGGGGGTGTCAACGAGCTCCTCAGTGATACACGCGCCGTCCGTCATGGTGGGATCGCAGGCGGGGGTGTCAACGAGCTCCTCAGTGATACACGCGCCGTCCGTCATGGTGGGAACGCAGGCGGGGGTGTCAACGAGCTCCTCAGTGATACACGCACCGTCCGTCATGGTGGGAACGCAGGCGGGGGTGTCAACGAGCTCCTCATTGATACACGCGCCGTCCGTCATGGTGGGAACGCCGGTGAGGGTGTCAGCGAGCTCCTCAGTGATACACGCGCCGTCCGTCATGGTGGGATCGCAGGCGGGGGTGTCAACGAGCTCCTCAGTGATACACGCGCCGTCCGTCATGGTGGGAACGCAGGCGGGGGTGTCAACGAGCTCCTCAGTGATACACGCGCCGTCCGTCATGGTGGGATCGCAGGCGGGGGTGTCAACGAGCTCCTCAGTGATACACGCGCCGTCCGTCATGGTGGGAACGCAGGCGGGGGTGTCAACGAGCTCCTCAGTGATACACGCGCCGTCCGTCATGGTGGGAACGCAGGTGGGGGTGTCAACGAGCTCCTCAGTGATACACGCGCCGTCCGTCATGGTGGGAACGCAGGTGGGGGTGTCAACGAGCTCCTCAGTGATACACGCGCCGTCCGTCATGGTGGGAACGCAGGCGGGGGTGTCAACGAGCTCCTCAGTGATACACGCGCCGTCCGTCATGGTGGGAACGCAGGCGGGGGTGTCAACGAGCTCCTCAGTGATATACGCGCCGTCCGTCATGGTGGGAACGCAGGTGAGGGTGTCAACGAGCTCCTCAGTGATACACGCGCCGTCCGTCATGGTGGGAACGCAGGTGGGGGTGTCAACGAGCTCCTCAGTGATACACGCGCCGTCCGTCATGGTGGGAACGCAGGTGGGGGTGTCAACGAGCTCCTCAGTGATACACGCGCCGTCCGTCATGGTGGGAACGCAGGTGGGGGTGTCAACGAGCTCCTCAGTGATACACGCGCCGTCCGTCATGGTGGGAACGCGGGCGGGGGTGTCAACGAGCTCCTCAGTGATACACGCGCCGTCCGTCATGGTGGGAACGCAGGTGGGGGTGTCAACCAGCTCCTCAGTGATACACGCGCCGTCCGTCATGGTGGGAACGCAGGCGGGGGTGTCAACGAGCTCTTCAGTGATACACGCGCCGTCCGTCACGGTGGGAACGCAGGTGGGGGTGTCAACGAGCTCCTCAGTGATACACGCGCCGTCCGTCATGGTGGGAACGCAGGTGGGGGTGTCAACGAGCTCCTCAGTGATACACGCGCCGTCCGTCATGGTGGGAACGCAGGCGGGGGTGTCAACGAGCTCCTCAGTGATACACGCGCCGTCCGTCATGATGGGATCGCAGGCGGGGGTGTCAACGAGCTCCTCAGTGATACACGCGCCGTCCGTCATGGTGGGAACGCAGGCGGGGGTGTCAACGAGCTCCTCAGTGATACACGCGCCGTCCGTCATGGTGGGAACGCAGGTGGGGGTGTCAACGAGCTCCTCAGTGATACACGCGCCGTCCGTCATGGTGGGAACGCAGGGGGGGGGTGTCAACGAGCTCCTCAGTGATACACGCGCCGTCCGTCATGGTGGGATCGCAGGTGGGGGTGTCAACGAGCTCCTCAGTGATACACGCGCCGTCCGTCATGGTGGGAACGCAGGCGGGGGTGTCAACGAGCTCCTCAGTGATACACGCGCCGTCCGTCATGGTGGGAACGCAGGTGGGGGTGTCAACGAGCTCCTCAGTGATACACGCGCCGTCCGTCATGGTGGGAACGCAGGTGGGGGTGTCAACGAGCTCCTCAGTGATACACGCGCCGTCCGTCATGGTGGGAACGCAGGCGGGGGTGTCAACGAGCTCCTCAGTGATACACGCGCCGTCCGTCATGGTGGGATCGCAGGCGGGGGTGTCAACGAGCTCCTCAGTGATACACGCGCCGTCCGTCACGGTGGGAACGCAGGCGGGGGTGTCAACGAGCTCCTCAGTGATACACGCGCCATCCGTCATGGTGGGATCGCAGGCGGGGGTGTCAACGAGCTCCTCAGTGATACACGCGCCATCCGTCTTGGTGGAAACGCAGGCGGGGGTGTCAACGAGCTCCTCAGTGATACACGCGCCGTCCGTCATGGTGGGATCGCAGGCGGGGGTGTCAACGAGCTCCTCAGTGATACACGCGCCGTCCGTCATGGTGGGAACGCAGGCGGGGGTGTCAACGAGCTCCTCAGTGATACACGCGCCGTCCGTCATGGTGGGATCGCAGGCGGGGGTGTCAACGAGCTCCTCAGTGATACACGCGCCATCCGTCATGGTGGGATATCAGGCGGGGGTGTCAACGAGCTCCTCAGTGATACACGCGCCGTCCGTCATGGTGGGATCGCAGGCGGGGGTGTCAACGAGCTCCTCAGTGATACACACGCCGTCCGTCATGGTGGGAACGCAGGCGGGGGTGTCAACGAGCTCCTCAGTGATACACGCGCCGTCCGTCATGGTGGGATCGCAGGCGGGGGTGTCAACGAGCTCCTCAGTGATACACGCGCCGTCCGTCACGGTGGGAACGCAGGCGGGGGTGTCAACGAGCTCCTCAGTGATACACGCGCCGTCCGTCACGGTGGGAACGCAGGCGGGGGTGTCAACGAGCTCCTCAGTGATACACGCGCCATCCGTCTTGGTGGAAACGCAGGCGGGGGTGTCAACGAGCTCCTCAGTGATACACGCGCCGTCCGTCATGGTGGGAACGCAGGCGGGGGTGTCAACGAGCTCCTCAGTGATACACGCGCCGTCCGTCACGGTGGGAACACAAGCGGGGGTGTCAACGAGCTCCTCAGTGATACACGCGCCGTCCGACACGGTGGGAACGCAGGCGGGAGTGTCAACGAGCTCCTCAGTGATACACGCGCCGTCCGCGACGGTGGGAACGCAGGCGGGGGTGTCAACGAGCTCCTGAGTGATACACGCGCCGCCCGTCACGGTGGGAACGCTGGCGGGGGTGTCAACGAGCTCCTCAGTGATACACGCGCCATCCGTCTTGGTGGAAACGCAGGCGGGGGTATCAACGAGCTTGTCAGTGATACACGCGCCGTCCGTCATGGTGGGAACGCAGGCGGGGGTGTCAACGAGCTCCTCAGTGATACACGCGCCGTCCGTCACGGTGGGAACACAGGCGGGGGTGTCAACGAGCTCCTCAGTGATACACGCGCCGTCCGACACGGTGGGAACGCAGGCGGGGGTGTCAACGAGCTCCTCAGTGATACACGCGCCGTCCGCGACGGTGGGAACGCAGGCGGGGGTGTCAACGAGCTCCTCAGTGATACACGCGCCGCCCGTCACGGTGGGAACGCTGGCGGGGGTGTCAACGAGCTCCTCAGTGATACACGCGCCGTCCGGCACGGTGGGAACGCAGGCGGGGGTGTCAACGAGCTCCTCAGTGATACACGCGCCGTCCGTCACGGTGGGAACGCAGGCGGGGATGTCAACGAGCTCCTCAGTGATACACGCGCCGTCCGTCATGGTGGGATCGCAGGCGGGGGTGTCAACGAGCTCCTCAGTGATACACGCGCCGTCCGTCATGGTGGGAACGCAGGCGGGGGTGTCAACGAGCTCCTCAGTGATACACGCGCCGTCCGTCATGGTGGGAACGCAGGTGGGGGTGTCAACGAGCTCCTCAGTGATACACGCGCCGTCCGTCATGGTGGGAACGCAGGTGGGGGTGTCAACGAGCTCCTCAGTGATACACGCGCCGTCCGTCATGGTGGGAACGCAGGCGGGGGTGTCAACGAGCTCCTCAGTGATACACGCGCCGTCCGTCATGGTGGGAACGCAGGCGGGGGTGTCAACGAGCTCCTCAGTGATATACGCGCCGTCCGTCATGGTGGGAACGCAGGTGAGGGTGTCAACGAGCTCCTCAGTGATACACGCGCCGTCCGTCATGGTGGGAACGCAGGTGGGGGTGTCAACGAGCTCCTCAGTGATACACGCGCCGTCCGTCATGGTGGGAACGCAGGTGGGGGTGTCAACGAGCTCCTCAGTGATACACGCGCCGTCCGTCATGGTGGGAACGCAGGTGGGGGTGTCAACGAGCTCCTCAGTGATACACGCGCCGTCCGTCATGGTGGGAACGCGGGCGGGGGTGTCAACGAGCTCCTCAGTGATACACGCGCCGTCCGTCATGATGGGATCGCAGGCGGGGGTGTCAACGAGCTCCTCAGTGATACACGCGCCGTCCGTCATGGTGGGAACGCAGGCGGGGGTGTCAACGAGCTCCTCAGTGATACACGCGCCGTCCGTCATGGTGGGAACGCAGGTGGGGGTGTCAACGAGCTCCTCAGTGATACACGCGCCGTCCGTCATGGTGGGAACGCAGGGGGGGGGTGTCAACGAGCTCCTCAGTGATACACGCGCCGTCCGTCATGGTGGGAACGCAGGTGGGGGTGTCAACGAGCTCCTCAGTGATACACGCGCCGTCCGTCATGGTGGGAACGCAGGCGGGGGTGTCAACGAGCTCCTCAGTGATACACGCGCCGTCCGTCATGGTGGGATCGCAGGCGGGGGTGTCAACGAGCTCCTCAGTGATACACGCGCCGTCCGTCATGGTGGGAACGCAGGCGGGGGTGTCAACGAGCTCCTCAGTGATACACGCGCCGTCCGTCATGGTGGGAACGCAGGTGGGGGTGTCAACGAGCTCCTCAGTGATACACGCGCCGTCCGTCATGGTGGGAACGCAGGGGGGGGGGTGTCAACGAGCTCCTCAGTGATACACGCGCCGTCCGTCATGGTGGGAACGCAGGCGGGGGTGTCAACGAGCTCCTCAGTGATACACGCGCCGTCCGTCATGGTGGGAACGCAGGCGGGGGTGTCAACGAGCTCCTCAGTGATACACGCGCCGTCCGTCATGGTGGGATCGCAGGCGGGGGTGTCAACGAGCTCCTCAGTGATACACGCGCCGTCCGTCATGGTGGGAACGCAGGCGGGGGTGTCAACGAGCTCCTCAGTGGTACACGCGCCGTCCGTCATGGTGGGAACGCAGGTGGGGGTGTCAACGAGCTCCTCAGTGATACACGCGCCGTCCGTCATGGTGGGAACGCAGGTGGGGGTGTCAACGAGCTCCTCAGTGATACACGCGCCGTCCGTCATGGTGGGAACGCAGGCGGGGGTGTCAACGAGCTCCTCAGTGATACACGCGCCGTCCGTCATGGTGGGATCGCAGGCGGGGGTGTCAACGAGCTCCTCAGTGATACACGCGCCGTCCGTCACGGTGGGAACGCAGGCGGGGGTGTCAACGAGCTCCTCAGTGATACACGCGCCATCCGTCATGGTGGGATCGCAGGCGGGGGTGTCAACGAGCTCCTCAGTGATACACGCGCCATCCGTCTTGGTGGAAACGCAGGCGGGGGTGTCAACGAGCTCCTCAGTGATACACGCGCCGTCCGTCATGGTGGGATCGCAGGCGGGGGTGTCAACGAGCTCCTCAGTGATACACGCGCCGTCCGTCATGGTGGGAACGCAGGCGGGGGTGTCAACGAGCTCCTCAGTGATACACGCGCCGTCCGTCATGGTGGGATCGCAGGCGGGGGTGTCAACGAGCTCCTCAGTGATACACGCGCCATCCGTCATGGTGGGATATCAGGCGGGGGTGTCAACGAGCTCCTCAGTGATACACGCGCCGTCCGTCATGGTGGGATCGCAGGCGGGGGTGTCAACGAGCTCCTCAGTGATACACGCGCCGTCCGTCATGGTGGGAACGCAGGCGGGGGTGTCAACGAGCTCCTCAGTGATACACGCGCCGTCCGTCATGGTGGGATCGCAGGCGGGGGTGTCAACGAGCTCCTCAGTGATACACGCGCCGTCCGTCACGGTGGGAACGCAGGCGGGGGTGTCAACGAGCTCCTCAGTGATACACGCGCCGTCCGTCACGGTGGGAACGCAGGCGGGGGTGTCAACGAGCTCCTCAGTGATCCACGCGCCATCCGTCTTGGTGGAAACGCAGGCGGGGGTGTCAACGAGCTCCTCAGTGATACACGCGCCGTCCGTCATGGTGGGAACGCAGGCGGGGGTGTCAACGAGCTCCTCAGTGATACACGCGCCGTCCGTCACGGTGGGAACACAAGCGGGGGTGTCAACGAGCTCCTCAGTGATACACGCGCCGTCCGACACGGTGGGAACGCAGGCGGGGGTGTCAACGAGCTCCTCAGTGATACACGCGCCGTCCGCGACGGTGGGAACGCAGGCGGGGGTGTCAACGAGCTCCTCAGTGATACACGCGCCGCCCGTCACGGTGGGAACGCTGGCGGGGGTGTCAACGAGCTCCTCAGTGATACACGCGCCATCCGTCTTGGTGGAAACGCAGGCGGGGGTATCAACGAGCTTGTCAGTGATACACGCGCCGTCCGTCATGGTGGGAACGCAGGCGGGGGTGTCAACGAGCTCCTCAGTGATACACGCGCCGTCCGTCACGGTGGGAACACAGGCGGGGGTGTCAACGAGCTCCTCAGTGATACACGCGCCGTCCGACACGGTGGGAACGCAGGCGGGGGTGTCAACGAGCTCCTCAGTGATACACGCGCCGTCCGCGACGGTGGGAACGCAGGCGGGGGTGTCAACGAGCTCCTCAGTGATACACGCGCCGCCCGTCACGGTGGGAACGCTGGCGGGGGTGTCAACGAGCTCCTCAGTGATACACGCGCCGTCCGGCACGGTGGGAACGCAGGCGGGGGTGTCAACGAGCTCCTCAGTGATACACGCGCCGTCCGTCACGGTGGGAACGCAGGCGGGGATGTCAACGAGCTCCTCAGTGATACACGCGCCGTCCGTCACGGTGGGAACGCAGACGGGGGTGTCAGCGAGCTCCTCAGTGATACACGCGCCGTCCGTCACGGTGGGAACGCAGGCGGGGGTGTCAACGAGCTCCCCAGTGATACACGCGCCGTCCGTCACGGTGAGAACGCAGGCGGGGGTGTCAACGAGCTTCTCAGTGATACACGCGCCGTCCGTCACGGTGGGAACGCAGGCGGGGGTGTCAACGAGCTCCTCAGTGATACACGCGCCGTCCGTCACGGTGGGAACGCAGGCGGGGGTGTCAACGAGCTCCTCAGTGATACACGCGCCGTCCGTCACGGTGGGAACGCAGGCGGGGGTGTCAGCGAGCTCCTCAGTGATACACGCGCCGTCCGTCACGGTGGGAACGCAGGCGGGGGTGTCAACGAGCTCCTCAGTGATACACGCGCCGTCCGTCACGGTGGGAACGCAGGCGGGGATGTCACCGAGCTCCTCAGTGATACACGCGCCGTCCGTCACGGTGGGAACGCAGGTGGGGGTGTCAACGAGCTCCTCAGTGATACACGCGCCGTCCGTCACGGTGGGAACGCAGGCGGGGGTGTCAACGAGCTCCTCAGTGATACACGCGCCGTCCGTCACGGTGGGAACGCAGGCGGGGGTGTCAGCGAGCTCCTCAGTGATACACGCGCCGTCCGTCACGATGGGAACGCGGGCGGGGGTGTCAGCGAGCTCCTCAGTGATACACGCGCCGTCCGTCACGGTGGGAACGCAGGCGGCGGTGTCAGCGAGCTCCTCAGTGATACACGCGCCGTCCGTCACGGTGGGAACGCAGGCGGGGTGTCAACGAGCTCCTCAGTGATACACGCGCCGTCCGACACGGTGGGAACGCAGGCGGGGGTGTCAACGAGCTCCTCAGTGATACACGCGCCGTCCGAAACGGTGGGAACGCAGGCGGGGGTGTCAGCGAGCTCCTCAGTGATACACGCGCCGTCCGTCACGGTGGAAACGCAGGCGGGGGTGTCAGCGAGCTCCTCAGTGATACACGCGCCGTCCGTCACGGTGGGAACGCAGGCGGGGGTGTCAACGAGCTCGTCAGTGATACACGCGCCGTCCGTCACGGTGGGAACGCAGGCGGGGGTGTCAACGAGCTCCTCAGTGATACACGCGCCGTCCGTCACGTTGGGAACGCAGGCGGGGGTGTCAACGAGCTCCTCAGTGATACACGCGCCGTCCGTCACGGTGGGAACGCAGGCGGGGTGTCAACGAGCTTCTCAGTGATACACGCGCCGTCCGTCACGGTGGGAACGCAGGCGGGGGTGTCAGCGAGCTCCTCAGTGATACACGCGCCGTCCGTCATGGTGGGAACGCAGGCGGGGGTGTCAACGAGCTCCTCAGTGATACACGCGCCGTCCGTCACGGTGGGAACGCAGGCGGGGGTGTCAACGAGCTCCTCAGTGATACACGCGCCGTCCGTCACGGTGGGAACGCAGTCGGGGGTGTCAGCGAGCTCCTCAGTGATACACGCGCCGTCCGTCACGGTGGAAACGCAGACGGGGGTGTCAGCGAGCTCCTCAGTGATACACGCGCCGTCCGTCACGGTGGGAACGCAGGCGGGGGTGTCAACGAGCTCCTCAGTGATACACGCGCCGTCCGTCACGGTAGGAACGCAGGCGGGGGTGTCAACGAGCTCCTCAGTGATACACGCGCCGTCCGTCACGGTGGGAACGCAGGCGGGGGTGTCAGCGGGCTCCTCAGTGATACACGCGCCGTCCGTCACGGTGGGAACGCAGGCGGGGGTGTCAACGAGCTCCTCAGTGATAAACGCGCCGTCCGTCACGGTGGGAACGCAGGCGGGGGTGTCAACGAGCTCCTCAGTGATACACGCGCCGTCCGTCACGGTGGGAACGCAGGCGGGGGTGTCAGCGAGCTCCTCAGTGATACACGCGCCGTCCGTCACGGTGGGAACGCAGGCGGGGGTGTCAACGAGCTCCTCATTGATACACGCGCCGTCCGTCACGGTGGGAACGCAGGCGGGGGTGTCAACGAGCTCCTCAGTGATACACGCGCCGTCCGTCCCGGTGGGAACGCAGGCGGGGGTGTCAACGAGCTCCTCAGTGATACACGCGCCGTCCGTCACGGTGGGAACGCAGGCGGGGGTGTCAGCGAGCTCCTCAGTGATACACGGGCCGTCCGTCACGGTGGGAACGCAGGCGGGGGTGTCAGCGAGCTCCTCAGTGATACACGCGCCGTCCGTCACGGTGGGAACGCAGGCGGCGGTGTCAGCGAGCTCCTCAGTGATACACGCGCCGTCCGTCACGGTGGGAACGCAGGCGGGGGTGTCAACGAGCTCCTCAGTGATACACGCGCCGACCGAAACGGTGGGAACGCAGGCGGGGGTGTCAACGAGCTCCTCAGTGATACACGCGCCGTCCGAAACGGTGGGAACGCAGGCGGGGGTGTCAGCGAGCTCCTCAATGATAAACGCGCCGTCCGACACGGTGGGAACGCAGGCGGGGGTGTCAGCGAGCTCCTCAGTGATACACGCGCCGTCCGTCACGGTGGGAACGCAGGCGGGGGTGTCAACGAGCTCCTCAGTGATACACACGCCGTCCGTCACGGTGGGAACGCAGGCGGGGGTGTCAACGAGCTCCTCAGTGATACACGCGCCGTCCGTCACGGTGGGAACGCAGGCGGGGGTGTCAACGAGCTCCTCAGTGATACACGCGCCGTCCGTCACGGTGGGAACGCAGACGGGGGTGTCAGCGAGCTCCTCAGTGATACACGCGCCGTCCGTCACGGTGGGAACGCAGGCGGGGGTGTCAACGAGCTCCTCAGTGATACACGCGCCGTCCGTCACGGTGGGAACGCAGGCGGGGGTGTCAACGAGCTCCTCAGTGATACACGCGCCGTCCGTCACGGTGGGAACGCAGGCGGGGGTGTCAACGAGCTCCTCAGTGATACACGCGCCGTCCGTCACGGTGGGAACGCAGACGGGGGTGTCAGCGAGCTCCTCGGTTATTCACGCGCCGTCCGTCACGGTGGGAACGCATGCGGGGGTGTCAACGAGCTCCTCAGTGATACACGCGCCGTCCGTCACGGTGGGAACGCAGGCGGGGGTGTCAACGAGCTCCTCAGTGATACACGCGCCGTCCGTCACGGTGGGAACGCAGGCGGGGGTGTCAGCGAGCTCCTCAGTGATACACGCGCCGTCCGTCACGGTGGGAACGCAGGCGGGGGTGTCAACGAGCTCCTCAGTGATACACGCGCCGTCCGTCACGGTGGGAACGCAGGCGGGGGTGTCAACGAGCTCCTCAGTGATACACGCGCCGTCCGTCACGGTGGGAACGCAGGCGGGGGTGTCAGCGAGCTCCTCAGTGATACACGCGCCGTCCGTCACGGTGGGAACGCAGGCGGAGTGTCACCGAGCTCCTCAGTGATACACGCGCCGTCCGTCACGGTGGGAACGCAGGCGGGGGTGTCAACGAGCTCCTCAGTGATACACGCGCCGTCCGAAACGGTGGGAACGCAGGCGGGGGTGTCAGCGAGCTCCTCAGTGATACACGCGCCGTCCGTCACGGTGGGAACGCAGGCGGGGGTGTCAGCGAGCTCCTCAGTGATACACGCGCCTTCCGTCACGGTGGGAACGCAGGCGGGGGTGTCAACGAGCTCCTCAGTGATACACGCGCCGTCCGTCACAGGCGGGGGTGTCAACGAGCTCCTCAGTGATACACGCGCCGTCCGTCACGGTGGGAACGCAGACGGGGGTGTCAACGAGCTCCTCAGTGATACACGCGCCTTCCGTCACGGTGGGAACGCAGGCGGGGGTGTCAACGAGCTCCTCAGTGATACACGCGCCGTCCGTCACGGTGGGAACGCAGGCGGGGGTGTCAACGAGCTCCTCAGTGATACACGCGCCGTCCGTCACGGTGGGAACGCAGGCGGGGGTGTCAGCGAGCTCCTCAGTGATACACGCGCCGTCCGTCACGGTGGGAACGCAGGCGGGGGTGTCAACGAGCTCCTCATTGATACACGCGCCGTCCGTCACGGTGGGAACGCAGGTGGGGGTGTCAACGAGCTCCTCAGTGATACACGCGCCGTCCGTCACTGTGGGAACGCAGGCGGGGGTGTCAACGAGCTCCTCAGTGATACACGCGCCGTCCGTCACGGTGGGAACGCAGGCGGGGGTGTCAGCGAGCTCCTCAGTGATACACGCGCCGTCCGTCACGGTGGGAACGCAGGCGGGGGTGTCAACGAGCTCCTCAGTGATACACGCGCCGTCCGTCACGGTAGGAACGCAGGCGGGGGTGTCAACGAGCTCCTCACTGATACACGCGCCGTCCGTCACGGTGGGAACGCAGGCGGGGGTGTCAACGAGCTCCTCAGTGATACACGCGCCGTCCGTCACGGTGGGAACGCAGGCGGGGGTGTCAACGAGCTCCTCAGTGTTACACGCGCCGTCCGTGACGGTGGGAACGCAGGCGGTGGTGTCAGCGAGCTCCTCAGTGATACACGCGCTACACGCGCCGTCCGTCACGGTGGGAACGCAGGTGGGGCTGTCAGCGAGCTCCTCAGTGATACACGCGCCGTCCGTCGCGGTGGGAACGCAGGCGGGCGTGTCAACGAGCTCCTCAGTGATACACGCGCCGTCCGTCACGGTGGGAACGCAGGCGGGGGTGTGAACGAGCTCCTCAGTCATACACGCGCCGTCCGTCACGGTGGGAACGCAGGCGGGGGTGTCAACGAGCTCCTCAGTGATACACGCGCCGTCCGTCACGGTGGGAACGCAGGCGGGGGTGTCAACGAGCTCCTCAGTGATACACGCGCCGTCCGTCACGGTGGGAACGCAGGCGGGGGTGTCAACGAGCTCCTCAGTGATACACGCGCCGTCCGTCACGGTGGGAACGCAGGCGGGGGTGTCAGCGAGCTCCTAAGTGATACACGCGCCGTCCGTCACGGTGGGAACGCAGGCGGGGGTGTCAACGAGCTTCTCAGTGATACACGCGCCGTCCGTCACGGTGGGAACGCAGGCGGGGGTGTCAACGAGCTCCTCAGTGATACACGCGCCGTCCGTCACGGTGGGAACGCAGGCGGGGGTGTCAACGAGCTTCTCAGTGATACACGCGCCGTCCGTCACGGTGGGAACGCAGGCGGGGGTGTCAACGAGCTCCTCAGTGATACACGCGCCGTCCGTCACGGTGGGAACGCAGGCGGGGTGTCAACGAGTTCCTCAGTGATACACGCGCCGTCCGTCACTGTGGGAACGCAGGCGGGTGTGTCAACGAGCTCCTCAGTGATACACGCGCCGTCCGTCACGGTGGGAACGCAGGAGGGGGTGTCAGCGAGCTCCTCAGTGATACACGCGCCGTCCGTCACGGTGGGAACGCAGGCGGGGGTGTCAGCGAGCTCCTCAGTGATACACGCGCCGTCCGTCACGGTGGGAACGCAGGCGGGGGTGTCAGCGAGCTGCTCAGTGATACACGCGCCGTCCGTCACTGTGGGAACGCAGGCGGGGGTGTCAACGAGCTGCTCAGTGATACACGCGCCGTCCGTCACGGTGGGAACGCAGGCGGGGGTGTCAGCGAGCTCCTCAGTGATACACGCGCCGTCCGACACTCTTTCGTATGGCACTTGTTGGCGCGAGTGGAGTGCCGTCGGACGGCACTGTAGACATAGGCTAAATCCAGTGATTGGACGAATTTTTTTCTGAACCGAGATTCGGACTCGATTTGGGTAGATTCGGAAAGGTTGGAATAATTGACCGAATCTTCTCATGATTCAGATAGATTCGGCATATTTGTTGGTGATACTCATACAAATGGGCAAAAAACAATTGCGGCAGGAGGGTTTTTGCATTTGGCCACTCATGCTTTGGTGGCGCCACCAAGAGTTCTAGTTCTAGGGCACCTCTTTCTATCTCTGCCCTTCCTCTCCCTTTTTATAATGCCACTCTTTTTTGGGATCTGACAGGCTTCTAAAATAAAAGAGGCTATGCACCCTCTCTCGATATCAGCACCATAAATGGCTCTTGAGCGAGACCAAGTCGTCTAGGCCGGTGTCCATAGCTAAAGCATTTAAGGTTCTAATTTGCATCATATATGGCATATATTATAGTTAAAAAAAAATATACCGGTGAATACATCAAAGTAAACTGTAAATAATCGCTGGAGAAGGGGAACGAGGGGACAATTAGGACCAACAGAAATCTCCAACAACCGCGATGTAACTGGTGCGTGCGGAAGAAATTCACCAGGGCGAGGGGAATTTTTTCAGAGCGCACCAGTAACAGAGTAGTTGACGAGAATTTTGTTTGCCCTAATTATCCCGTCGTTCCTTTTTTCCAGGGATAATGTATTGTTTATTCTTATCTAGCTCGCCAGCACCGCCGCATTAATTGCATCTACAACACAGCAACACAGTGTATACATGTGTAAAGGAAGTTACAAGTTTACTACATGCATGGGCTGATTATTTTGGCTTGGTTTACTGCGACCTTCAAGATCAATTTCAATTTCGTTTTACATTGGCCTAAGTTTCCCTTTCATTTCAGAGACGAGGACCGACAATTTTCGGTTGTTGAATTCACATCCGAAGGCTGCAATGTATCAATCGTACCGAGCAGCTGGGTGCTGCCTTCAGAAAAGGAGTGCCTCTGGCCTCCACCGATGCGGGGTTCTTCGGTGTTGGACCTTGTTCGTGCTTGTTCCGAGCCAGGGCAAGGTTGGAAAAGCTGCCTTGCAAACATACTCGCCAGATGCAGTAAGTGATGCTTGTATGTTTTTGGTATGTCATCAAGTTGTTTCTTTATTTCTCGCACCCACGAGTACTTAGGCAGCCCGGGTTCAGCACGATGTCTAAGCAGCTGTGATTTAGAGTAAAATCTGCAACTCATTTTGCTGGAAAATTTAAATTTTGTTTCAGTATCTTCGAAGGGATCCTTTCGTAAAAGTACAGTTGAGTGCCGCGTGCCTAAATATTCGTGTGTTTGATACATTCATAGCCATACTAATTACGCGACAATGGAAAGGTCGTCTTAGGTCGTCTGCCTTGAGAACTTTCATTTTAGAACACGCGCTTAAAGACCCTAGTCAGTTTTTCATGTGAAGTGGTCACGCTCGGTCACGTGGCGTGCACGTGCTGCTCGTCAGAAAAAAGCATTCCGCCTTGGAGCTGGAGCGTTCTGTCTCACCTGCTCAGTACCACGTCTGTAGAAGCTCCCTTTGGCCAACAATGTTGGGCAAGCGGAGCTTCTGTTCCCCTTAAAATTGTCATCATTCTGTACTCCTTACACTCCCAAAAAAAGCCTGTGCGTCTTCTTTCCCGTAGAACACGCGAACGACCAACACCTCTGTTTGCAGGATCAGCTCAGTGAATTACAATGCCGAAACATATATGTTTAGAAGAAAAAGCGAAGTCTGCTATGTAGCATCAAGCAATGCAAGTGTGACGTTTGTTGTTGGCACACACTTTTGCGTATATCGTAAAGTGGGACGTATATGTCCTACTGTCTAACAAAGGGTGAACCAGTTGGCAGAGTTGTAAGTGAAAGACACAAAAAAGAAGAGAAAAGAAACACGTTGAAAAGTGTGCAAATATGATCGATGCAAGAGCACTCGGCTAAAATGCGAGCAACAAGCACTCTCACAGTGTTGAAGCACACTTGTGTGCTGGACAGCTCTTGACGAGTCTATTTTACAGGATGTCCACGGGATATCCAAACCCGTTTTTCACATCACAAAAATAAACGACATCGCGAAGAACTCCAACTTCGTCAGACTGTAGCCCCCATCCGCTGCAGCAAGATGCCAAAGTCTCAACACTGAACGTTACCAGAATAACAAGTTAGAAGTGAAACCTTCTTTCGTTATGATAAGATGCCGTCTGGGGGAAGCAGCAGGCGGAATGCCGCTGTTTGTGACCACATCCCACAGGTGGCATCTCTATCGGCATTCGCGAAGACGGAAGCAGATAATGTCCGCATCGGTATTTATCGGCATGTCTTTTGTACCCCCCCCCCCCCCTGAGTGACTACAATTTCAAATTCTTTATTTAGTTTTGTTTCCTTTAACAATTGACAAAGTTGGGGACAAGGATACAATACTTTTGCCAGGTATTGTAACTTTGCTGCCAGTCGTTCTGGTTAGACAAGCGAGGAAGCGCGGGAAGCCTTGAGTGAAAGTGGCTCCATCTGTGAGATGCGGTCGCAAACATCGGCGTTTAAACCATGCCCTTAAACACATAAAAAAGTTGATTGCGCGAAAATATTTAACAATCTATTTATCCCGGACTTTGATCATTTTCCTTCATAGGCCCATGGCCCAGGACCTCAACGACACAAGCCTTTATTTGCTGCGACGCGTAGTTTTCGCAATATCGAATTTGTCCACCTTTCGTGAAACACCCTGTATATGATAAGATTTTTTTATTCTAGGTTTACATTACAGGCACCAGTTCTATTATTGTGAGGCAAATTTTGAAATAACGAATCTTACGAATTTGTTTCCTTCTCAAGAGACATACAAGAAAAACAGCAAGAAACTGGTGGAAGCTGAAGAAATTCATGCGTGGAGAATACAGATGCTGGGGAGCTTGAAGGTATGTGTTGAATACTGTCCATTGGCAACTTAAGCTTACATACTTTGTGAAGCTCCCTTTCGCTGTGATCATTTTGTTTAACTAGACACAGGCACCCTGGAAAACAATCGGAGCTTCCAATCGCTCCATTGTGAAGCGGACCTTACCCACTCTGTGTAAGTTTTCTACTACAAAAAAAAAATGAAAAAGGCAGTTGCAGATTCTACTTTAGAAGGGCACTAAACCGGTGTTTAACTGGCAATTAGGTAGCGTAATACACACACCTGTTGTGTTCGCCCCTGCACCGGTCTCCCTGTGTTTCTAACATCTCCCCTCCATCCCCCGCCCTCTTTCCCCATCGCCTCCCCAAGTCGATTGCTGGACGGCTTGCCGCCCAGTAAATCTGACGTTGCAAGTCGAAAGCTGCGTCGTCTGTTTCGTCCTTTTGGCTGTTTCTTTCGTTTTAAGTCAACTCTGGCTAGTATTTCACATTTGATCAATACCACTTTTTTTAGCTCGTAGGTTAGCAAAATTTTAACTAAATAACATTTGGGCATACAAAATTAGTATTCATTATTTATTTAAATGTGGTTTATTTCAGTTGGTTTGCTCTCTCGCTGTTTATCGTTAGTTATTACATTTTACACTAATAATACCCAATGCATTTAAGCTGGGGTTTGCTGGGTTAGGTTGCATAATGCTGGTGGCAATTTAATAAAACCATAGCAATTTTCGAATTGTTGTTCCTCATGCATTTTCTTGCGAAACCTATGATTTTTTTTTCTGCCCTCTATTTCAGCATATGAGCGAGAACATATGCGAGTGCTTCTGAAAGTACCGTCTGAGCTGCGGCAGCTCAAGGACCAGGGGGCCAGCATCATGGCAACGCAGCAGCAACTTCTAGCTCGAATGGCGGACGTGGAGCAAGCCCGCTCCGCAAGCGATATTTGTCCTGCCGTTGCCTACAATGGCAGATTTTGAGATGGCGGAAACTCGCCTTCCGAATCCTGCTGACCAGGCTGTTCTGGTGATTATCTGACGCTTTTTTTTTTCTTTTGTCTAAGCTATTCAAAAAAGCAGCTGAATTCATAGAATTACCTCTTATAAACTTAGGTTAGTATGAAAATTTTACATTTTAGATAGCTGTGGAGTCTTTTATACTCGGCTATATATTGTTTCTGCTTTTAAAATGCCTCCTAGCCTTTTTATTATCACGCCTTCACTTTTTCGTAACGAACCCATGCATGGGATGTATAGGGACTCACAGTGCACAGCGGATAAAGATTGAAAGACAATTATAGAAGTCTGCAAACAGATAAAGGGTCCTCTGGTTGGTTACATTAGTTTCATTAGTTTCACTACAGTTGCCTGATCACCACAAAACTCTGCTGGTTTTCGCAGTAAGCAAAGTATAAAGTGGCCAATCACCATCTCCTGATAAATATTTGTGTCCTAATAACTAATTTGTCATGAAAGTAAAGAACTTATCATGAAAGTAAAGAACTTGATGATCTTGAACTGAGGTTTGCAAAATTTGTTGTTGACGGTACACATAGTTTACTATACATTCCATGATCTCACAGATATTGTGAAGGACAGTAGACAGCACATGCATTTGAAACTCTAAATTAAGAAATACACCATTAAAGCCTTGGGAGGCAGAACCTAATAGCTGCATTTAAATATTTTTTTGGGTTCTCTGACTTCAATTTTATATTTCACGTACATATAAGTTGTACGGTACAAGACTAATCTTGAGTTTTTAATAGGTGTAAATTATATAGCATTAGTTGACTCGATAGGATGATGATAGTTCACATAACAGTTTTACATTGTTCAGATTAAACTGTAGCATTGAATACACCAAGCTTTTACTCCTAATAGTCAACCTAAGGGTATTTGACTGAACAAAGTGTAGTAAAGTGAGGCGTTGTATGTTTCTTTTTTAAGAGAAAGAGCAGCTCTCAAGCCTGGGGGGGGGGGGGGGGGGGGGGGGGGACATTGGTGGAGGCTGCCGGCCGGACGATGGAGAGGTTGATGCGGAAAAGCATCCAAATCAACTTCAGCATCTGTGGGCGCCGTGGGCAGAAGCGGGCCTCCCGAGGCACGCGCATGTGGAGCGTGGCAGTTGCTGAGAGATTCTCATTTCAATTTGTTTATAATAATATAATCTTTACTTCAGCTCTGAACATGTGTAGTAAGTGTGAACAGAGCTTGTGTAGATGATTTAAGATGTTTGAACCTGAAATCTAGTGGGTGTAATAGTTTTTGTTGTTTTTTCTAGTTAAAAAATAAATATATTCTCCTATAGAGTGTCAAACTGCTTGAAACAGGTGAAACACACCTCGATGCCCTCGAGGCAAAGCGCTGTACTACGAATCCCCAGGTGCCCGGTTCGAATCACGTTAGAAGTGCTCAAAACCTGACGCTGGCTGATTGCGGTGAAATGACCGTGTAACCGAGATTTTGGTTACGCTTTGAGAGTTCCCTGATAGTCGAAATTATTTCCTCAGTTCTCCAAAGGCCCATCGTTGAATAAGCACTTTGGACACAGAAATCTGAGTTCATTCCACTATTAAAACAGATGTAGAAAGCTGCAATTTGAGTAATGCTTGGATATTGCCATATTGAATAAACTTTCATGCAGTATTCTGCAAAAAACAAAGAGTAACACATTTTACGTTTCCTCAATAAGCAGGTCAAGGTTAATAAGATTAACATTTAGCAGAAGACGTCCACGTAATATGGACTCACGAAAGATTCAACACGCTCGTTCCATGCCTACCGATCGACGAAAAAAGGCTGATATTTTCTTCATCTCGGTTTCATCAAAATTAAACATCGCCAGTCACGCGAAAACGCTCGGCATAAAACCGAAACCAGGGCCACCACAAATCGCAGTTTTTTTTATTATTAATTGTTTATTTTTGTGCGTGTGAAGATCCTTTAGCACTGGTTTTACTACTGCTTTAAAATTATAAAAACGAACAGCTTGCATATAGGCACAATTTATGACCACCTTAGTCCTGACCCGCAAAAAAAGGGAGTGAGCGTTTGTCTAACTAAAGACATGTTCACACATGTATCGTAGTGCTACATCAGCCCTAGGAACAGCACTGATACAGCGATGACCTGAACGCAACTTAGTGTAGAGCTGTGTCAGCGCAGTATTAGTGCCACCTCTCACCAATATAAGGCGAACTCAGGACTACGTCACCAAGAGCACCGCTATTTCTAAGGTTTTCCCATCCCACACTGGGACCGCAGGCACGTGCTGAGACTTCAAGTCCAGTCCAACGGACGAGCAACCCACACCATACAACTCCTTAAAAAACAATGCGCCCAAATTTTCCACCTTATTCGCCGCGCTGCCAACAGACAAGGAGGACTGAAAAAATAGTACACTATGAACATTGTACAGGCTCTCCTTGTGACCCGTATAGTCTACCACGTACCCTACCATCGATTCAACCGCACCCAACTAGACAGCTTACAAATCATTGTGCCCTTGGGTGTCAAAACAGCATTGCGATTACCCCCGCATGCGGAGACCCAACGTCTACTCCAACTAGGCCTGCACAATACGGTGGATTAACTCATAGAAGCCTATACACAACTGGCCAGCTCACCTGTCTCGGTAACACGAGTACAGGCAGGCACCTCCTTCGTCGTCTAGGCAGCCCGGAACCCAAGGCCAACAATCACCAGAGCGATCGCGCCCTATTCGTGCAGGACTCGCACCCAAGATTCGCGTTGCGCCTATACCACGCAAAACGCATCCCGACCTACACGCCGGCCGCAGAGAAGCCAGGACAGAGTCTGTACACTCTCTCAACCGACCCACACGTGCTGTACGCCGACGCCGCCTGCTACCCACCCTACATCGATGCCATGGGCTTGACAGTCACAAACTCAAAAGGATCAATCGCGACAACGGGCTCTATCCGATGCCATGAGATCGAGCAGGACCGCAGAAGAAACCGCCATCGTGTTAACACTAGCACACATATACCACACACACAACGATGTCCAACAGCATTACACGATGATTACCGATTCGCAAGGCGCCTGGCGCGCCTTCGCAAAAGTGCGTTGTCTCCACAAGCCCTGCGCCTATTAACCTCATTCGACTCCAAAAAACTCCTCGCTGTCCCCATCGTATGCAAACCCAGTCATGCCTACCTCCCAGGCAACGAAAGCCCACAAGCGTTCGCCCTAGCAACCCACACAGCGTAAATTTTTAAGAAATAAAGCCCACAAATTGTTCACATCATCCGCCCCTTGCGGGCGGTAGGAGGGGTCATGGGCAGGGGAAGCCACCAATATCATTCCCGGTACTCTAGACGCACAGACGGCAACATGACAAAATACTACCGCTCACAAAAGAAAACATTACCACCACCGCACCGATCACTCAGCAAACACGGAGCTACCGCGTGGCGCTTTAAAGAAACGCACACATTCCCCAACCCTCATCACGAACACTTATTCTTGCCCACCCAATACCCGGACAAATGCTCGGGCTGCCAGTACCCCCCCCCCCCCCCCCCACCTCATACATATCCTCTACAACTCTACCTGGGCTTGCCCGTCATCACCGGGAAAAAATGACCATCCCATCCCCCACCCTTCCCTTTGCTCTTGGGAGGCTGCACTGTCCAGCACAACGCCTGAGAACCAGCGACGGCTGATGAAAATTTGACCAGCCACATAGCTGAAGCCAGCGGTGCCCTGGGCTGAGGGCTTAGGCTAAGACAAGACAAAGAGACAGTGAGGGGATATTTTCGGTGACAGCATGACAATTCTGTGACGTCAGCGGACGGAAATCGATGAACCACTTTTTTGGGCGCGGTAAACGCACCAGTCAGAGACGCGTTCCAGGCAGCATAGTGTAAGTCCCCCATTTTGTGAAAGCTGTTATGACGTTACCTAGTAGAACAGATGTAAAGGGGAGAAGCGATGACCTACCCCCTACCCAATTGTGCAGCGAAAACTGCCGCAGCCTGATGACGAAGGTGTGGAAGAGAGGAACAGGGGGGAAAATGGGCTTAAATTCACGAAAACGCGAACACTCAAACATTAATGATCAATAATAAATGTGACAGCTATAGTCTGGCAGAAGCCTTGCCGGGCTAATGAAACAAGAAAAGACCAATCTGAGAACAGGAAGGGCCTCCTTTGTTTTTTTCAACGCACTACCGCATTTGATGTACGGCGCGTCAAGGAGTACCATAAATAGAAGGAGTGGTTCATGTTGGTTTAGCATTTTACGATTTTAAAACAGAAAGAAAGCAGGACAATAGTGAAGCCAGGCTTGTAGCAGCTTTGTGACGTGATTCGCTCTTTTTCTTTGGAGTTCTGAACCCGTAGTGGCAATACAAAAGAAATTCAACCCCTTCCACGACGTACGGAGCCGGAGCGTTGGAACCGGTCCGAGCGCACATTGGACCGTCCCCAGAATTCCCTGCGCCGGGTGCTACAATGTGGGATTGACGAGAGGCATACTGAGGTTTTCGAGAAAGGTCTATACAAAAAGAAAAGAGAAAAAAACACAAGTTTTATTCTTGAATAAGAGGCACATTTTTATAACATGTCGGCCTGCTGCATTTGCTTGAGTTCAGGTGACACCTGCAGTCGAAGTGAAAAAAAAAGCAAAGTTGTAAGCATAATTGTTGCCACTCTACGTACTAAACAAGCTCCAGAGCCAAGGATATATACCTTGAAGTCGCACGCTGTGCTTCGGATGATGTCCTCTACTGCGAGACCCTCGGTAATCTCGACTAGTGTGAGGCCTTGGTCCTCATTCACTTCGAACACGCACTGGGGAAACGAGGAACAAGAAATTGATTGGCGCCGCTGGGATTCCAGACCTCAGGGCACGTCGTTCGCTGTTGATGCGACGTGGGCTCGTATCTGAGTTGTGCTCCATCTGGCACCTCCAATATCCGAAATATTTTACTTTCTCAGACAAAACTTGGGACTGCAAAGTATCAATACGTGAGGCTTCATTGCACGAAAAATTTAATACAATAAACAGTCTCAATACACGAAACTGCAAAGGGCCCATACTAATGTTGCAACAGATTATTCTCTGTTTGCTTATCCTTTCATTAAAAACATAAGAAACGATCATCTATGTGTAATTCGTTTCACCTATCCGTACGCACCCGCCGCTATTTTCAAAAGTGCAAATCACTGGTTCTTCCCTGCGAATGATTAGTTCAGGGATGATAAAACACATACAGAAACATGACGACTGCCGTGCTTTCGACTCTGTAGGATTGTTCAACTCGGTAGTGGCGGCTGCTTCCGCTCTTCTATGGTGAAACGAAGTATGGGTACATAACACTAAACTGTTATCGCAAACAGTATTTTAGTGTTTTTAAAATATAAAGGCGCCATAAAATTTACTAAGGTGTTTGAAGCGCATAATCAATTGTGCACGAACATAGACGGCAAAAATCTGAAGTCAAATACTGAAATTGTCGGTGTCACGCTGGCGTTCACGGTAACGTTTTTGTGGACCGTTTGCGCCGTTGCGAAACAATCTCCAGAACCCGCTGTGAAACATGCAAGTGTACAGGCAATGCTAGCGGGGCGCGTGCGCAATTCCGGCTTCTTTGCTGCAAAGAGGGAAGTACGGGGCTTCAAATGGTCCACGAATGATCCCTGCGCTTCGTTTCAGATGAAGTTCCTCCGCAACCAACGCTACAACCCGATGGGTCCAACCGGACAGCGACAAAAATGCACCTTCTCGGCACTCGTCGTCTTTTCACGTTTCCTATCACCGACTAAGTCAACCACGGACATTGAATGTGCCGCCATCTTGTTCTTTATTCATGTGCGGGTTTGAATTAGCTGATGAAAGCATGTACAAAAAGAGAACAACCGCCGTGACGACGCATTTTTTGACGCTGCTCGATTCGTCCTTTGAAATCGTAGCGTCGTCGGCGGTCGTACTCACTGTGAAACGGAGTACAGTGTCACTCGATGCAGCGCAACGCTCGGTCTTCTCGCACCATCGGCACTGAGAAACATTCCGAATCACGACAGCCAGCCCAAGCGTCGTCTTGTAGTTTGTATTTTTATTGTATTGATTGGTCGATAGGATTATGACGTCACGGTCACATGACCTTGCTTGGGAATTTCAAACAACCCACAACGCTCATGTGAAATGCGACGTCCCGAGTGGAATGAAAGTGATTAAAACGTGACATGTTTTGCGTAGTAAAAGTGACCGCATGTCTGAAATAACTTCAATTTGTAAAAATATTCACTCTGCTTATAAAAAAATGAATAATCGTAGGGGCGTTCGAACCCACGACCCATTGTTTGCGACTCAGAAATTCTACTGACTATAGGCCATTGAGAGGCGCTTGACCGGCTTGGGAGCGAGCGGGAGCTTTTATGTTTAGCTATCGCGTTCCACCCTTCTTAGTGCAGCGAATCGTCCTCACCATGTCGGTGATGATGAGATCGACGCAGCGGAGGCCTGTCAGGGGGAGTCTGCACTTCTCCACGATCTTAGGCTTCCCTTTCTTGGTGACGTGCTGCATAGTCACCACGACCTTGGTCCCGAGTGCTCTGCTGAACACCAGGTCCATAGCCCCGCCCATTCCTTTGACCAGCTTGCCCTGTAACGGAACGAGGACCCTGGTACGCCTTCTTTTGTACTCCTAGTGCCCAGATTTTGAATGCGCTTTCTTGCGCACTCAACTTACAGACACTCTCAAGCAGCACCGATGGGTCGAAAATACAATGTCTTTTTAGGCTACAGGTTAAATAAAACACCCCGTAATCAGGCTACAGGCTGAAGAAACATCCCGCAAGCCGCGAAAGCTACACTCCCACGGTCACGATAAGTCGATTAATTTAATGCAGCTTGTTAATTACCTATTTCATTACTGAAGATCAACATATAATTCCAAGAATGAACTTTTTTGGCGTCAATAAAAAACATTGTCAGTAAATTTTAAAATAAAGTTTAGCGTCTGGGAAGCGCGCTAAAATTACAACTCGCCCAACAGGCCCACGGCCACCGACGTCAAAACCCACAACCGAGAAGTTTCCGTCTTTTGTCCGTGTCTTTGCATCGCCTGGCGCGCTTCCCACGCGCCCAAGTCATTCTTAAGTTTACCTATTGAGTTGTTTTCGATGATGCTCAGCAATATTCTCAGTAGAACCGTACGTTTACATTTACTAATCAAAGACGTATTAACAAAGTTTAGTAAATTTGACAACTTAGCTTGACGAATAGCCGCCTATATTATGATCACCTGGCCGCTTAACTCACCTGCACAAACTGTTCTAATGTAACGTTCACGACTTTTTATAAAACAAGTCTGTAAGGCCTAGAAACGCACCCTGTGCATTCGATACCTTTAAAGGAGCCATGAAACGATTGTTCTACTTTCGCTAAACACTACGCAGAATCCGTCCTCAACGTTAATAAATAAATAAAAAACTTCCTTTACTTTTTTTTTTAAGACCATTCTTTATGGTTAAAAAAAAAATAGAGAATTATGAGCATCATTCATCCCCTTAACTCGGAGCCAGAACAAGCGGCCACGTGGGCTGATGCCTGTCCTATGCCGGCAACGTTAATTATAGTCACGCGCTGGGGTCGGAAAAATAGAAAACGCGTGCTGAGCTCCAGACATTCTTAGAGTTCGGCTATTCTTTTTGCCGCAGTGGTTTTACACGAGCCATTGCCTGAGTGGCCGCCGAAGAATTGATTGTTGCGAGCCGAAGTCGACTGCTCACACAGATCTCATGGCCGATCCATGAGCCGTGCTCGACTCAGGGGCGGGTGGTTTTTATCCCACAATTACGTCAACAAACTTTGCGAAGACAAGAATGAAAAAAAATAGTCCGCTTTTATTCTCGCAATTTCACCTCGACAAGTGAGTTTCTGATTCAGTGGAGGTCTCTGCGAGTATACTTTGGCCAGACTAGGACTAGTACGCCTCTGCAAGTACGCTCTGCAGTACGCCTTTAAAAAGACACCGAACGCCCAAATTTTCTGGATACCCCGCACTGAAATGAAATGTAACGCATCCTTAACGCCTAAAGTAACATTTTGTGATGAAATCCACTGCCTCACTCAAGATATCACCGAACCCAAAATGTATCTCGCGGCGTAAAGATAAACATTAAATATTTCGTTAAAATTATTTTTATGACATACGTGTCCTATCGAGACATGTACAAGAAAAGGTTTGTTTCGGACGCCTTTTCAAGAAGTGAACGCAAATCACTTTATTTACATACAGATAACTTTTTTATTCATGACTTGACCGGTGTTTTGACTTTAAGTGAATTTGTTCATAAGGGGGACGGGCTTAGCTATAGCTAAGACAAAATTAAAACGGACAACGTTGCAATAAAAACTAGGGCTAATTCTATTAAAACAAATTACATACCGGTCGCGAAGGGTTTCCTAGATGTTTACGGTATTGTACCTGTTTCTTCACTACGATTGTACAGGGTGTCTATTTTGAGAGGGATCGTCATTTTAAAATAAGGAACAAGCGGTCTCGCTTTTTTAAACGTAGAGTTGGTGGCCTTGGGGCCACAATTAAAAAGGTGGAAAAAAAAATGTAATAAGCTAACATTTCGCAAAAAAAAAAAATTCTGGACATCCTTCTTTTTATTTTCCTTTTTCCGGGCTTAACAAAGTTGGAGGCTTGACGTTCGACCTCAATGTGGAGTTTTAATAAATCGTTTCCCACTCGCGTTGCGCTATACGCTGGAGCAATGTCACTACTGCGCATGTGCGATGCTAGCGAAAAATTAGCGGAGCAGCCAAAGCTAGCGGAAGCGAGCTATTTCACGAAAATTGCGAGAAACGTAGCACTTAGCCCACGGCCTAGCATTGGTCTCACGAGAACGACTCTTGGCGAGACAGGGTGAGCTAGCGAGGAACGCAATTTAAAATGGCTCCAACGCCCTTTCTGTCCGCTTCACGATCGCGGTTCTCAGGGGTGGATTGTATCTTGCTGCTGCGAGAAGTAGGCGCGACGCCCTTCCGGTTCCGCAACAGGTAGTGATTTATGTCGGGCATGCTAAACACGGACACCGGGGAGCCAAACAAAAAAACAAAAAAAACTTGGCAATCAGTGCTGTGAGCAAAGGGTGGGCTTTCTACTCGGTTGGTTTTTGAGTGAGAAAATAACCGACGAAAAAAGTGATCGAGCAGGCGGATCCGAGCGATTTCAGTGGCGTTTCATGATCGGGGAGCAGTGAAAAGTGTAGGCTCGATCGCAGCGACACAACAGAAGGGCTTCGGTTGTTGCCACATCTGAAGTTTTCCCTTGACGGCTTTTGCGAAGGACTCATATCGGACCAACTTGGACAACTTGGCCGTCAGTAGAATTCCATTAAAGCATAACAATCGTTTACTTCTAAAAGCAGCAAAGAATAGCAGTTCATTTGAACAAAAAATAATACTCTATTTAGATAGCAACGTTAATAAAAGTTACAAGAAATCGCTTTACGAGCCTTTTTTTTTTATGCGAGCCTTAGTTTCTCAAAGAGCCACTAGTGGTGTTGCGTTAGCTCTCATAACGCAAAATATACTAGTTGAAATTGCCGTTCAGCTACGCTTTACATATAGCGGAGGTAGTAGCGCATTGCGGAAAGCGTAGCTGGAGTGACCAAACGATCTACTAAAACACTGCTATATATGATGCAGCCGTGACGTAAAAATTGTTTATAAGGTTTCAAGTCACGGTTGTGCGCGCCAATGAAGTCATTTCTCCCCAACACTTTCATGTGTCTGCGCCGCAGGTGCATCAGCAGTGCGACGCAAGCGCATAGCGGAGCGATTGGAGCTAGTGGCGCGCGCTTCGACGATTAGTTTCGATTTTGAATCCGTGACTAAGCCGGCATTTCTATCTCAGTAGTGTCCACTACGTAATTCAAATCAAAATTTTGCGTCACGACTCGAAGAGAATGGAGTAGAGCTTTAATTTTGCAACTGCATTGCCGCCCTCCTTTCCGAAAAAAAAATTAAAACATTAATATAAGTTTTATTTGGTGTATAGTTACATATATAAGTAAATATATAAGCTAACCATATGGGTAAATAGCCCATTTCACTTTTTTTCTAGTTGCCCCTGTAGCAACCAACTTAGTACAAGGGTAAGAAAACCCTAACCCAAGGTTCATTTTATTTATAGGGATGGTGAACCGAATATTTCAGTGTATATTATAAGCGGCGGTTCATCTTTCCATGAGTCAGCAGCTGCCGGTGTGCGCGAGCACACGCAACGAAATTGACTTCATCTTATCCCCCATTCACGGTTAATAAGCTCGAATGGGAGATATGGCGACGTCAATTTCGTTCCGTGTGCTCGCGCACACCGGCAACTGCTAACTCATGAAAAGATAGTGCGCCGTTTATTATATACACTGAAATGTTCGGCTCGCTATCCCCTTTAAAGTCTGCTGCCTCTAAATAATACATTTTGTATATTCGGTGACAGGTCATGCTCGCCATGCCTCATTCAGGGACATATATGACCTTCAAATGCATTCGTAACACTCCTCAAGTTCTTCCACTTGCTCTACAACATGGCAGCAAGCGGCTACCAACAAGATTATTCGTAACGCTGACATTTTGCAGTGAGTGTTTTTTTTTTTTGCGTTCTGCTAATTTGTATATTAAACCTGGTTTGCGTCGAAAAGGCGTAAAGTTGGTCGTGTTTGTCCGTGGTAGTTCGTGTGTAACTGCGTGACAATCATAAGGTTATATCATCGTTTAAGCGTAAAATGTGGCTGGTTGCTCAAGCGGTTAAGTTTAAGCCGCTGTCATCATCAGATAAAAGACACGTCCTGATGACATTATAAGTATAGACGCCTCGAGCATGTTCTAAACATGTAACACATATTTATGCACATGCCTGCACATGGTTTTTATGAACAATGGCCTTGGTACAAAGAAGCAGCATGATTCAGACAGTATGCGCAAAACTTGCGTTGTGAGGCAACCCCATATCCCAGTAGTCTTGGCAAGTTTTAAATGCTTGATTAACGTGGAAGTTAGGGCAGGCTGGTATTCAGTCATAACAAAAACAAAAACAGATCGAAGACGAGGACAAAGTAAAAGGTAACTTACAGGATACCAGCGCTGTGTCCTTTCGGTAACTTCTTAGTTTTTCCTTGTCTTCGCGCTGTTTTCATTTTTTTTATGTTAAAATGTTTTTCATAATGCCGAATTATTTTCACGTGACGAACGTCCCCACCCCCGCTGTACCACTACTGCTCACACCCACGCAAAGCTAAGCAAAATGAACTTGCAACAAAACTGATGCAGCTTTGTCAAGCCGCCCTTAGTGATTCTTTGATCGCCTGATCATTATGAATAAGTGTAGGAAGCACTATTGCAATTTCATGGCGAAGAAACAAAGTGAACAGTGGAAGCACGCGGATTCAACACCACCAAGTAGAGTGAAGGATGAGTCGTCATCAAACAAAGTCATGATTTGCGTTATTTGCGACTGCAATCTTCGACGTTAATCGTGCTTTAAATATAATAAATTAAGCTTTAAAGCGCAATCTACAATGTCCGCTTCTAAAGCAGGATATTAATTGCCTTTCTACGAAACAGTGTTTTTACGGAGGGAATTTACGCCACAACAGATCGACGGCATTATATACCGCGCAAGAAAAAACGTTGAGCCACTCTGTATGACGTCATTTATGTCTTAGGATCCCACTAGGCTCTTGGCAAGGACTCTTTATTGTCGACCAAATTTGACGGAGCTTCGAATTAACGGGCCCCGAGTTCATTATCGCAATTCGTGAAAAATGGAAAGTTCACAGCCGTCCTTAATATCAGTTAACTGTGTTTGCTACCTGCCCTCGCGTATTTAATATGTGTTGCCTTGACACCCAGCCATCAGCTCTCCTCAGCCGTAACTATTTGCTTGCCTACCCCAGATGACATATTTGTGTTAGGAGAACACATTTTTGCAACCCTTACCGTCACAGTAAGGATGGCCAGATTGCTGAGAGACAGGAGTGTTTGTTTCCTTAGCGTAATGATGGTGTTTAACAGTCATCTTCCCTAGAAAGTAACACCGTTTCATTGACTGCACAACCAAAGCGGAAAATTTATACTCTGCCATGATTAACACTCTCTGCATGCTTCTCATGGGGATCATTTTGAGCATTTCCTTTATTGCATTTTAAATTAAGCTCATACTAATATAAAGATAACAGGAAACGTTCCTCTAGACTGAAAACATTGTTCTAAAGTTCTGTGAGCACCTTGCTACCAAAAACATCTTAAAATCGGGGTTCTTTTTTTATGTCTCCGTTTTGCTCTTGTCGCAAAATTCAGTGTTCTTTTTCCCCCTGTCCTTGACAACCTGAACATATTTGAGGTAAAATATAAACTTCTTTAAACCTTAATATTTTTGTTCAAAAAGGCGTATCTGCCTAGTATTTTTCTGCAACGTTTCAAATCTCTCTCTCTCTCTATCTTTGTGGGCGTGGAAAGAAGCAGGATAAAACGTTTCTCATCAGGAATAATCCACAATATGCGCATTACCACTATTCCAGATAATCCTTACTATTCTGTAGCCATCTAAAAATGAGGAAGCCCCACTTCTGAAGATGTACGTGAGGGTTTGCTTTTTTCAGCCTTTGGCTCGTGGTAGCTCAGATTTAGATAGCACATGGGGGGTTGTGTTGTAGACGCCGATAAGACTGTAAATATCAAGCAAAGATAACAGTCCGCTCCTCAGGTTCTCCCAGCAGCAATTCACAGCAGAGATTGTGTTTTCACGACAAATATTTGTGTTTTTATTGCAGGGTAGTAGAAAAATATATTATAAGTACAGCCACCTCTCTGGGAGATATAGCTCCCCGTTTGCAGCTCTAAGTAAAAAAAAAATCTTGCACGTATGCAAAAGTTGGCTGGGCAATGTTTGTTTTTGTTTCGTCAAGAGGCTTTCTAGGAGCTTCATTTGGTGTTCTTTTCATTAGCTTTGAAAACAATCATAGTGGTTCATTTTTCAGTTGCATTGTTGGCAGGTGGACTTGTGGATTGGTCAAAAAACATACAATGAGAATCACCTCAGTACAAATGTCACAAACTGGCACATGTCCAGAATTATTCAGATTTTCTTTTAACGCAACATATAGAATGTTTGCTCCTAGATTAAGTTAATAATATACTTTTTAATTGACACATAATTTGATGGTGGGGATGTCTGGCACAACAGATGAATGAAATTATCTACCTCGCAAGAAAAACTGAGCCGACCTGTATGCTCTCACTTTTTTTTCCTAGAAGCCGACTACATTAAAAAAGGATGTAAACTCAATTTTTATAGGACATGGAGACAGTCACTTATATAAGAATCGTAGGAAGCTCAAAATACAAGAAATCTAAAACAATCAAATCTGCGCATCAAAAGTGAGCATTGTTCCTGGACACATCGCGTTCTTTTCAGTTCTAATCATATAATCATATTTTATGTCATTAGCTGGGAACCTTCTATGGACCGCCGTGATTGACTGCCCTTGTGTTCTGCAGAAAAGTGAGCTCGCAAACCTTCTGATTGTAGGCTACCAGCGGGGGTTGTTCATTTTTTTATCGAAGTCAATCAAACTGCACCTACAGTCGTCGGACCTACCTTTTTCTTTTGGTGCTCGTGTTCTCAGCTACAATTTTTTTTGTCCACCTGAACTAACACTGCAGATTTCCTTGTCGCTGGTAACTCGATAAGTTTAAAGAAAATGCATATTGCATAATTGTGATTGTACTTTCCTTTTTTGTTTCAGGTATTTGAGGATATGTACTTAGTTTTAACGTTCGTCAACATATCAGCCACAAACTTCAGTGTCTTTTCAAAGAGGGGAAAGCATCAAACAGTTTCCCTTTGAACCTTCATTGCTTTGATTTTTTAGCTTGCGCCTTTAATATTACGTGGTGTAAACTAGTGGCATTTCGTTTCTTGCCCAGAATGACCAACATTGAGAGAAAACTACAAGTTTGGCACACATTCTCTGGATATTGGCGACGCTATTCAGATGTCTGTTTATAGCATTTGATTATCTTATGGCATATCCTTTGGAATTAGAATATTTTTTTTTTTGCACACTAAGTTCTGGAATTTTTCTTTATGTCGCTTCTGAACGTTTTTTGTAAACGACAAAAAGCAATTTTTTTTTATTAAAAACTCTACTTCCGGTGCCGTCTTTTTTTTTTTTTTTGCTGATTTTTATATTTTTATCATTTGAAGTAAGCCTGCCTCCAAGAAGACAGACATTGTGACTTTTTGGCGGAAACATTTCTTCCGAAACGTCGCACAAATGTCTGGAGAAGGCAATCAGGCATGCGAAACATTTCACTTTTCAGCTGAAGAGTAGAAAAAAAAGTCTCATCAAAAGACAAGATGTTAATACCAAAGGGGACGAAAGTTACTTGCTTTTAACTTATTTCATCCTTGGAAGTGTCAAACTTGGTCCCCAAAGGACGAAAGTTACTCCCTGTTCAATTTTTACTTAATTGCCTATAATATGTCAAATTCGGTTCACAAAGAGCCGAAAGTTCATTCCTAATTTATAAAGTTACCTCCCAATATTAGAGTCATCGATGCCAGTGGGGGAGAAAGTTGGTCCGCAATTTCTAGAACGAAGGCGCTAAAGAAAACGCAAGGGCTAAACTACGTCTCTTACGATCCGCGGTAGGGAACACAAACGCTCATTTTGACGAATCAAAAGCTCAACCTAAGAAGGAACAATGCAAAGAGACGAAAAAGTATTAAGGACCAAAAACCAGCTTTTGCTGGTTTTTGGTGGCAACAGGTTTAATTCTTGGTGGCAGCAGGTTTAATCCCAAAAGCACAAAGTGCTACATTTTGTTTTTTCTTTAGGAGTGCGTCATTAACGTTTCTGATCGCAGCTCTTTCATTCAAAATGAACTTTATGAATGCCCTTTGTAGGTGAAATTGGTAAATGTTGTCTACTGAACAGAGGCACTCAAAGCCGCATTTATTAGCACGCTGAACACCTGACGAGTTCAGTCGTTGCGATCAGTCTCAAAGTAAGCCAATTAAGCAATGGTTTCCACGTTTTCTCCGCAAAAAGGCGTCATTGAACATGATCCCCCTCGTGTCCTGTCGTCGCCCACCTCGTTCGAATAGAAAATCGAACGGTGTACGCAATGTCCCGCACCACTGGCTGTGATCAACTCTCTCTCCGCTCCTCTGTGAAGGACGACGTTGCGGGGCAGAAAAGCCACTATTTACATGACAACGTGTAAGGGGGTGTCCAAACAGGACACTATAAAACGCACGACTCCGACAAATCGTGAAAATTGAAGCGGACGCGCCCGCTTCAAGCCCGCTTCAATTTTCACGATTTGTCGGAGTCGTGCGTTTTGTAGTGTCCTGTTTGGGCACCCCTTAACTTGCGTCACTTAATTCTTAACCTGCCACTGTCTACAGTCGTACAGAGTGCAGCGCCTAGTTCCGCGCCAAGCAAAACGATGTACCGTGTTTTTATGTCTATAAGTCACACCATTGCATAATTAGCACCCCACCCTCGGTTTGAACGTGTTTAGTTTCAGAAAATAGTTCGTTTAGAAGTCGCACATTTGCATCAGTTGGACACTTTGTACGGTCGGCGGAGTCGCTGAAGCCGTGAACACGCTATACCACCTAAAATACATTTTCACTGCCTTTTCCCCAAACGGCGTGACTCGTTCGTTCACGCAGCGTGGCCTACCTCGCTTGGGCATCGCCGTTAGCGCGTCTTGAGGCATCTCTCGACGAACGCGACGCTAGCAAGCGGCGTCGCAAAGACACATGTGTCTGAAGCATTCCGGCAACCCTCGTCAAGCTTAAGTTTGTTCGCCGCTCTGATCGGGTCTTTGATTTACTAAAAATTACGTCGTGCTCAGGCTTTGTCTTCTATGCGGCATTGGAACATCTCGCCACGCTGAGAACCATCTTCGGAACACCGGAAGAGCGGGCCATGAGGGGGTGCTCTGACATATTCCTCTTATGCCGTAAAAATTGACACGACCTGCATCTCTCACAGTTGATGTCATACTTGCACAAAACCGTATTTAAGTCACACCTTATATAAAACGTACAATAAGAAGTGGGGGAAAAAATCCGCGACTGTTACATCGGAAGTTACGGTACCTCATTCGAGGGGTGAAATAAAATCAAGGCCTGCTTACAGGAATCATCCAGTTGGCCAGATCTCCGTGTTGAGACACTTCCATTCCGCCCAGCATGGTGAGGTCAAGGTGCCCCCTGCAACGCACAACGCAACGTATTATATTCAAATACCCGTTGATATGTAATATAATTCGAGGATAGCTTTAGTTGGGAAAAGAGGCCGAGCAAAGGCTGGAGACGGTTGCGGAAAATCGAAGTTTTTGATGACCAGGATCGAACAGTATCAAACACTTACAAAACTATAGGCCCAGGTTTTTGTTGTTGTTTTTTGTTTTTTTTTTGTTTGTTTTTTTGTTTTTTTTTGCGGAAGATACGCCATTTTTGTCACAGCGTTCATGCAATCGTTGCATTTTTCACATACGACGCAAACAAGCGTCCAGTATTTCCCTTGGCGTATTTCCCCTACTTGCTCTTCAAAAGAATTCGTTATTGATTTGAACTGTAGATAAACGGTTCCCCCAAAACATTTCATCGTGGTCATTGTTTTTCATCCCCCTCACCCTCTGACTAGTCCAAATGAGTCATCGGAGCTACAAAACGATGCTCCAGGAAGGGCAGTGACTGTTTGCAAACCGGCATTGATGACGTCAGGGTCCACTTCATCTTCTGCCGGATAAGGGCCCTGCATAAATGTCATTACTCAGTTTAGTTAGTCGTAATACAAATCCCTTCAGACTACGAGTGACTTCGGAAACATATGAACACCCTGGTGCATGACCCAATAATGTTCAGAAGCTTGTCACCGTTTTTGGATACACATGTCTTACCTTTCCTAGAATCGTCACGTCAAATATATTATAAAAAAAAAAATCTCTAATCGGAGTTATTGGCTATCTTCGCAGACAATTTTATCTTGATCCCACCTTTTTAAACTTCCTCTTTAAACCCCGTTTTTACTAAATTGGATTATGAAGCTTCCGTTTTGGATTAGGCTTTGGATGGTTTTAGAGCGCAGTTCTTAAGTGCTTGTTTGCGGTTTGAGCGGCGTCGCCGTCGCCGCCGGCGTAACCGTAACTCGTCGGCGTAACGCGTGCGCGTGACGCGTCGGCGTGACGCGTCGACGTGACGTTTTGGCATCGGCGTAGCCGTAACGCGTCGGCGTCGCGCGGTGCACTATGGGACGTTTCCTATAATTCACCGCGCCGGTACGAGGGGGCAGGTTTTGGACTGGGAGGAGGGGGAAGGGAGGAGGAAGGAGGAGGGGGAAGAGGGGAAGGAGGCGAGAAGCAGGGAAGGAGTAGGTGAGGAGGGAGGAAAGGAGGCATACCCTCCCCTCCTCCTCCTCCAGAGCTGCGCTCTAGTTCTGCATTACAAGGAGTTGTAAAGGTCTTTCATTTTAGAGCGCAGATCTTAGGCGCCCGCTTCCGGCTTGAGCGGCGTCGGCGTCGGCGTAATCGCGAGGTCACGTGACCCCCAAGGTCACCCCTATTGAAAATCGCTCTGATGGGACTTCAGAATTTTTTTAAAGGGTGTGAAGGGGACTTCAGGAATTTCTGAGATGTTTGACGGGGGCACCGATATTTCCTGGTGGGTTCACTGGCCCCGTCAGAGGTCCTCCTGAAATGTCTGAAGTCCCCTTTACGATGCCTTGAAATGTCTGAAAGCCTGTCAAGAACTTTTCTAGTGGGGTCGGGAAAACCTTCAGGCCTCTTGATATGTCTGTGTGGGCAACGGCCCAGGTGGAAAAAACACATTTCGCAGAATTAATGAACGTAGCTGCTTATTGTACGCTACGGGGGAAAAAATAAGTATTTGGAGAATGCCGATCGTGTGTGAGCACGGTCAGATTTTTATTACTGCTCTTCTATCAAATACGAGTGGGCTCCTGGACCCGTCTGTCACTGCCCGGGTGTTCGGTCGCGAAAGAGGCTACTGAGGGCGACGGCCCATGTGGAGGATTGACGAGCCGCGGGCCGAGTGGTGTTGGCCGAGCGGCGTTTTGAGGCGAACGCAATCCTGTCCGCTCGAGGCGAAATACGTGCAGCTAGGGTGCCTCAATGTCCTTCTGTTTAGGGTGATGCCACCCATTGTAGTACCCGATGCCGACAGCACGCGCTCACGGCTAAAATACAAAGATATCGACGACAACAAAATGTCGCCGTAGCACAGTCAGCGCCACGAGCGCGTGCAGGGACACGTTCTTTCACGCGCTTCTGAACAAAAAATAAAAGTGTGAGACAAAATGGCCAGATGTCTCCACCCTAAGCAAAGCGCACATGAAGGCACCCTACGTGCAGCCATGTATAAAAAAAAAAAAAAAAAAAACACAAGGAAGAAAAAAAAAAAAGAACAAGCCGAGAGCAGTGCGCGCTTTCCAGGAACAGGGACGCACGCGGGAGCGACTCGTTCCGGGAACCGGTCCCCCCACGGGGGACTGTCCCCAAAAAGCAATCGCCTCTTTCCGCCCGGCGATGGGGAGAGGGTGCAGGGCTGCCAGGCCAGCGGTCGGGGGGAGGAGGGTGCTGTGTGCAAGCGGGGGAGGCCATAGCCATTTTCTCTCTGCTCGTGTGCGGTTCCGGTTATCCCACAAGCCGGGATGTTTGGAGCGGACCAATTTCCTCCAGGAAGGTGAGCATGCATGGTTTTGAGGGCTCGCCCCTTGGTCTGTTTTGATCCGTGCAGTTTCTTTCTTGGTACCGCAGGTGAACCATAGTTCGGCGCAGGCCGCCTTCAGCACCGCTCGAGCGCCATTGTGTTCAGCGCATTCAAGGAGATGGTGGCCGGTGTCGGCTTACTCGCTGCAAAGCCTGGCAGTCGGGGTCAGCGTCCCACCGCATGTTGTGCCTGCGCACCAAGATTATGCCACTGTGGGTGTTGAGACAGTGGATGACGGCCGCTGTCCGGACTTGTTCCTTGCGCCTCTTCGTCCGTCCGACTTCAGACCAGCGAGCGAAAAATACGCCGAAGACTCCGGCGCGATGTCATCATGGACGAAACCGTGACTGTGCTCGGGATTTCTCAACGGCGGCAGGTGCTGCTTACGAGTTCGTGGTTTTCGCTAAACGTGCTGACAGACTGTGTATGTGTCCGTGAGGTGCACCTGCTGTTTTATTAGCTGAACTACCGTACATCAGGAATATACCCAGCGGCATTGTGAGTACTTTGAAAGGTATTTTCCTTTGTAATAAGTATGTCAGTTGTCCCTGTTTGATGTGATCCCTTTCGTCTACAGCTCCTTGCGCCGGGTTTGAACAAGCGTTGCTTTTTGAGTTCTAATATGCATGTAAAACTAAATGTCGGCAATAAATTTTCAGTGTTTTGACCTGCATTTTTGTCTATGGTTCACAGTCATTTGGGCGTCTAAAGGGTTGATGGGCTAAAGGGCCTGACGGGTTGAAGGGCTGTGGGGCTAAAGGGTTTTTCTATGGGGTATCCTTGAAGGGTTTTTCTGTAGGGTATCTTTGAAGGGTTTTGAAGGCCTGTGAGGTCCCATAATCCTTCAAGGCTGACGGGCCCTTTAGAAATATTTTCAATAGGGACGTGACAATCAGAGGTCACGTGACAATCAGAGGTCACGTTACCCCCAGAGGTCACGCGACACCCAAGGTCACGTGATCCCTTCCCCGAGGTCACGGGACCTTCCCCCAAGTCACGTGACCCCCCGAGGTCACGTGACCCCCTCCCCCAGAGGTCAGGTGACCCCCCCGGAGCATATTAAAGAATGAGGGGAGGAGGAGGAGAAGGAGGAGGAGGGGTCTACCCTCCCCTCAGTACCCTCCCCTCCTCCTCCTCCTCAAGAGCTGAGCTCCAATTCGGCGTTACAGGGAGTTGTAAACGGCTTTCACTTTTTTGTTTTTACTATCGAAAAAAAATGAGACGTTCACAACTTCTTGTAATGCCGAATTGGAGTGCAGCTCTTGAGGAGGAGGAGGGGAGGGTATGCCCCTCTTTCTCCCCTCCTCCTCTCATGCTGGTCCTCTGCTCCTCCTCTTCCCCTTTTTTAGAACGCATTTTTACGAAATTAGATTAAGAAGCTTCCATCAAGAATCACATATCTCAGAATTTAAAAAAAATACAAACCGCACAGCTTGTTTTCTACATTCCAACTGTCATTGTACGTCAAGTCTTACTGCAGCAAAATCAACCTCGTCATAACCATTTTCACAACGTACAAAAATATTTCGTGTGTGCTTGCTTCATAAGATATATCATGACATGTCTTGCTTCAAGGAATGGCTACAAAAAACACCTTCTTGCTCCTCAGCACGTGTCGATCACCGTCGTAATATTGACGCCCCCCCCCCCCCCCCTGTTGCACAAAGTGTTTTCATGCGGTGTGACTGTCCAACTCTCGATCAATGGCAAATCCCCTTTCCTGAGCCTTCGCCGAAACTTCTGATAACGAACATTTTCGAACTGCCATTACTAGCCCTATTTTGTGAAGACCCTCAACAACAATATAATTGTTGGCCATATGTTTGACTGCTCTTTTACTGTGTTTTAATTACCTAACCCAATCCCCTTCGCATTGCTTCTGGCACTGCTAGTAACTAAACACACCAATAAATAAATAAATAAATAAGAAAAAGCTGTTCAATCTAGCACTTTGATCTTAATCAACCCCTCTCCGTTTTATAGCACGCGGGCATATCGAAATTATCTGGTTTTGGTGCTGCTGATTGTACTCACTAATGGCCAATGAAGTGCACCCCATTAAACGGATTTAGCTTAATTCTCGCCGTGTATAGGAAACAGATATTTTGAATTTCACGAAAGTAGTACTGAATACGTTGTTAGTATCTTTATACAGCCGAAGTCAGCCGGACTCAATAAATGTCTGGTGTCTCGGCTTTAGATGAGAAAGTTAGCCGGTGCAGTACAGCCGGGGTTCTTTAACATGCACCACGCAGGAGTTAAACACGACCGCACGTTGGAACAATGCTCATCCAGATCAAATGGGGCAAGGGTTGAGATTTAATTCAGCATCCCCGGGTTCTGCAGCGCGAGCTTCGGCTCCGCGTGCGCCGACCTGGTGTGCGTTGGTCTACTCGGCTACCGATCCCTTGAATACTACGATGAAATACTAAAATTGAAGGTAAGTTGGTAAATTATTTTTTATACTTTAACGGGAGATAACATTTAAGATAAAGGACGGACATGCACTTAAACCGTCTCCATTGCGTGAGCACGTTCTCAATTACAGTTCACGAGAAAAAAAAACGACAGTATTTGCAGTTTGCCCCACCCCGTTAAATCGTAAACCAAAAGGATTTTAGTTTCTTTTTCTTAACATGTTTAATGTGCCGTAGGACGAAGAAGAAAGGACCTAGGCTGGGAAGAGGAGAAAGTGAAAGTAAGTTGTTAGTCAACAGTGTGGGAGAGAAAGAAGAAGACGCCGTTCTGAACGAACGTTGTTTTCAGCTCTCTCCGAAAATCGAAATCGGCTATGGTAGATAACGCTGCAGCCACGTTTGCTGCAGCTCTACGCAAAACCTGGTCCCAACCTTCGGCTGAACCAGGTTCCGCAACGCCTGCAACTACCATTCCACCATGGTTCCAGCTGGACCCAACCCTGGTGACGTTCACTGCCACACCAACACCTTCAAGCCGGCCAGCTCTTGGCCCGCCACAGGGTATGTTGAACTCGTGGAAGACTGTGGTAGGCCGCTACCTTAACCAAACATCCGATGCAGACATGCACGCCTGCCTCCAAAGCGCTATTTCGGAACTCCGTTCTAAACGGGCTTCGAAGGGCGTCACGGCAAGTTCACAGCGAAGCAACGCTACGCTGAATCGTCGGCCTCACAGCAAGCATGGTAATATCTTGCAGGGAACTCCACCAACAGGAGAAAAACCGCAAAGCGCAGGTGCGGCGGAAAGTCTTAGAGCATCTGAAACCGTAAACATAAAAACGACGGAGCAGCCGACGACGACGTCTACCTCGCAGAACTCTGTCGGCGTCCCTTCGTCGAAAGACGCGACGGCAAGCTCGTCGCATGCATCCTCAACTGACGTCGAGAAAACAGCAGCAAATCAAGATGCTGGAGGTCTATGGACGACAGTTCTACCCAAAAAGGCGACAAGGAGAGCTCGCCTGAGTGCGCATCCAGTCCCAAAGACCGGACAAAACTCGCCAGCCCCTAAAGCTCGTGAGCGCTACTTCGTCACTCTGCGTCCGCGCAGCAAAATGGACGTCACAGTTCTCCCCAAGAAAGGACTAATGGAGGCCATTACGTGCCCTCTCGGTCTCAAGCCAGAGATGGTCTCCATTAAGACCACCAAGGAAAGCAACACCATCACAGTCCTGACGGAGTCCAAGGCCACAAAACGGGCACTACTGGGCATCACGGAACTCCAAATCACCGATCAACAACCCCTAGCCCTCCAGGCGTACGAAACCATCGGGGATTGTCAAATCCGAGGGGTCATCTACAAGATAGATAAAGGAGAAGACAATGCTTCTCTTCTAGCCGGACTGCAATCCAATGGCCAGCGGCACTGGCAGCTCGACCAATGAGCCGCGGAAGCAGAACCGGCCTTATCACCTTCCAGGGACCCCATCTCCCTCGAACCGTTTCGTACAGACGAAACGTCCTGGAGCTATATCCATACAGGCCACGAGCTGTGACATGCAGCAACTGCCACAAGATCGGTCACAAGCAGGACATCTGTCCCGAGCCTCAGGTTTGCTCCACGTGTGGCAAGCCCCACGAAGAGACCATGGACGATCAGGGCCAAGGGACCTGCCCTTCCCCCATTCCTTTCTGCCAGATGTGCCGAAAGAATGGGCACCTGGCCACGAACAAGTACTGCCCAAAGAGAATCGACATTGTTCGCAGGATCCGGGAAACGGCGCGAAAGCGCGCCGCTCCCCTGAAGAATTCGGGCAGATCGAAACACACTGAACAGGCCTTTTAGGCGGAACGGAAGGGCGGTCGCCGATCCGCTCCACCCAACCCTCCTGAACCAAAAGCCACCCCTCCCGCACCAACGGCGACGGTCGATCAAGTACTCCCCACCATGCAGGGGCTATTCCAGGTTTTCATGGCCATCGCTGTCCAAATGGGCAATGCGATGCAGAGGAATCCTAACCCCCAAGCATGGCAGTAGCCATTATTCAATGAAACTGCCTGGGCCTGCGGCTTCGCGCTGCAGAACTTGACATCAAACACAGCAATAGACCACAAGAACGCCCAGATGCTTACCTTCTGCAAGAGGTCAACTGCACTACTATAAAGCTGAATGGCTTCAAGTCCTACGCAGACCCCTCAATACCTTTCGTACGGGCGGACCGAGTAGGACAAGCCATGATATACCTACACAGAGACTGGCCACAACACCAGGTCGACCTCCAACAGTGGTGCACGGAACACCAGGAAGTAGTGGCTGTCCGAACAGCCCAACAAAACACTCCAGTCATCCTGGTGTCTGTATACTACCGGCCTGGGGCTTCCGTCAAGGAACGCAGAGACCATGGATGGATTACACATCTCGACGTTCTTTACCCGGGAGAGCAGAAGATCGTCGGAGGCGACTTCAACCTTCAACACACAGCGTGGGGCTACGCCCGAGACACCTCTGCTGGTCGAGATCTGATGGATGAAATGGTCCACCACCGATACACCCTCATGAATACCCCAGGAGAGAAGACACGCCTAAGCTGGAGCATTAGGCAGAATCATACCACGCCTGACCTCACCTGGACTAACAACCCGCACACGACGAGCCACACCTGGAAGCCGGAGGCAGACGCTCGTGGGAGTGATCACCTACCCATCAGGATAGGCCTGGCACTCACCGGTCCGGCGGCTCTGGAACCTGGGAAGCGGCTCGTAAGAGTGGTAAACTGGGACATCTACCGGAACCGGCTGGAAAACAGCAAGGCACCCACTCTCTGCGACGCCATCAAGGAAGCCATCGAGGCTGCGACTACCAAAAAACAAGTAAAGCTCCAAAACCCCACCCCAGATCTCCATTTGTTGAACCTCTGGGCCCGACGGCTGAGAGCGAAACAACGCTACAGGAGAGGCCCGAAAAATGCGAGAGCTCTGAGGGAGGTCACCCGAGCCACTATAGCAGCTCGCAAGTATGCGGAGCAGCTAAACCGGCAAAGGTGGCTGGACTTTAGTGCCTCGCTCTCCGAAAAGACATCAATTCGCAAGCTATGGGCAGTCAGTAGAGCTATGCTGGGCCGGAAGAGAGATCGCGCGGCGACACTCACGCTCGCACTCACAACAAACAAGGCTGTGGAAACATTGGCCCAAGAGGCTGGAGACACGCTCTTCCCACAACCAACAGCGACCAACGCCATACCGACGGCGGAAAACCCATATGAACGGGTCATCATCAACGAACCAGATCCCATGAATCTACCTTTCACCATGGGGGAAATGGAGGAAGCACTGCATCGCGGGAAACCTAACAGCGCTCCAGGACCAGACGGAATCACCACCACCATGCTCCGAAACCTTCCCCAAGCCGCAAAGACCACGCTCCTGGAAAACATCAACGAGGTGTGGCACTCCGGCAACATTCCAGATCAATGGAAACTTTCCACGGTTATCCCAATCCCCAAGCCCGGCAAAGAGCAGAACAACTTAGCTAATTTCCGTCCTATCTCTCTCACCTCATGCGTTTGCAAGCTTGGAGAAAGAATGCTACTTGGCCGCCTTTCCTGGCATTTGGAACATACAGGAGCCTTTCATCCGGCCCAGACAGGTTTTCGGACAGGCATGGGGACGCAGGAAATTCTCCTCCTACTCTCCCGAGATCTCATCCCGAAGCCCATTCCACAAAAATTCAACATCCGAACAGTCGTCGCGATCGATGTGAAGAAAGCCTTCGACAGCGTCCCACATTGGGCAGTCATCCAAGAAGCGCAAGCACTCGGCGTAGGAGGCCACGCCCTTAACTTCATCAAGTCATTTCTTCAGGGCCACACCTTTGCGGTCCGGATTGGCAAGCACCTTGGAGCGCCCAAGCCAAACGAAGTGGGAGTCCCACAGGGCTCTGTTCTGTCCCCACTCCTCTTTAATTTGGCAATGGCGCGCCTCCCTAATCGACTCCAACAGGTTCCCAACCTTCGATTCACTATATACGCAGACGACATCTCACTCTGGACAGTACGCGGTGACATTCAACAACAACAACGGACCGTTCAGCGTGGTCTCGACGTCGTGGCAAGTCACCTTCAAAGCGTAGGTTTAACCGCCTCGCCGGAGAAGACGAGCTACGTCGTCGTAGCCCCCAAAAGGGAAAGAGATACAGACGTCAGCTCTCGTCTTCACTTGACCCTCGACGGCCGCCCGATCAAATCGGCGAATTCGGTACGAATTCTAGGACTTTATTTTCACGAAGACGGCACCGCCAAGACCTGGCTGACAACGGTCACCCAGCAATGCCAGGCGGCCCTCAACGTCATAAGAAGGCTTTGTGGCACCAGAGGTGGTCTTGACGAAGAGGTGGCTCGCAGAATGGTGAAAGCCCTCATCGTATCCAAAATCTGCTATGGCGCCCTCCACTACAGAATCACGAAGACACAGTGGAGGAAACTGGAAGTCCTAAACAACAACGCAGCGCGCGTTATCACCGGCCTTCCCCGTTACACCCCGCTGAGCATACTCAAGGCACACGCAAGGCTCAACACGGTTCAGGAAACCGTGGAAGAGCGCGCCCGTGCTCACCTAGAGCGACTTCAGCATTCAGCCCCCGGACGTCAGATCCTGGAAATGATAGGCTCTGACAACCGAGCCCTTCCCTCACTTCCGGAGATTGATCCCCCCTGGAGTGACGACACTTGCATCGTGGACGACCGAGCGGTACCCAGGGGAACGGGACCCAGCCGTCCTGACAAGCAAGCATGCCAAGTGCGTCAACATTGCAAACTCGTCCAAGAATGGACGGACACCAGTGAAAGACTCGCAGTCTATACTGACGCTGCCTTCGTCCCCTCCCCCACGCCGGCTGGCTCCGTCGCGGTCGTAATTCCCCGCCTAGAACTTTCTATGTCGGAGACATTGCCCGGCGGCACATCGGTTAAGGGTGGAGAACTTGGAACCATCCAACTTGCGCTACGCGTCATCATAGATGAGGGGTCCGGCCCAAACACCTCCACATTTTTACTGACTCTGCGGCAGCCCTTACGGAATGCCGCAACCGTCAATCACCGAACAAGAGGGTTAAGGCGATCCGGCGGATGGCCTCTCAGCTACTTGTTGACGGAACAACCATCAACGTGTCATGGATACCCGCCCACGCGGACATACAGGGCAATGAACAAGCTCACTCTAAGGCTCGCGCGCAGCTAGATATCCCCCGCGAGCCGAAGAGTGTGCAAAGTCACTTACACGACCACAGGTACTCGCTCGCGCCGGAGCTCGGTCAAGACTTCGATGAACCAGACTACGATCCCGAGGAGGCGAAGCAAACAGCCAAACAAACCTCGAGACAGACCTTGAGGGCGGCCTTGATTCCCTGTGTAGATCCGCTCCCGAGCGGGTTAGGCAGGGAAACACGGTGCTGCTCCGGAGGATTGTAACAAACACAACATGCACACCGGCGCGCATGGCACGTTGGTCTGCGCTACACACAGCACCCAACTGCACTTTCTGTAACGACCCCGTCATCCCTGTCGACCAGTACCACCTCCTTTGGGCTTGCCCAGAGTTGGACGATATCAGACGGAAACACGTACCACCAGACGTCACCAGCTTTGAGGAATGGACTCATCCTGAGGGTCCTCCCGACAAACGTCGAGCTGTCATGAACACTCTTTTGGATTTTATCCACAAGGCGAGGCTGACAGCCTATCTATCTATAAGTCCCCAAAACCCCCTTCTCCGGCCTTGACCCAAGCTCGTAAGCTACCGGTCTGATCCCCACCCTTCCTTCACTAAGGCCAATAAACGCTTTCTGAACCTGATCAACAGCGTGTTTGTTTAGTCCTTACCTTCGTGTCCTCGGTTTTCCGTGTTCAGCTGACCCGATTGCATACAGTATGTAACAACTATCTCAACTAAAACCCGTAACTCAAAGTTAAAAACCAGCAAGTAATATATTTCTCAACCTCGCCCCTGCATGTAGATCGACACTGCTTAGCTGTTCGACAAACCTTCCTTGCGACGATGTCAACAAAGAAACGTAGCGAAGGCTTTAGTGATCAAAGAAATAACCACAAAAAAGGTAAAAGGAAAGAACCTGTGATCGTTCTGACATAAGCGCAAAACTTCCCGTAGCCCCATTTTTTCAAACATGTCTAGGAGGAGTCGTCACAGGCCAATTGATCATAGATGAACTTGTCTGTTCAGCCAACTTGCCACAGAGTATCTCGGACGAAAAACTCACGTCATACCAGATTACCCGTGTATTAGGACGTGATTTTTTTTTTTGATTTTTTTATTTGTGACGAGTGATTTTTTTTTGTAAGACGTAAGTTTACTTTGCATTCGTAATAGGACTAGTAAATATCTGAAACAGTGGTTTACCGTTCACAATTTCTGTCGCAAAAACTGATAATTATGACATGCATTCCCGGAAATTTTACATCATTTTAAAATAAAACAGAAAATAACTACATGTACTCCTGGTCATACAATAATTTATTTACTGGTAAACAGTATTTAGAAACCACAGGCAAGGCGTGCAGCTTTGGCAAAGGACTAGCGCGCGACAATCACCTTTTAAGTTGCTCACTCGCTCCATTTACTTTTCTATCACGCAGCACTGAATGTGTCTATTATTTTTTTATATAAAATATTAATATATTATAAGTTTTCAGAACTCGCATATCAAACCTGAGGATGTTAGGTATTAATATTCATAAGCTAGAAAATTATAAAGTGGAGTATTTTTGTTTTCTGATCGAGTTCGCACAAATGTCTCAAATAGATTACTGGACGTTACTTTGCAAACTGTCCAAGGTGCTCCGATTGCGGAAACAATTTTGAACTCCAAGAAAAACCGGCATCTAGTAGGATTTGAAGAGAATGATATTTCTATTCTACCTAATTGAAGAAAAAGCAAAGCGAAAAATAGCTAAAGAAACAAGTGAAAAGATGACAAGTAAACGAAGTGTACAATTTTACACTCCAGCCTAAACAATAAAACCAAAATATCTTAACTTTTTTTCATGCTACCTGCCTCAATAGATTGGTCGGTTTGGTCCCCAATATAAGTATGCGTGCTACTAAATGTCACAGTATTAACGGACTCGTGAAATGTTATTGATTGCCTCGTAGTAGTTTGTATCCCTGCATACCCAATCAATTCCATAAATGCACTTTCTGCTAGCTGCGTACGAAATTGCTCGGTACAATGGCACGAAACATTTTGGTATGACAGCATCGCAGTCTCATGCGCAGAGTGTTCTTTAGTTTCAACCTCAACTAAACGTAGTTATACAAATTACGAGCGTCCGAAGCGTAATTCTAAGTCGGGCCTAAATTTGTTTTGTTAGTGACATGCTAGGACTAATTCAAGGCGTTGCGGTTATTTTGTGTAAAGAAAGGTTGACCCTGCTCCTTCCAGAACACAGACGGCTATGCGACCAGTGTTCCGGTGACGAGCGGCTACCTGTTTTCAGAATTCCTATGTAGAAATGGCCTAGATTCAGAAGGCCTTTCTGACCTATTGTCATATTAAACTCTTTTTCGGTGACGAGGGGGCCGGTTCCCTCTTCAAACACAGTATATTTAGGTTCCTTGCTTGGGTGTTGCCCTTTGAAGGCCTGCATACACGTACATGTCAATAAAAGCCTCTTGTTCCTCGTCTGAAGGAGAAATGTGCTGAATGATCTCCTTGTCGTCAGGGGGTGTTGGTCGACGATTCACCACAGTTTTTTTAAGTGTCTCTAAACAGATGGGTGGTTGTTTGCATGCACGCTTATGGAGAGGGAGGCGCGGTTTTCGAAGGACACATCAAACAAGAAAGCTGAACACGACCCTTCCTCCCAATTCATCACGTTCTTCATTCTACCTGGTTAATACGGGCGCGTTTCAGCAAAGATTCGAGAAAATACCTAAAAATAGCGTGGCCTAGGAAAGTATAAATTTTTCCAGTAACAAACTGGTGGCAGTTCTTAAATTTGTTTGCTCTGTTGACGCTTATCTACTGGTTAGCTCCGCTAGTAGAGCGCCACACCTAAAATGGAGAGGAATCAGGTTCGATGCCAGGACCAGGCCGACTTGTTTTGGCCGTGCACGAGTCATCTTGCTGTGTTTGAAACTTGTATTTGTTCTTTGTTCCTCCTACTTCTCTTCTCCATGGATTATTATCGTTAAACTGCCAGCCATGGCGAATATCAGCGATTGCAAAAAGATATACTCATTAACTAAATAATTAACTAAACTTTCTAATCAAAATTGCAGCTCGGGCGAGTTGGTTGAACATATTACTGACCTTACAGCGCACAATTATACCACACACACGCTAGTATTTAGGGGACAACATACAAGAGAGGAAGAGGGAAACAAAAATGAAATACAAAATACAGTTGCGAGTTCAGCGCGGTGTGCGTGTTGTGTATTTGTCCTAAATAATAGTGTATGTGGGACAGTTATGCGCTGTGCAGTCAGTGTCTACTAATCAAAATCATAGAAAATCAAATCAAAGTTTATTTGACATCACCAAGTAAAAAGAAGTACAAATTTAGATTAGTGAAAATAAGCATACTGTTCCAACTTGAAGCTTGCTGAACATAATCAAAAATCACTAAATCAATTCACTTTACAAAGACATAGCAGCATTATTCGGCGTTCCAAAGCAAAGGCTCCCTCTAGGGGCGTTCCTAGGTTTCTTCTTTGATATCCTTTGCGCCAACGGTTCTGCCTGCCTGGTGACCGAGGCGCGCAACGCACCTGAGCCATATTTTCTTTTATGGTATTACAAGACAGCAGTGTTTGAAAAAGGACAGAAAGGGGCAGAAATTCCACTCGGGTTTGGCGCATCTCCCCGGGGGGTAACTCTCAAACCGCGTGAAAGCAACGGGAGCAAACGACCAAGGCGGTGGGTTACGTTTTCTAGAAATCCAAAAACCGAGTTACGCGACGAGTAACAGTGAAGGGGGAACCGAATGTAAGCGATTTAGCAAGCGACGAGACGAGCGAAGGTGACAGCGATGAGTCAGCGACGAGCGACGGAGACTTCCAGGGTCGCTCGTCGCGTCGCTCGGTTTTAGGATTTCAAGAAATTGTCGCTCATCGCCCTTGTCGCTCCCTTCCGGCGCTTTCATGCGGTTTACCTCGTCGTGCGAGTGACCGACCGACAGTGAAGCGGGTCGTCGTCGCTTGTCTCGTCGCTGGCCAAGCTGACTAGTCTAGTCGCTCGCCAAATCGCTTAGATGCGGTTCAACCTTCACACGCGGGACTCGGCGGCAACAAGAAAATTAAAACAGCACGCTTCCCGGGATAAACTTTTTTCTCTCTCCAGTTCAACGATATGAAATTACCGCACTACCAACGGTCGACCACGTACTCAAGCTCTACCGAAGCCAGTCAAACCGCGACCTCGAAAATGGCGGAGCGACAGTGGCGCTCTCTGGAAAAATCGAACCTGCAGTCTCACTAAATATTACCTACATGTGGTATTCATTGCGTCACCGCCACAGGGGGGGGGGGGGGGGGGGGAGGGGAGGTGAGGGCAGGATTGCTAGCGTAAAGATCAGCACTCATAGAAATTCGAAACCTAGAAACGCGTCCAAATGAAGCAACTTTTAGGGGGGAGGGCGGGGGGCATAAATTGCTTTACCTGTATTATATCTTTCTCAAATAAGCCGATTTTATAGTTTTCGATAATGCCCAGAGAGTTTCTAATTGAAACGATATGTTTATTTTCACTGTTTAAAAAGTTAATCAGCAATCGTTAGATAATTACTTAGCTAATTTGCATATTTTTGTAATCCCTGACGTCCACCATGTGGAAGTTTGTTTCCGGAAAGATTTTTTTTAAACAGATTTACTTTTATCAATTCTTGAAAGTATTCGCTAAAACACCCGCTAAGTCAAAAGGAGTGTAAAACTGGCGTCCAGGCGACAAAGAAGCTTAAATCCACTCACCATACCCAGAACCCCGTTTTCGCTGTGAAGCATGACCCGGATCCCCTTGGGCAGGTAGTAGATTGCGAGGAGCGGGATGCCAACGCCCAAGTTGACTGCAGGCTTTCGTCAAGGAAGACACCCTTTGGACGGCACTTGTGTGATTTGTTTGGTCTGGTTTGGTTTGGTCTGACGGCGCTAACAATCAATTATTCACTTTTCTCCGTGACGTTGTCGAGGGTACCGCAGTTTCCGGAGCACGCCGACGCTGCCAAACCAACTTGCGCGAGCGTGTGGATTATGGTCGCGTCTCCTTAACACGAGGCTGCTTGCAAATGCTACACGGTACGAAACCACTGAACAGGCTACGCTCAGAGTATCGACATTCCATTTGTTGATTATCTCGTGGGCGCCGTCATTTTGCTGCCTCGGAGCGGGAGCCGTTGACGTTGGTTACGGTTCGAAACTGCGGCTTCCTGAGGCTTTGGCTGTACACCAACCTGCGGCCCTGATGTTACGCTGCTGGGGTGGGGCTGTTGTCGGCACGGCGGAAGCGCTGACACTTGATTCCACTCGAATCTAGTTTGTGCGCACGCGCAGTGTTGGTGTGGGCAAACCCTCAATTGCCTGTAAACGACGTGTGAGTCCGTAGCGTCCCAAAGTTTACAATATTAAAAAAACTAGTAGAATTTCCTAAGTAAAAGCTTGTAACTGCTTGTCACATATGTTACTGGCTACCTAGTAACGGTAGGTATTAACGGTCAACGAAGTAGCGGTTACTACACACCGTGGCACTAGTTGTGTGCAGTGCAGGCGAAGGCAACGCCAGGTGAAGAGAGAAAGAGCGAGCACTAGGAACGCTAGAGAGGAAGGGAAATTTCTCCTCCCCTCCTCAGCCTACCCACTGCTTGCCCTCTCTACCCTCGCCTGTAGTGCACGCAACTTGTGATATGGAGTGTGGGCAAGAAACTATTAAGAGCTACTAACCGGTTGCGGACATTTTCTCGAATGCCATTTCATCGAACGCCGTTTCATCAAATAAATGAACATTCCATCGAACGCCGTTTCATCGAACGCCGTTTCATCGAATCGCTAAGGGCCGTTTTGTGGAATTTCTCTGTGCCGAGTTTTGCGACATAACAGTGCTTTATAGATGTTTTACTTTGCATTTTTTTAAGAATAGGGTAGTCACTTGTGAAGTCCTCTTGAAGGCGGTGTCAAATTGCTAGAAATAAAACAATTGGTATAAGAAATAAAAACAATTGGGTATGCGACTTACTGAAAAGCTTTACTCATGTACATGACTGAAACCCCGACAGTGCGAATGAGGGACATACACTTAAAAGACTTCTTAGAGTCTGTGTGGGTTTTTGCCTGCTGTCTCGGGGTTTCAGTAATGTGCGATTCACAACAGCTCGTTTGCACCCTTCCGCTTAGTCCAAGTTTTGTTCACGAAAAACATTTAACTGCCAGGACAGCATGCTTATAATATAGCGATACTGTCCGAGGAGAGCACGCGAAATAAAATATGCTATACTCTGATTATCATCTTTATGCTCAGATTAGGTGCACTCTGCCACACAAGAAAACTGAACCCTTCCTGATACTCACATTACCCAAGGTCACACGTACAAGCTGTCAGACAATAAAACACTACCCGCTCCCCAGAAAGTGCATCGTGCTTTCTGTTTTCTTTTTTTTTTTTGTCTTATTTTTTCATGTGACATGGATAGGGCTCATTGTTTCATGGAAGCTTTCTTCTCGAAGCAGGATATGTTCACGATGAAACTTATCTCGTCACTGCACCCTGTGATATAAAAAAAAAAAAGAATTAGGTAAAGTTGTGTATAAAAATTAAAATAAATTACAAAAATATTACAGGCTCTAACGGCTTTCGATGAAAAGGCGTTCGATGAAACGGCTTTGATGAAACGGCATTCGATGAAACGGCATTCGATGAAACGGCATTCGATGAAACGATGTTCGTTGAAACGGCTTCGATGAGACGGCGTTCGATGAAACGGTGTTCGACGAAATGTCTGGGCCCAGTTACTAACCAACTTATATTCACTACCTTTGGCTAGGGACTGGCACTCGATCTCACAAGTACTAGCAACCGCTACCCAAATTCAGCTCGTGCAAGTCAACGTCAAATTCAAAATTGACAAAAAAAGTGTGAGCGCTGGGAGGGATTTTTTTCCACGTTGCTTACACACATAGTTGCACACGTATTGAAGTCTAACCCAGATGACACGCGCGTGACGACATGCTAACAATATGCTGCTCTCAATGTGTACCCATGCGTCTTTTATACTGATCATTAGAAACAGTCGGCTGGGCAGTGAACACATCGACCGAGAACGATGTTACAGGTATGGTGCCGCATTCGCACCAATATTGCTCTCCCATATTGACGCTAAACATTCTAAGGAATGTATCTTTTACTCAAAATCAACAGTACAGGCAGTACTTATTTGCGATAGACTATTAAACAGCGTAACCATATGATCCCAGCAGCCATGTTCTCACTTCCCCGGATAGCAGCTGCAATTACTACCTGTCGAGCGTTCTGGATTGTACATAGCTAGTAAAAAAGTAGTATCGGTTAAGAAAAGATAGTAACTGCTACACTTACTAACTTTTTACTACAAATCGCGCGTTTGATAGCAGCAGTTTACTACCTATCGCGCGTTAGATACCAGCAGATAATAAAAAGGGAGTAGTGGGCAGAAAAAGGTCATTAATGTATCAGCTACTAGTTTTTTACGAGCTAAATTTTTTTAAGGGTGTAAGCATGTCGTGCTCTGTCGTTGACTGTTTGAACATTTCTTGAGGGAAAAGTGCGTCCAGCGATTTCGTATAAACCTTGAGGCAACTGGAAACAATGTTTTCGAGCAAAAAGATGACAGGAATGGCGGTAATATGGGGCGTAGCTTAAGTAGGTACTCCACTCAAGACGAGGTGATTTCCAACTCGACCATGAATGTCAACGTTTCCGGCTAAAGGATACCGTACATGCCGTCTTGAAATTCCAAGGCCGCCCTCCGTATGATGCGGGTGATGGCGTCATCGATCGTTGCATTTTGTGCATCTCGGGTTTTCAACACCTAGGAGAGGTAGCGACGTTATTATTTCATTCCGAAATACACGCGTTATTTAGGAGACATATCAATATACGCGTCCACGAATTCATTCCCCAGAATTATGTCTTAGGCGTGAATGAATGTTCTTGGACATATTCTGTAAGCCCGGAAACCTAGGCGCAACCTTTCGGTCACTGTACTGTGGCGCCACGGGTCCTCCCCCAAAGGATAAAAAAAAGCAAAGAACAATCGTACGAGTGACCAGGACTGTTTTTTGGAGAGCGCCCGCGTTGGGCTCCCTCCACTCGCTTAATCGCTTCGATTTTCAACTACCGGATTTCAAACAGCAAATTAGTTGTTTGCTTCTCGAAACACTCGTGCAGTATGGTTCCTCCGCGTTGGGCATGTGGCGTGAGATAAACCATCCAGATGATACCCAAAGGTAGCCATCGCGACATTTTTCCCCCTCGCTCCGCGCTTTCAAAACCAAAAAGCTTTCATTTCAGCCATTAAAAGAAGTTAGTGTCTATACATATTTGTTGCTACGGGGGTACATTTATGTGCATTTCGTTTTGCGAAGAAAGAAAGAGATATATTAGATATATTTTAGAGAGATGCCTTCAATTCAGAACCGTATTGCGATGTCGCATGACCTCCTGCCGCGACGTCACGGAAGGAGTGCGACAACCCTGTAGTCTATACGGGGAGAAAGTGTTCCAAAATGTGTCTTTGGCACATCAGAGCGTAATGAGGAACACGCCAACCAGAGGGCGACCTAGAGAAGGCGTAGGAAACGCGGTGTTAGTGACAAATGCGCCCTGTGCACGTACACAATTGGCTCTCTCTTTCCCTCCCAATTTGCATTTACAACGCCTACACACGAAAACGAGGCAGCCAAACGCGCCCCGTCATTGCTTGAAGTCGGGGGGAAACAAAAGTGCCTGGGCGCGTTTTGGGGAGTACACAAACGAACGAAATGCGCAATGAGTGGACGAACTTGTATGCCACATACATGGCTTGCACCTGACGTCATTCAAAGAGCGCTCCGACGACCACCAGGGAAGAAGGGAAGAAGCTCCCCTCTTAGAAGGATTCTCTTTTGTTCCCCCCGGATTTGCACAGACGTCGCTATTTTCCTCCCAAAAGATTATAGATTAACCCGGCCGTCCCTCAAAATTCTTACAGAAGCAGCTTCCTCCTCCTCCTTTTACATGGTGGTCAAAAGTATGCGATGTGATGTCAGTGCAAGCCACGCATGCTTCGTTTCATAATAGCTCCAAGCGCAGCCAAAAGCATGAACACGCACGCAAACGCTAAAAGCGCAAGGCACTGGGTCTTCACTGTACTTGATTGGTCCTACGATGATAGAACACGCGCAAAACATGACGAAAGCCACGGCAACTTTCACCGCTGTTCGATTGATCTCCTCATCGTGTAACGCAGGCTGCGACCGGAATTAAGGTGAAAAACGAAGTATAGGAGGTCTTGCCGTGGCTGAGCAATAGTCTGAGGCTCTCTGTCTCTCATATGAGTAAAGCGGACCAACGCCTCTTTAATGTCGAGGCCTCAGAACTTCCTGTGTGAGCTATTCCAGGCCAACACGGTGCACAGAGTAAACGCGAGTGTTGCTTTAACTTTCTGACTGACTCAGCACTCGTGTCCGGTCATTGCCTCGCGCTATCCTCCGATACGTGGCATTGAAGATTCATCACGACGGCCTCGTTAACTAGGAGGTGTTGCGCAGAACAGCTGATGAACCGCAGGAGACGTGACGTTGCCAATGTAGCCCCTTCTGTCCGGATAAGGGTTGGACGACGAGACTGATGGCCGATTAGCGGAATTCCCACCTTCCGAAAACGACATTCAGACAAAACTTCCCCGTTTGTGCTAAAAATGTAGGTTAGAGCGCATGTTCCCAATACAATATAAAAACGCAGAAGCACGCTAATACAAACTGACGTGAATTCTAGGTCCCTCTTACATAAATGGCGGATGCAAAGGACAAGTTCCATTCGCTGAACGTGGGCATTGCCATTCCGCACTTTTGAGATGCGCACGACTTTTTGTAAAATGTCACGACGTGCCCCGGTGACTTGTATAATTTGTGCGCGTGCTCAGACGAGTACATAAGGCGTTTCAATTAACGCGTTACTTTTGCCTAGTTTTAGAATTTTCGGTAACGATGTAATGTACGAAACGACTGACGTATTTTTGTTGCCTTTTGTTGAAGTAACGAGGAATGGTACTCTGTTGCCTCTGAAGACGAACGCGCTCAACACAGGTATGCAGTCTAGTTTTCTGCCCAGCTCGCGCTTGTAACGCTAAATAGACCATAAAACAGATATGTATAAAATATTTCATAATAGCCTGCTTCATAAAAGAGTTACAATTAGAGTAGCATGGAAATAACTCGGCACTTTCAAGTGTGGATAACTTGCGTCTTTTGAACCGCAGTAACGAGTAGCATACTCAATTACTTTTTTAGTGGGTAACAATATTTAGTTACTCTATTTCAGTAACATTCACACGTCGATGTGTACTGTTTCCGTTTCTTTTAAGTCACCCAGCTCTCCCATCGAGAGCAGACGATTGATACACTCACACCTTAGGTTAAACTCCGTGTCTTTCGTGCCCTTTTTTTTTATTCTCTTTACTTCGCGTTTATTCTCACGCTTATTTTTCGTCTTGTTTCACAAATATCACTTCATTAATTCAAATTCTAAAAGGCTCATTTCAAGGTCCTATTTTAACACATACACCACCTCCAGTTTCTTTAGACACCGGAAGCGTGTTTGACTTTACTGACAATGCCACAACACCGAGACAGTTTCTTTAAATACGCTAGAACCTTGCTTGAAGAGGTAGGTGTAAATCTAGCGAACGCTATGAACGAATCACTCGCTCCAAGGTGCGAGCAGACATCGGGGTTTAAAACACGTCACCAGATCTAGATTCTTGGAAGCTGGCGGGCCTCTGAAGAGGCCGTCTACGTAGATTCCTGGAAGGTGAACTTGATCCGGCGGAATATCTCCGATCTCGCACAGCTCTTCCACCTTGAACACAAAGAAGAGCGACTATCACCTTCAAGGGATAAAAAAGATTATATATATATATATTTTATTACTCACTGGTTATTCAGTAAGACAATATTTTGAATTACGCAATATGTGTTTCGCTCGTCACACCTTTTGCCACTGTTTCTTATCAATGAATGAATTGATCGATCGATGTCCAATAGAGCTTTTTCAAAACCCCCATGATTGGGGATCACCGTTTTTGAGGCACGAAGCTTGTCCGAATTCACGTCAAACGCTAACGGTGCCCTCGTGCCCACACTCTAAAAAAAAGTGTTTGCGTCTACTTTCCCGCACAACACTCGGAGAGCCAATCACCACAACTTACGGAAGCAGCTCAGCGAATGAAAATGCCGAAACATATGTTTAGACCAAAAAACGCAGTCTGAGTTGTGACATTAAGCAATGCAAAACGTCAGGCTTGCATTGCTTGATGTCACAACTCAGACTGCGCTTTTTGGTCTAAACATATGTTTCGGCATTGTCATTCGCTGAGCTGCCTCCGTAAGGTGCGGTGATTGGCTCTCCGAGTGTTGTGCGGGAAAGCAGACTCACGGGCTTTTTTTAGAGTGCAGCACTTTCTCAGGGTACGTGGCCAAGCAATGGGCAACTCGTAAAATTGGCGCAGCGGCTACTAGATGGCACGCATTTTTTGAAAAGGCTCTATAGAATAAATTACTTAAAAAATAAATGAATGAATTAGTGATTTTGTTTATTCAAAAAGATGGTAGCTGGAACGAAACGCTGCATCAATTGCAGCCTTGACTATCCTCCCCAGCTTCAAGATTGTTAGATTCCCATCAGTGTGCCACCACTGATAGCATTGTCTTATTCTCCTCCACTTCTAAACGCGCTACTGCCGGGGAACAAGATTACTGAGATTTTTTTATATATATATATAAACGATTTATCGGTTTTCGTTTAAGAATTCGTCGTATCAAGTCGCTTCACGATAAAATAAATAGAACTAGTGTACACACCTCTGCTATGGTAAATTTCGCGGCTCTGCACATAGCTGGATTGAAGTTCTGGGCCGCTCTCCTGAAAATCAAAAAAAGGAAAAACGAAACTCTTGGGTAAATTGGGGTGCTTGTAGTTTGTATACTCTCAGGGTGAGCAATTTACCTAGAAGAGTAAGAACAACGAGCGCTGAGTGTTTGCTGGTGGGTCATGAGTGATGTGCTCACAAAAAAGGGAACCAGCACATCTTCAGAAAAAAGATTGAAATTAAATATTAAAGTATTTTGCTTCATGGTGTCAGCTCGTAGTATGGCTTCGTGATATCAGAGTTCTGCACACATCAGTTTAGTGGAACAAAATAGTAAATGGAATTTTGATTTTTTTTTACTAATTTTAATCTTTCGGACTTTAATGGCGGTCACGTGAACGCGATGCTTCTAGTGGATGACAGTGAAGCGGCTACCAACATAAGGAGGGTCTCTGGTTATCGAAAAATTCCGGAAAAATGATCTCTGCGTAGCGTTTCTGCACAAACTGGCCGGTCTATAAATAATGCTTTGGTCAATTATTTAATTAATAGTCCCTCGATGATTTATTTAATGAATAATCCCTCGATAACTATGTAATGAATTATCCCTCAACAATTTATTTCAGGGGTCTCGAAACCACGGCCCGCGGGCCAGATTCGTCCCGCGGAGGCGTTCCGGCCTGCTCGCAAATGTCCGCGGCCTCATTTTCCAGTTACGCACGCCCCACGGCCCGCTGCTACAAAGGCAAAAAGAAGCCCGCATAACAAAGAAAATGGCGATGGACGCGCACCAAAAGCACGAACGAAGATATGAGAATGAATGAGGGAAAACGGCATCAACATGCGAATTCTCTCGTCGACTACTCATCAATGTAAATTAGCATCCCCATCATTATTACTCGAAGTTCCCTACTCCATGTCTGCCTAACTATGATAACATTCCTTTGCGTTCTTATATATATCGTGGCTATAGATATATATGTCTTGTGTCATAACACTCGCATAACTAGTCGTCCTCAGATCTACCCCTCTCGTTAGTTTTCTGCCGTGAGTCTTTATATGCCAAAGTTCCTACCCGCTCCGATCTATCCTCGGTGAGTTCCCTGCGTAACAACTATTTTGTAATCTTATAATGAGGGACATACCGCAATAAACAACTATATATTTTAATCCATCTTTCGTTTTCCTCACGTTTATATTGTATTTAAATGCTTATTGGGGCCTAATTATTTTTTTTATTTCTTCCTCTATGTTCTATTATGCCTTCGAAACCGCGACATGTCCCCTTCCCGCCCCTTAGACAAAATTTCTGGAGATGCCTGATTGATTTAATTAAAGATTCCTGACACCATATTCAGTGCACAAGGTGAGGGCAAGAAAGGGAACCTTTCTGGTCCCTTCTTGACCTCATCTTTTGCGCTGAATTCGCTGTCAAGGGCTACCAACTAGCAAACAAACACTAATTAATAAATCCTGAATAATAAATTTAACATATAATCACTAGATAGTTCATTCCGACGAGCTAAATAGAAGATCCGCTTGTTGCGACACGAGGCGCGCTACAAGCGGAACGTGGTGTCATAGAAGCTATAAAACAAAACAAAAATGAAAGGCAGTCCTTGATGCTCTCATTTTCAGTGTACGGGTGTTCGCTTTCTGAACATGGAAAAACGAGGGCACCACGTAAAGAACTCGACAAAAACCCCGCTAACAGCTGACTTTTACTTCATCCTCTTCCCCAGCCTAGGCCCTTTCTTCTTTCTTCCAACGGCACATTAAACACTTTCTTCGTGTCCTCGTTTTTCCGTGTTCAGGTGACCAGATTGCCAACAGTATGTACCAACTAGCTCAACTAAAATCCGTAGCTCGAATTCTGAATCCGTAGCTCGAATTCTGAATCCGTGGCTCGAATTCTGAAATATGTATTTTTGTTCTCCTGTTGTTTTGTATCTACCCGCACTGTAATGCTGTCAGGCGCTCTGAGTAAGTGAATGCAAAAATAAAGTTATAAATAGATCCGCCCCCCCCCCCCCAACCATGCGTCTCTGGAAAATCATAATCTCGTTACAATGACTGCCTTTGTTAATCTAACTAATCACTTTGTCCAGTTTAAAGCCGCGCTCCTGGCCAACGGTGACATATGAAATCCGTCGATCGATGCTTTTTTTTTTTTAGTAGCGAAAACTGATACGAATGACGAAGCACATTCCGTAGGAACAAAATGGCGTCATTCAGTTCACTCGTCTGCTTTGCGCCGCCATCCGCTTCCTAAAATCTGCAGCGTCACGCAGTCGGCGCTACAAAGTATGTCGCTACTTGTAGAAAACTCTTATCTAAGAAATTTAATGGCATCCCGTCTCGAATAGATAGATGGAATCTGACAAAACAGGCGTTTTTGCCATCATGGAAGAAGACCTTTTCGGCGTTAAGGTGGGAGCTGCCCTGGATAAGAACCTTGTCTTGCTCAAAAAAAGACCTTCGGGGTCTCTGAGATCCAAGGTTAAAGACCTGTGCACGAACCTTGACCAGCCAGCCTTGAGGAACGCGACAGCCGCCCCCTCAGAACCGTACCTAACTGTCTTTTTCTCCGCAAAAACTCACAAGGCCAATGTTCCGCTCCGCAGCATCATATCAGAAAACAGCTGTTGGCAGAAGCGCCTGGCATCCTTCCTACTCAAGCACCTAACCTCTCTCGATCTCCCTCAACCTTTCCGCATCACCAACTCCTCTGAACTGATCTCACACCTCACCCTTCTCCACGATTCACCTGTCCCCTCAGTCTGTTTTCGTTAGATATTGAAGACATGTATTATAATCTAGATGTCAAGTACCTGCTCGAGTCTTTGAGCAACCCCATAGATGAGAACGGCATGTGTAAGTTCCAAAACGCGTCGGGAGTCTCCGTTAAAGGCTTCCTTTCTCTGCTCGACTTTTACCTCCGCTCGACGCGCGTTGAGTACGAGAGAAAAATTTACATCCAGAAGGCAGGCGTCTGCATCGGTTCTTGTCTGGCGCCCATCCTTAGTGAAATCTTTCTAATGTATGTGGATCGGGCTATAAAGGCAAAACTGGAGTCGACGGCACCCGGGTGCCAGGTATTCAGGTACGTAGATGATTATCTGTGCTGCACCAGGAACAGACCAAACCTGAGACCATTCTCAAAGCCTTCACATCAAGCCCCGCCGGCCTCACGTTCAAAAGAGAGGTCCCGGCACGGGGTACTCTTCAATTTTTAGGACTACAACTTAGTCTCCGACCCGGGGGGTTGGGCTGGGAATTCAAACAAAGATCAGAAAAAAACCGTTCTCCCCTTCACCAGCGCCCACTCAAAAACAGTCAAGCTAGACCTGGTTAAAGGGGCACTGACACATCAAAATCATATTTTTTTTTATTATCCGAAACGGTCGAAAACGATGCCGGGACATTACTCTCAAAATTTGAAATTTGGGAATTCAGTATTCGTGAAGTAAAAAAACAATTTCCAAATGCCGAATTCGAAGTTCCCGCGCGATCGGCGCCGGTGCCTTGACGTCAAAAATTGCGGAGACCTGAGAGTCCCCTTTCCTGTCACCACTCCCTGCTGTTGCCATGGCGACCCAAAGCGAGGAGGAAAGGAGCGAGCGCCGGCTGGCGCCGGCATTGCGGCGGACCGGTTTTGAGCGGTGTCGCCTGTTTTCCGTTGGAGGATACAAATCCAGGAGACGGCACCACAACGAACTCCCGATTTTTGGTATTTCAAAAAGAAGGGCCGTAGTGCGTTCGCAATTGCGTTAAAAAACATGTTTTAGGATTGCCGTCATTAAATGTTATAAAGATGCCGCCTACAAAGCTTCTAAATTTCCTGATTTTTGACGTCACCGATCAAAAGAAGCGAGGAGGCGAGAGGCGGGAAAATCAAACGCCAAAAATAAAAAGGCGCGCGTGCGCGCGGAAAAATTTTTTTTCGCGATGCGGTTTTTTTTGCGTGTCTATGGCTGCAACTTGCATCGTTTTAGACAATAAAAATAAATACGACCTTTGGGGTGTCAGTGCCCCTTTGAGTCTCTCCTGAAGACTGCGCGACCTAGGTACTGCCCTGATCTAGGCACAAACAGCGTTATCCTCCAAATAGATAGATTGCGGAAAGCCGGATATCCAGAAGATCTTCTGACAAATACTTTAAAGAGGCTTATTACCTCCTCCAACACACCTCCCTCTACACACCGACCCCGCCGCAAACAATTCGCCGTCATTCCGTACACGGACACCACTTCACATCGCCTCAAGGCGCTCGCCTCATGTTTCGAAGTCGGAGTCGTCTTCAAGTGCAAATTCAAACTGAAGCAGATGTGCCGTCAGGTCAATAATCCTTCCTCTCCAAATCCCTGTCCCAAGAAACATGAAAAGCAGTTCGTCCCTTGCCGGAGAGAGGGAATCTATTTAATTCCTTTCTCTTGCGGGAAGAATATATCGGGCAAACGGGGCGGTGCTTAGATGACTGCCTGAGGGAGCACTTCCGAGAGGTCGCCGATCCCAGCGAGGAAACAGTGCACCCGATTGCAGCACATTCGGCAGAGAAGTTATCGAATCTTTTGCGATAAAAAAAATCCGCAGTCAATGTCTCTTCCCCCTCGCTAGCCCTGCCCGATAGAGAGATAGATTATCTGAGCCAAGAGCTCTCCGGGGTGATTAGACGACCTCGGTGATTGGCCCGACCTCAACGGGTACACGCACCCAGCCGTCTCTCCCACCCGCCTTTCCTTCCTCTTACTTCCCCCTCTGCCTCTGCCCTTTCCCCCTTTCCCTAACTCTAAGCATCTAAGCAGAGCAACGTGCGTTCGCACTCCATGGAATAAATTTTGTTGCGAGTTGAAAGAATGTACTCGTCTGGTGTTTCGTCCTCTCCAACAGGCCCGTTAGGAATATAACTTTCTTTTGTAGCGTGAGCTACACTGCCCGAGGTTGAGCAGCTTCGCGTGGCTGTCAAAGAGCCGTGCTGCGCGAGCGCGAGGAGCAGTGACGTCACACGGCGCACAGCTGGCGTGCCGCCGCCGCCACCACCGCGCGCTCCTCACCGGCTTGCGCATGCGCGAGGAGCAGTGACGTCCCACGGAGCACAGCTGGCGCGCCGGAGCCGCCGCCGCCGCGCGCGCCTCACCGGTTTGTGCATGCGCGAGGAGCAGTGACGTCACACGGAGCACAGCTGGCGCGCCGGAGCCGCCGCCGCCGCGCGCACCGCCCCCACCGCGCGCGCCTCGCCGGTCTTCGCATTCCAGAGGAGTGACGTCGTAGCCACGGCACAAGCACTGGCGCCGCCGCGTGCCCAGCTGTGCGCCTCCGTTGCGCAGTAGCCAAGTCTGACGCTGCACCGGAGCCACTTGATAGCGCCTCTCATTTTGTGCGCATAAGCTCACGCTACGTATATCCTGGCATAGCCGAGCTAAGCCAGCGCAATTTTTTTTCATGAGAACAGCACTCAAAGGCCAGTTGACGTACAAACTTAGACATATTCATTATTTTCCTTTTAACAGACGCACACCAAGATGACAAATGTTATGTCGTTTTATTTTTAGAGTTCCTTGATCGGCCCCTTTGGATCGTAGTTTCGGCTACGCCATTACTTCAACCAAGTTATGGAAGAATGCACCCTAATCAAACTTGGAAGTTTTACGTGCCAAACCAACGAAGGGCATCTGGCACGCCCCAGCGGAGGACTGAGGATTAATTCGGACCACCTGGGGATCTTTTGACGTGCAACCGAAAGCTCGGTTACACGGCACCTTCTTTACAATATGTCTCCGTCATATTGCGGGTACCTCGGCCGGGATTCGAACCCTCCATTTGGTAATCCGTAGGCCGGCGCTTTCCCCCGGAGCCACCGAGGCGGCCGGAATGCACCTGACACCTTCTACATTCCGTTTCACGCGAAATCTGACCTCAGTCACTGCGTGATCAGAGAAATCAATACAGCGCAGGAATAAACGCAGTGACAACTAGAAGACACAGACAAACACAGCGCTAAGGACTGTAGTCTTCTTTGAGAACAATATACAGAGTGCCCCGCCCCCCCCCCCCCCCCCAAAAAAAAAAAAAAAGAATAAAGAATTTTTTTTTTTTTTTTGCAGAAATAATTTATGCATTGCAGGACGATCATTCTTTGCCTTGATGTCACACTAGAGGTTAGGACCAGATGCCAAAGTTTCAGCACTAACTGTTTTCTCATTTAAAAGTTATAAGTGCTGTTTCTAGTTGTTTTTTTTTTTCTTTTTTTTTTTTCAGTGAGGAAATGGTGGCCCACAGCGCGCTTGGATATATGGAGTCCTATGACTCTAGTTACCGAAAACGGGCGAAAATAGGCCGCCATTCCTCATCAAAAATTTGGGAGTGACTTCTAACTTTTGAATAAGATAACGGTTGGTATCGAAACTTTGCCGTCTTGTTCTAACCTCTACTGTATTTCGGCGGCGAATGAGCGTTCGGCAAAGCGTAGTTAATTTTTGAAGTCAGAAAAGAAAAAAGAACTGTGTAAATTCTTTTGGGAGGACACTGTAGATTGACACAAAAGAAGGAAACTGATCAAAATGAGGAACAAATTGTTCCAGATGAAACATTGTGTCAAAACATCGTGTCAGTTTGGTGACTGTAATGCCCAATTGCCTTGTATAAATTTCTTCTTCCGTGTCGAGCGATATTGTTTTGAAAGAAAGCGACAGTCACTAGTCAGCGCTGTGTTTAAGTCTTCTACTTGTTCTTATGTTTATTTTTGCTCCGCTTTTATTTCTTTGGTCATTGTCGGCCACAAACTCTACGCGAGTGCTGCCTCAACATTCGAATAAAACCCGCGTGCCATCCGAACGCCAAAAGAACAACGCCATTCTATTCATCAAGTTTCTGTGCGTGTTTTGTTATGGCTAAAGAAATCATTTAGAGGGCAGGTCCAATGACTTGCGCTTTAAAGGGGCCCTGCAAGGACTTTTTACTGGTCTTTAATTTGCACCGAACCTGAGCGCACTGAACGCCGTAACTTAATGAAGCTTTTCTCTTCTCGAATTTCGCTTTATTTTAGAAGTTATAGGCAAACTAAAATTACAAAAACAAGCAAAAAATAACGTCCTTCACGACGTCCTTGGTTGCTTGAGTGGCCGTGAACTAGAGGAGGGGTAGTGAGCTCAGTGAGCGCTCACGGCTGCCGCGCTCCGTGCCGAGGGCGCGAGGGGGCGCCACTAAAGCGTGTTCTGGATAGGCTGTATGCAGCGGGCAGGCAGAGCGGCTCTCATTGCATTTGCTGCGCGATTAAACACTAATTCGGCATGACACTTCATTGGCCACAAACGACAGCGAACACGGGGTGAAGATCAGTTCAGAATGGGAGCCACTTCCCGCTGCCATACCACGAAACGGCCAAACCGCGAGACAAAGCTGCTCGCCGAAGGCCTTTGGAACGGCTGGAGCCGGTCGGATCCTCCAGTCGATACGACCGCAGCGCCGCCGCGTGCATCCGGGACCTTTCCGTGTTGGCACCTGATCCGACTACTCCTTTCTGGTATAAGCCGACTTTTCCACCGCTTGGTGGCGGGTATGTCGTGGGGTCGTTTCTTGTTTCAGTACTTTATAAACTGCATTTGTTTCTTTTCTGATCTAAAATAGTGAACACAGACTACTTTTATAAATAATTGAAACGGTTCGCACCACCTATATATTGTATTTTGACTAGAAAGAAGCTTTTAGTGGCTCTAACAAGTAGTAAGCCCAGGACCAAAGCCGTCACATATCGTTCGCTTTCGGTACCGCGGGTCGCCCCCGTGGGTGGAGGAGGTTTCCGCGTCGTCCGGTTAAAATATGACGCACTGATATTTAGTTACTCTCTCCGTGCCCGCTGGCTTGCCCGAACCCCAAGAGACGTGGAAACCGCAAAAAAGGTAGACGCTTAAATATGATTGCAGGGCCCCTTAAATAATGGTGTTCGAGTTAGCATGTGCCTCTGTTTTCGACTGCGATTCTACATATAATGAAACAAAGTAGGGTAAACTGTCACCCGGCGAAGCCAAAGTGCGATCGACCCCGCTGAGCTCTACATACTAACCTGAACACAAGATTGCCAGCCTTGTCCGCTCTCCAGGCTTTGACCAGTGCGAAGTCGCCGGTGATGGCATGCTCCATGATGTAGTTCTGGCCGTTGATGACCCGGTGCTGGAAAGCGTGCCCACTGTAGCCTGCTACTTGTGTTCGCGGCGATCACTCAGGCAGACGCGGTTGGAAAGGAAATATATCCTATTTGGCTGTTTTTCCCCTTATAGCGCTACTACTACAAATCGATATGTTAATTAACACGTCGTCAATGCTGTTTACCAAGTAGCATGGGTCCAATATACTGTACTTAACGTTTATTTAAACAAAAGGTTTAGTGGTAATGAAAGGAACATGTCCACAAATCAAACAGAACTCGTTCTCCCGCGCTAATATATTAATTTTTTTTAACTTTTATTATAGAAAACTTTAGCGTGTAATTTGTCCGGGATACTCCTAGGGTATATTAAGTGGCTTATGCAAAATGGGCGATAGTTAAAAAAACAGGAAGCATATCTTAGGCGATGAAATCGGACACTAAGAAATCTATGGTATATTCATATTGTGGACGAGCAACTCTGCGACAAGCAACCTCCAATGCTGTTTTTTTTGTTTGTTTTTTTGTGCTATCTAGCGATTCAGGCAAGAAACATTGGGGATGCCTGGAAGTGGCGGCTGCATTGTTCAAACGTGAGCGATTACTTCTGCGGCGTTACTTAGCCTAGTGTCAGAATAAAAAAATGCAGGGTAGGCTAGGCAGCCGTGGTCGTATAACATGTCAGTACGGCAGTTGCTAAGGCTCCTGCGGGCCAATCAGAACAACAGAGTGAGGCACGTGACCACGTATCCCCGCAGTGCGCTTTTATTGTGAACATGTGAGGGTTTTTGCTGCGTCATACTCACAGATGTGTGCGTTGCGCTCACATACGTTGTGCCTATTCAAGCCGTCAGGACGCAGCTTAGGTCGTAACGATCCCCCTTTGCCCAGTTACGAGGAGAGGGGGAATAGCCGTGGGGCTCTCACACTGCTGGCGCCGCCTAGCGGATTTCCTTCAAGTCCGACCGCTGCCTAAGCTACAATCCGATAAATCCGATCAAACAGCACCAAAAGAAGCATCGTTTCGGCCCTCGGTGCTTTCTAGGTCGGCTATCACAGGCTGAACCGATCGTAGATTGCACAGCAAAAAGCGCAAAACCGCGGTGCGTGAGTGGTTTAGACCTTCGCAAAAATCGCTTTCTGAGCGCTGTCCTCTTTGTTTGCTGGGCTGTGAAACGCTTTCCGAGCATCCGCTGTGGCTCTACTGTGTGGCATATCAGACGCTACGCATGCGTCCACAGCTCAGTGACAGCATTTTGCGCCCGGGTAATAAGCGATGGAAAGGTCTATTGCCTGCGACAGGAAGCGCATGAAGGCGCCGTGACAATGCGCTTTTGGCGCTTTTGGCGCTTTGTCTCCAACGGGTCGTAGTGTCGGCTTCGGTCGGAATTCATCTGAAAGGGAGTTTAGTACAGTGGTACGAGCCTGTAGTTAGATCATATGTAAAGGCTTTCGCTCGAACACTCCTACCGAACCATGATGAGATTACACAGTACAAAAGTAAAATTGTAAACCAAAATTCAGTTTCACAATTGCAGGTGTAGTCAAACAACTTTGTGGACTTGTGCGAGTTATGGGTTACGACATTCAAAACGTGTCTGAAATAAAAAAAAAAAAAGTGGGGCAGAAATATTCCAAGCAGCCAAGATCTGGCCAGTCATTGGCAAACGGCTGGAAATTGTCCTTTGGCCAGTGGCCAGAGAGTGGTTGATGACTGGCCTTTCTGTGACCATTGGCCAATGGCCCCTGACCATCAGCCATCGGCCGACCATTGGCCGATGATTGGCAACTCCTTGACCATTGGCCAAAAGATCATCGCGAGCCATTGGCCAATGCTTGGCCAAATTCCGTGTTGTTTGGGCATATGGCCGAGCCAACCATTTCCTTTAAGGGCTTGCAAAAAACAACAGAAAACTGTCCTCATTAAGTTTCGTGGAGCCTTTGCGGACGAAGCCAGGAAATCATGAAAGCTACATGTCTTCGCTGTTTTCTCGGAATTTCAATAGGTATCAGCCTGCTTTCGATAGCGATCCGTAAGCAGAAAGAACGCACTTGGCGCTTCAATCTGGACACTTGTCTCGAGAAATCGGAGTGCCACGATTGGCCGGCGCTTCAATTTCAAGCGGCGCCTGCCAATCACGGCCGCCGGATTTCTCGCCTACTTGTTTGCCAAGTGTACAGATTAGGGCCTTCCGGCTTCCCACCTCTTTGGGTTGGCTGGCAGCAGCCACTCCGCCTCGTCCGTCGTAGCGCATCGGGACGCCACCCATGTGAACCGGGGTCCCGTAGCCTGTCGGTGTGAAGAACGCCGGAATGCCGGTTCCACCAGCTCGAATTTTTTCGGCTAAAGATCCCTGCAAGCACAATGGGGAGAAATTGGCGCAGAGTTATATCGTACCTGGAAGCAAAGAAATAACAACGAGATCAGAACAAGCACAATGTGACATAACAAAAATCTAAACGACGGGTGCCCGTTCACGTACCCAATGGTCCACTCTATCTGTGGTCCCCGAAAAAAAGCAACGCTGCCGGTACAGAACAATGGCGGACGTGGGATCGTTGTTGCTTCATCTTGTATAGAGGCACTCTAATCTTGAATGTTGTCGCTCGTGCCATTGTGTTTCCTTTCGTATAGGTTGGCACACTCATCTTTTATTTCAAAATATCACGAAGGAAAGGAAAATCTGGCTATCTTAGCTTAAAGGGATGCTGAACCGAAATCTGGATTCCACGAAAGACGCGGCAAAAGCGGGCAGCGGGATGCTACAAACATCAAAAGATCACTCATACAGCGATATCTTGAACGGATGACCGTTTTTTTCAAGAAAGGGTGGCGCATTCGAAAGAAATGTTGACGTCATGTTTTTCCGAGAAGGAAAGGGAACGGCCTCACGTCTTCTCCGCGTCGCCGCCTTGAGGGAGCGAAGCGAAGAGAGGAGGAAACGAGATATCTTGACGTCACGCGCCTCGTCGGCCTGGTTCAATCTCGGCCCCTTTTTTCAAAAATACGGCCGTTCATTCGAGATATCGCCTTACGAGTAGTGTTGAAGGGATTGTAGCGTTCCGCCTACATCTCTTGAATTGTTTTTTTCTGAAATCCAAATTTCAGTTCACCATCCCTTTAAAGGTCAACAGCGTTGTGTAATTTTGTATTTATTTCTCGTTTCCACAAAGAAATTTTTTGGTGACTGGCAAAGTAGTCAAACTGATTCAGCCCGACGATTCACAGTGGTGCCAGATGGTCCCACCAAAAAACCGCCAAACGACTGGGAGGTATAGCCCAAATATAGCCAAAGCCGTAAAACAAATATAGCCCAAAATAACCGACTAAAACAATGCATTTTAAGCCTTATATTGACAATTTCTCAGGCTCATACAATACATGTTACAATCTCTGTTTCAACCCTCAAATGCGCCACCCTTTGTGTACATTATGTTACTTGTGGATTTTTCAAGAAAAGCTTCGGAAGGATGAATATCCGTACACAACTGGCCCTTCCTACGTAGGTTTTCAGAAGTACGAAACAGACAAATGCAGCTTTATTGTGAGGCCCGGGAGATATTATCGGACAATAAAAGAACAAATACAGAAGAACACTCATAACTTTGGGTGTTTCAAACCAGGACCCCAATATCTCAGGCCCTTACTAATATTTCCCCCGCCCCCGGTCTCTTTTTTTTTTTTTTTTTTTTGTAAAGAATAATAGTGTCATTTATTCATCCTTGGGGTAGGCAACGACTAAAAGGTAGTTAATTGTCTAGCGGTGGAACTGCGGACTTCTCATTTTTACAAACCTAGGTGCCTAAGGATTCTCACAATGGGCACCAAATCAGCATTTGGAAAGTTCAGTCTACGTCCGGGCCTGTGGTAATAGCGCAATCTGTTTGATTTGCTCCAATGCGCTGTAGGGAGACCGCTTGATCTCTGCAAGCATTGCTTCACTGCGCATTGTGAAAACCCCAAAGTTTGTAGAAGTTTGAAGCCTTTCTCCTTCTTCTCCCTCCTCTCGGCTAGCTAGCCAAAAGAGAAATTTTTTGTTTCGAAATTGATTAAAATTCCGAAAATTAACTAGCCGAACCTCAAAGTTCGGCGTCGAACCTGAGGTTCGACAAAAGTTCGCCGCATTCTTAGAAATAGCCCAAAATAGCCACATAGCCAACTACGAAATTTGACGCCAACCAGAAAAAAATGTAGCCCAATTTGGCTATATATAGCCCAATCTGGCAACACTGCCGACGAATAAGAGCGTGCTAATAATACTAAAAGAAGCAACAAAAAATGAATACGGGGCTGCACCTTTATCTCAACGTTACTAAAACACTCAGTTGGGAAACTCCCATGGAGACACCTTTCAAAAAGCGGCCCCAATCTGTCTCCCAGCACCGAGCTAACGACGAACACAACGCCACCCTTTCTCCTGCAGCGGCCACTCGAGAAACTGCACGTGACTCCTATTTTGGCTTAAAGAACAGATACAGCGGTAGAGGCTACAGGGGTACCATCCCGGTCTCCCCGGCGGACGCGCCGCTTTCAACTACCGAAGTTAAAATGCACCTAGGGCGGGACGCGCTACCTGAAAGGCCCGCTGAGGCATGGTTGTATAAAAACAATATTAATTGTGCCGCAAAACCCTGCAAACTAAAGATTTTAAAAACATAGCGCACCCCTCTTTTTGTACTAAACTCCAATAAATTTCATACAAAAAGAGTCTTTTTCGTTTTTTTCTACGCAAAAACAGGCTTTCAAAAAGCTCAAGGTGGCCACAGTACAGACAAACGATAAAGAGTGGCGCTGTTGTCGCATTTAGCTCGGTCTCGGTGGACGCCAGCGGCCCAGGTTTCGACGGCGAGTTTCCCAACTGAGTGTTTTAGTAACGTTGCTTTATCTTATGCGAATGTGTTTTTCTTCTTACCTCTTGCTTGTTTTTCGTATGTGCGTTTTATATACGCAACTACTACTGCAAGGTTCACATGAATTGTCATCAAAGCAACGGGGCCCTGCGGCGGAAGATTTTTTTACGCAGATTCGCGCTAGTGCGCATGCCCGCCCTAAAGGACTATACACGTTTAAGAACTGAAATTTTACGTGGCGCAGACTATGCAAGGGTCGTTCATTATCACGGGACGGGACGAAATTTGTGCGTAAGAGAGTAGGTTGATGATTGTGCAAGCTTCTTTCTGAGAGAATCAAACAGACATCTTTTGAAGGTGTGCTCAGTATGAGTTCCGTGTGGACTATAGTCACCAGGTGCGTAAAATATGGTGTTTGAAATAACTAGTCTAAATTTTAAATGGGCCGTAAAAGTCCGCGCCCGAATACTATTGCAATGCTCCGAAATGCTCCGAAATACTATTGCAATATTTTAGAAGAGTAACCAACGCAAATTTACAAGCTAGCCAAGAAATTATGTTTTTTTTTTTTGTTTTTTTTAATACTAGAGTCGACGTGTTATAATGCCTAGGCGCTGTAGGTTGTTTCGGTTAGTAATGTAAATACGTAACTAAGATTGCTTTCACAATCACAAGAGCAAGCATAAGCGTCGTACCATAGGAACATATTCCAGCTCGAGTTCTCCTGACAGGTACTGCTTCCTTATTAGGTCGTTGTCGCCAAGGTATGATGAGGTCACGCTCTTGACCTGTACGAATGAAGAAGCACTACTAAAAGGGCCGTCGCACTTCCAATACATCCTACAAAACACAATCTGCAGACACAGTTTGAGGCGTGTTTTAAGGCCTTACTTGTCCCGGCTACGCGAAAAAGCGGTGGCGTTGTTGCGAAAGATGGTCGCACACATACGTCATCGAGCCCGCGCCTCAGAAATAAAACCCAAAGAAAAGCACAGCGACGCAGTTGCTTCATCACAAAGGCCTTGAATCCGGCGGGGCTCGCCGCGCCTGTGCACTGGGGGGAGCGTGATCTCATCGCCGGAACGCCGTGTGGAAAAGAAGGCGTGGCCCACTGCTTGTAGGAATGCGCTGTGTGTAGGAATGCCTTCCTATTCCTCCACGTAAGCAATCTTAACCCCCGAATTCATAGATGTGACTTCAACTGAAGCCGAACTTCGACTTGCTCAAGTCCGCCTCAACACCAAGTTCGACTTGAAAACGCTCAAGCTGGCTTTTACGTTTCATAGACGCTCCCGCGAACTTCCTTCGTCAAGTCCCGTTCAAGTCGCGAGCGCTCGCGCTGCTTCCCGCCTGGGAGCGAGATTAGGTTGCAATTTTTCTCTTAAAAAGGGTTTCAAACGTCAAAAAGAAGTTGCTTCTTAAAATTTTCTTCATAGCATGTCTTTACGAAACGCAAATCGTGAAAGATGCTGTTTAGCAGGTTTCGAAACTAACGTTGTACGCGTTTCCTAGACCAATGTGCTTTTCCGTCTAGCAACGTTGGCTCATTTGAGCGATGGCTCCTGGCCTGTTTCTTTTCGTTTTGCTCGTTGGCGTCCCTCGCTTGTGGACATAATTGGCGTCAAGTGAGTTTCGACGTCTCCTTCATTAGGAAAACTCGGGAGAAGCTTGAACTAGGATTCACTGAAGACGAGAAACAAATGCTTATCTGGGTTCAACAAGCATGAAAAGGTATTCGAGTGAGTGCCTGACTCCGGTGCCGCGTCCACACGCCTCAACGAGAAAGTTTAAAATCCTCATAGGATCTTCCTACGGGACTCTAGTAACGAAAAAGCGCTTGGAACTCCCGATGCGGAAGGTAAAGGACTGTGAATTGAAGCGGTGCTCAAAGTAGGTAAGTGTTCTACAACATTTCCTTACTGCAAACTATGCGGCGTAGTACTCTCGGATATGTAAACTGTAAACTACGCGGCCTGGCCTAAGCGCTCTTTCGGCTGTTTTAAACGTTATTTCGTGTTGCTTACATGTTTCTACGACGGCTTGTGTTAATGGGCGCCACTACATAAAGCGTTGGGCGCGGTGCCTGTGCTTTCGGTGATCGAAACCAGGAAGTAGCTACCGGGCATCATAGTTTTCGCAGCAATGTTTACCTCGTCGGGCTTTCGCGGGCAAAAACTCTGGCCCAGAACATGTTGTGCATGAGGCAGTGGAACTGTCACTGATATTTGGTGCGCAGAGGCAGGGTTGTTAACCTTCTGTAATCAAAAAGCTCTCTTTAAAATTTTATTTTTTTTTCTAATTTCTATTTGATTATTTCGGCTGTTAATAGTCTCGACGCTGCCACTCTCTCATTTGTGACAGCCGTGGATTGAAGTCAAACCATTTTATACGGTTTGCAGAAGTCTCTTCCCTAAAGATGAAGTCCAGGAGCAGGAGTAGCACCTTAGGAAATATTAGCTTTGTGGTTACATCTTGTATATTTCATGTAAGTGCCTTACATAAACTTTTCTTTTTTTTTTAGGAAGGGAACTGCTTTTTCAGCCAGTGAATGCGGTCTGCACTGGACCTAATTTCCAGGCAAGTAAATGAGCATGGTCATGTTGTGCCCCCTGTGCACAGTGAGTGCCCCCTGTCCACAACGAGTCAGTGTGCTGCTGCAGCCAATGGTGCACTGGTAGGAAGGGGAACCGTCTGTTGAGCAGGAGAAAGATGAGGTAACGAGGACATGAGTAAAGCGCTCAAGCTGTTGAATGCAGCTGCATGCTGTGGTTTCATAAAAGGGCACTTTAGGGCTTAGGCGACTTCCTGTTAGATGTCTATCAAGCATTACAGGTCGGTACCCATTGTCTTCTCACAAATGAGTGACTATGATGCCTGGGAGCACCACATCAATGTCAGCAATGCTGTAAACGAGTGGACTAACAGCAGAAAGCATCTCTTCCCGCTGACGTGACTGCAGAAATTTGCTTTTATGGCCTACCACCGTCTGGATGTAAAAGGCCGCTCATCGCTCTTTCGCCTGTGCGACCATGTCTCAGAGCTGCAGTTGCTTCACTGATTGAAAAGTTGTGGCTGCCCAATTCTGCATGCGACACACTGTTCCAGAGATTGGTATGACATGTTTCAGTACGGCCAGACATTCTACTTGTTCATAAAAACATATGCCGGACTGTTTCAAGACAACTGTGACACCCTGATCGTTTGTCGAGTTCAGTGACAACCATCAGTTCGTCGCTGTACTCTTCAGTGCCGTGTTTATTTGGCTGCTTGAACATCTTTGGCTACGGCAGTAAATGCTCGCACCACTGTAATTGTTTAATAGGAAGTCATTTAGGACCCGAGCCGTTTTTGTTACGACCATGGCCCTCCTCTCGTGTCGTCGTCACATTGTTTTTCTTCTGCGCCACACAACCATAAAGCTTGTGACAGACTAGTTTGCATTCACAAGCTTACGACTCGCACAACGTCTAAGCTTGGAAATATATAAGCAACCTGAGAAGGCTGTTTAGTGACTATGAAAATTTGCATAAACTAGAAAACCTGATGACTGAATTAAGGTGGTTAGTTGGGTGAGTTGGTAATGATAGAACATGGTTAAAATTGTGCACAAATAGAAAGGAACAGAGGAGAGAGAAGAGACAAGCACAAACTCGCAATTCAATGTATTGAAGGAAGAAAAAAGAACAGCCTGTAGCAACAGCTCGAGCCGAGGCCGGTGTGGCCTCGGCTCGAGCTGTTGCTACAGGCTGTTCTTTTTTCTTCCTTCAATACATTGAATTGCGAGTTTGTGCTTGTCTCTTCTCTCTCCTCTGTTCCTTTCTATTTGTGCACAATTTTAAACTGATGACTGAAATGCACTCATTGTGGACCACCGGGGGATAAATTGTTCACCAGCACAGTTGTTTCCTAGATATAAGCACAAGCTTGCACTCCTTCTATTTTCCTCAACTGCCAAATGTATGTGCAGCATTTGGTGTAGGCTATACGAGGTTGGTCAGAACGATTTTTTTTCTATAATTTAGCATCTCAGCTATCTGTAAACAAAACTTCGAGTCTTTCAGGGCCTCTAGATGTGCAGGGCCACCTCCAGAAAATTTTGTGTTTGCCCGTCAGAGCCGCATGTTGGGATATGTATCTAAATAAGCAGCTGTGGTCTGTGTGTTTGTTTGTCAACAGCTTGAGCCATTCCCTTTTTGCAGGTTTTATGTCGGTAGTGTTTCATGATTACAATACAAACAAGGAGGCTAATGCACAGGTTGCAGCCATTAAAATTCTTTTATTTCGGAAGTGGGACAGCAATATTGAGGCTCATACATTTCTAAGTGTGCAGCGAGTAATCAAACGTAAACAAAGGAAGCAATACGTTCCACCATATTTTTAGCACAGGGTTCACATCAGTTCTAAACACAATCAAGAAAAGAAAACGGGTATTTTCACTGGGGAAAGAAACATGCAGGACACAGCATTCACAAGGCATGCCACTTAGAAATGCAAGAATCAAAGAGAAAATAACTTGTAAAATAATGAAAAAAGCATGATCCCATAACAAATGAGAAGATCACAAAAATGCAAACAAGACAAGGATGGAGGGAGGTGCGCATATGAAATGGATGGTCGCTTTGCATACCTTCCTTCATCGTTATTTTATTTCGACTGTTCTAGGTTTAGGTCATTATGCCCAAGCAAAGCATAAATCACATCATATTTGTGATAAACATCAGTTAAACAAAGCATTTCAGTTAGGGATTATATGAATGATTGTGATTAATGAACTGTGGCTCACTATGTGCTCAAAAGTTTGAAAATGTGCACACCGTGCAACATACGTATTATCCCCATTTCATTGGTGCCACGAGGAAAGGGGGTCCTATACAGTACCACTCTGAATTTAGCCTGCTTGTTTTTCCACCCCTTTCAGGTGGCAGTTGCACTGATCTTCCCAACATTGCCCCCTGGCTGGCATGACTGGCAGAGCAGCAAGGATGGCTCATTCTCCCTAGGTTACGTGATGCTGTGCACGGAGTGACCATTTCAACTACCCGACGAGTATGGTGCCTGGAGCGAGTCTTCGACTGGTGTGTTTAGCCTCCTTTACTGCCCATACATCAAAAGTGGTCACGAAGAGGCAACGAATGACGTCACAGAAGTCGAAGTGTCACGCTATTGCATGTTGCGATCCTGGCGGTTGGCCATTGAAAAGTTAAAGAGCAGCCGCGAGTACCACGAGGCGAACACGAGTGTCGCTGTTGTCACGGCGTCCCAACCACCGGCTGCTGGAGCTTCAGTGGACTGTCGAACTGGAGAGTGACCTGCAGCAGAACAGGCGTCTGCCACATTAACCACCGCCGCTGGGAGGATTGCGACCGGCGACAGTATGACGCACCGGGCAGAAATTGAGGGACCACTTCTTTGGACACTCTATAGACACACCAGTCGGAGATGCATTCCAGGCACCATACCTATACAGTACCACTCTGGCTTCAGACTGCTTGTTTTTCTACCCCTTTCAGCTGGCAGTCGCACTGATCTTCTCAACATTGTCCCCTGGCTGGTATGACTGGCAGAGCAGCAAGGATGGCTCGTTTTCCCTAGGTTACGTGATGCTGCGCACATAGTGATGATTTCAACTACCCAACGAGGCATAGGGATTGTCTTTTTCTTTCAGCAGTGTTGCGAGTCTTTATTTGGGCGGTGTTGTACCTGAACGAGTTAATAAATGTTACGAGTCAGAGAGACAATATATGATGTTTTCAAGAATTTGACAAATTATCATCCCAACATCTTCATTATGGAGGTTGCATGCAGATAATATGTGCATGGGTGTGAAGTTTAGTGCGAGTGAACAATCATAAAAAAGGTCAACTCACTTTGTCTCGCCTTTATTGCAGTGGAAGAATTGTGATGTATTTTTTTCTTCACGAGGCAATAATATTTTGATTGTGGAGTGGGCACAAAAGTGTTGTGCCCGCGAATCGAGCTTGGTGCAAACCTGTGCATAGTAATAAATCTTTTAGAGCAAAAAAGAAATTAAACCGGTGGCTATTGTTTCATTAGATATTGTTTCGGGGAAAGTTGGTAAACACTCCTCAGCATAGTACTAAACAATGCTTTCGACACATCCACTTGTCAAATGTTGCAGAAATCTTAAGAAAAGAAGATATGCCTTCTTTCAGCAAAGCCTTTCGACTAACTTTAAGCGAGATGTAATTCGAGAAGTATAATGTTTTGTGGTGAACAGCTACTGAACAAATACAGTAGTGAAACAACACATCAAAACTTGTTAAAAAATTTGTTGAAATGTGTCGCATCTGTAAATGGATTCGAGTGAGTTTTCAGCAGCTATATGACCAATTTTGTTCTAAGCAGCCATTTGACCCTTCAGAGATCAGTTGAGAAGTTGAAACGCATGGCAACACCAAACTAGAAAGCATTCCTGATTTTTCATATTTATTTTACTGACGCAGGGGGCAAGTACATACTACACGTCATTTTTTTAAAACAAGTAATCCAGCACAAACAACAAAGTGGGAATAACTGCTGCAATAAAGTGGATATTTGGGGCAGTTGGTTCATTGCAAACAAAAAGCGCCGAATAAATGCAGGGACACAGACGAAGGGAAACAGGACAAGGCGCCTTGTCCTGTTTCTCTTTTTCTGTGTCCTTGTGTTTTTTCGGCGCTTTTTGTTTTTAACAACTGCTAGCATGCATACAGGGAACGTTACATATTAGGGGTCAAGAGCTTGCATCAGCAAACGTGCGTGCGCACCACACATGCTTGCTCAGGTCCTTCGCGCCAGAAGCTCTGGAGACTTGTTTATTTTCGGTAAGCGGGGGAACCCACCTGATAGTTTATGCAGGCAACTGCTTTGAAGTTCTCATAAATGTCCGCATAATCGCCACCGGGCCCGGGCTCTTGATACACGCGTGCGTGAACCCGGTTACTCGAAGGAGGCGGATGATTTCGGGAGCGCCGGGGAAGTGGACGAGTCCGAGCAACAGATGCCTTACGGTGAGACGCGTCACTCTCCCGATTGCGTCGCACGCCGTCTGTTGTGAAATGTTGACAGCTAGAAACATCTTGCCAGCAAAAGTCGCAGCGTGACGAGCAACTGTAGCTTGGGTATCAGCGGCAGCCGCCTGTTGTCGCCGTTCGGATCAGGCCGTCAAGTCGCGGCCGAGCAGCTCCCGCGCCGTTGCCGTTCGTCGTCGCATATCCCGGTGGGATGCATTCAATCACGGAGGAACGGCCGCTTCTCTCGGCGAAAAATACCCGTCACCGAGGGCAACACCGCAATTACAGGACACAAATATTGAACGCGGCGATCCCATATGCGACATCACATCAGCAAGCCGCCATGTTGAAATGACTACGAAGTCGCGTTCAAGATAGGTCCAACCCAGTCTTGAAATTTGGGCACTTCAAGTTCGCTTCAAGCTCCGTTCAAGATCGGTTCAAGTTAAGGTGCGTTTATGAAGCGCGCTTGCTCGTCGCAAGACGGACTTGAGCAAGTTGAAGCTCGACTTCAGAGCAAGTCACATCTATGAATTCGGGGGTAAGTGTATCTGCCGGATTTTTTTTCCTTGTATCATGTACTTGTCACGATAGGCCGCGCAAAACATGTCTGAAGACATGTTCCATGCTTACATGTGTATGAAGCAAACAAGATTAGAACATACCTGATGCGCTTCCGCATACAATTCTGCCATCGTGTCTGCAGCACTATTTGTGTTCAAAGTGACTTAGGCTTAACTCTATGTGCATCCTCTGCTTCCATTCAGCTAGCGGAGCACGTATTCAGCTGGCAACGAAGGAAACTTGCCCGTTACTACATTGAAAACAAGACAACCTGTAAATGGCGACAGGCTAAGAATTCAGTGTGCGCTCCGCCTCCATCTCGAGCTTTCTGTTTTTTGTAAGACTTTGTCGCACGCGCAGCCAAGGCCCGGTGAAAGGCAACAAGCGCGTGCAGAAGGCGGCGCTGCCACTGATTTGTTAGCTTGTCATCGACCATAGGAAAAAAAAAAAAAAAACAAGTATCAATATGGTGAAACAAAGGCGAACAGTCTAAGACCTTTTCTTCGCTACTTTTGAAAACTTTCCCAGAGGCGTCTTACCTCGACTTCTACTAGCGATGATTTAGGATAATATTGAGTTTGACTAATGGCTAATTCCGGTGGTCATGCATTTCCCGGAGAAATATTTTGCCCTATCTTCGCCATGGTCGTTCGCGTGGTCAAAGGCTGGCGAGTGCGCGCTGTTTGGGTGGCGCTTCTCAGGCGTTTGCCCCCAATTTACCGGCACAATTTTTGCCCGAGCTTCAAGAGGTCGGGCAGCTTGCCTACCAGCCTGCATTCGGTGTCGTCATATACGAATCGGCAAAGGAAACCAAACAAAACAATGGTCGCCGATAGCGGGTTCGAATAGAACACTAAGCCATTGAGACAGACTCCCTCTGCGGTCCGATAAAAAACAGCAAAAACAACAAAGATAAACATAAAATATTTTAAAGGAAGCTTACGCAAGATCTTTATCCTATAGGACACAGTGTATTATTACACCGATCTCAGAAATGTATTGATAGTGCTGCAGCTCGGCACTTGAACGCGCATTACTATTTCAAAGGGCTGGGCCAAATGGAAAGGCTGATTATTCCGGGAAAACGGTGATAACAAGAAAATAGAATATAAACAGCGACGCTGGTGAGCCTTTAGGGATCCTTATAAGATGACAAGAGTTTTTAGGGAATCCAAACAAAATATATTAATATTTGTTTCCCGACATCTCAGAGTACGAATATATGCTGTTTATGCCTACAGCGTGCCTGTTGTATTATAAAATAATCGAATAATTTAACAAAGCTCACGCACTACCCAGGAAAACGAGAAGGCCAGTTGCCGGTGCTTTGTGTTCGGGTGGAGAGGGTCACGTGGTGCGCCGGTTGCGCGGTTCTGGTTGCCGGTACCGCCGGGAGGGCTCGCCGGCGATTGACCACCCGAACTCACCATAAGAACAAAAATAAAATTAACGAATTGGGCGCATCTGCTGCGGACTTCTACGATGCAATACAAGACGCATGTCATTCCTTCTGCTCCACGTGAAGTTTCGAGACGAAGCACGAGCAAGACAGCGCTATTTGTACGGTGTCTCGACCCGCTAACACCAATCACGCACACTGCCTTGGCCGACATCACTTTTTCTTTGCGGCCGACATTAATCATTTCTAATAACGCTTATCAGCAACGTAAGAATTAAAACATTGGTTTTATAAAAATATTTTACTAAGGAAATACATCTCCACGAAAATTAAAAAAAAAAAAAATCAACAGCCTTGGCGTTGACAGGCAATACGCAGTTCGAACGGCTGGACGCTACAACCTCCGGGTTTTCTTTTTTTTTTTTGTGTGTGTGTGTGTTTTTTTTCGACATGGAAGAAGTGGCTGCCGCCATCTATCATCGGGAACAGTCAAGGGCAGAAAGGTAGCGAACTTTTATGAAACCCGAGATTCGACATCAAACCTGGAGGTTCGACTGGTTCGGCGAAACTCGATCTTTTTCCAAAGTTCGACAAAAAATCTACTTATTAAAAGATTTGCCCAGCTTCTACACGAAGCATCAAAGGGAAAATTTTGGCCAGTTGGTTTGTGATCACAAAGGTAAGCACAAAAAAACAAAAAAACACAGGGACAAGAAAGCATGCAATGAAGGGCGCACTCGCAAATAAATTTTACTTGAAAAACAAGGACTCATAAAAAGAGTCGTGGCAAAACAAACAGTCATGGCTACTTCCGGTGTAACCCCCGTGACAAAAAAGGATACTGTGTTGCTGATAAAGGCTGTGATTCGTCACTTACATAGTTATTACCCTTTGATTTGATTTTGTATATTTTGTCTGGCTCTCTAGAAACCTTGTATGGGTACCTAGCCAAAAACCTGCTGATGCTAAATGACAGGGCGAATGAGCAACAACTGCAGTGAGGGGCAAAATGTCCCGGCGGGGTAGCTATAGTGACCGCGGCAGACTCGCGCGCACGATCGTTCAAGCACATTCCACTCTGGCTGATATAAGAAGGTCCGCAAAACTATTCTTAACGAGGTAGAGGGGCTTAGAGTGATAAACCGGAGGTTCTGAAGTGGCAACTTCCCCCCCCCCCCCCCCCGGGTTGCCGCCATGTTGTACGCAATTGGGATTACTCGTCACGTGACCTCACAAGAGCCGTGACGTCATCAGTAAGATGGCAGCGCCCAGAGCTGGCGCAGGCGAGTTTTTTTCGGTGCGCGGTAGCCGTGATGTGCAGCTGCTTTCCGACGACTTCGGGCTTTTTCGTACTCGCTGACGGAGGTATAACGTGAAAACATAAAGAAATGAAACTTACTACCCTTTTTGCGAAAGATCGCTCTTGATCGCGCTTGTGAGACAGCATCAGCCGTGTCGCCGTACCGGTGCTCGGATTCCCGGATGTGTTCGAGGATCGATAAAATTTGGAGTGATTTTAGCATGAAATTTTCGCATTCTCTTAGCTTTGTTTGAACGTTCGAGTGTCTGAGAATCGACGCGAAGTGTATGCGTCGGACGTAGGGCCTAGGGGAGTTCGTTTCAGCCCTAGGTAACTGCTTAATCACAGCCAGCTTTTACCGAGGAAGCTCCTGCGAAATTTACGTTTTGTACTTGTCAACAATTTTACGGTATAACATCTAGCACAAAATATTCGCATTTTTCTAGCTTCTTTTGAGCGTCTGAAAATCGAGGCGAAAGGTATACGTCGCGTTAGGGCCTAGGCGAAGTTGTTTCAGCCCTGCGTCACCGAATAACCATAGAAAGTTTTAACGAGGAAGCTCCTGCCATCTTTAACCTTTTGTGCTAACCGACGATTCTACATTCGATCGATTTTCTTCCTTTGTTGTGAGTGCGAAGTGCACACTCATTTTCAGCTGCGAAGATGACGTTTTTATTGAGTGTGAGGATGAATAAATCGTTGCAGGCACCTGCTTCAAAGCTATTCGACTTGGTATGAGAAAAACCGTTTTGGTGTACGCATAGATTAACTGCACATTTTTCTCTTTCGTACAATTTATTACAGCAACACTTTCTTTCATCAAAATTGCATTGTATTAGTCGGTCAATTATTTACTTGTTCTAATTACCTGAGTAATATTATTCATATTTTTGTTCATCCCTTGCCCGAAGAGCAGTCTTGATGAAAAATGTTGACTACCATTCCTTTCGGTCTCTTCAATAGACATTTTTTCAAAGTGTGGGCTGTCTATACGACGTATCACCGTAACTTGGAAAAGTGAAAGCGCCGCAGCCCCCTCGTGCCAATCAGACAGACGGAGTGAAGGTGTGTGACAAATCTGTGCTGACGAGCACTCTGATGATATGTTGTTATGTGCCTCTCTCCAACGTGCATATTGACTCACCGAGACTGTAGGCTTTGCCGTTTACCAAATTGTGGTGGAACGAATTACAGTAGCTACTACTCTAATTTCCCAAGGCCTTCATACCTTGGGCACTTGTTCAACAAGAGTGTTATGTCCGCCATCACTGTGAACTCGGCTGAGCGTGGCAGTCGTGTTGCTTGATGGGGTTTTGCAAAGGGTCTATTGTGTTATACCTATAGGGAGTGTCCTGCAATAAAGTAGTGCGCAAACAGATACTATTAAACTAGATGCCCAAAGGTGTGTTTGTTTTTCCAATTAACAAGTTACAGAGGTGTGCATTAATGTTATTATCATGTGTGTAGTTTAAGTATCCTCTCTGGAATGCCTACAAAGGCCCCTGGAGGGACTAAATTAATAAATAACATTTTCACATCACTGGAGTTGGTTTTCGGATGTGCCACATGTTCAGGAGAAATGAAACGAGTGCTGTCCAATCCAACTAGTCTGCCAGTCTGGTATGTCCCATTAATTAATATTGAGGGGTCAGAGATGCGAGTGTCCTCAAAAGGTCCAGCACGCACGGTGACCACAATTCTTAGTGTATAGACTCTGAAGGCCTAAAAACAAGCGGAAATATGTTTGTTTGGTTAGTGTATCAAATATGTTTAATTCCACTTGATTACATAATTATTGGTTCTTTGCAAATGGTTTCATAACGAGTTATTTCTGCGACAGTCTTGTGTCAGGCGTTCAGTCGTAGTATCTGTGGTCTTTGTTCTCGGACGACGCCCCTGGCACGTCGGTGTTCAGTTTGGTCGAGTGGCAACATTGACCGATTGATGCCGTCTTGTAATCCTACGTCATATGCGGCCACTGACATCTGATGCACTGAAGCAGCAGGGTTGGCGTCTAATCCGCAAAATTTTCCTGGTAGTTTTCTGCATAAATGCAGCAAGCTCGGGCCTATATGAATGCTTCGTCGTTGGGGTGTCTCGTTAAATTGACATTGAATAGTAACCGGTAGCCGGTGGCGGTCGTAGTGACTTTGTGGCATAAGCCGCCCTTGGTTTGTCAGATGCCGCTTCGCTCGAAGAAGTCTCCAGTTGAATTGCCCGTCGAACTTGTTCCGAAACAATCTCGGCAATCAAAATAAAAGCCGGGCAACTGATGGCAGGAAGTAGCTTTCTGATCTCCTCCCGGACAACGTTGTGAATGATGCCGCGGGTGCCTGGGAGACTGGCATCGAGGTTGCAGCTGGACGACTCGAGTATCGAGACGCTGGGGAGTTGTTGATATTGACAGGCCCGGGCCTGCAGTGTACATTCAATGTTGGAAGTCTTGGTGGTATGAACCCTTCCACTGTTGTCGTGGAGTAGCGGACAAGGCTGCCGAAGGTGTTGTCCCTTACATGAGGGACATGGGATTCTTAGCTTCTGGTGTTCTGCAGCATCAGGGTTGGCGTGGGTGCTCGATCAGACGCAAAACATCCTCCACAAAGGCGGTGATGCTCTCGTTGGGGCCATGTCCTGGACAGAATCAGGAATTCGGCTCTCTCTCGTCAATGTTGACTGATGAACGTGCACTTCAGCTGGATCTTGCAAACTTTTTACGACGTTAAGAAGGATTCGTGGTTCTCAAACCAGTGCCTGGCAGTTTCTTCCATTAGAAGAATAGGTTCTGCGGGAGCTGGTTGTCCGTCTACCCACTGTGGCGGGCGACACAGTCATATATTTCAATCCAATTCTCGACGTCTTCATACATCTTGCGTGAAAGGGCGTCGGAGTGCGAGGTGCGACGGCCATGCAAACGATGGTGAGAGTGGACGCGGTTTGCCGCTACAGGTTTGTCATTGTTGGCTTAGTCAACTTCGGTTTTTCTGGCAAAAGACAAAATTCCGGTGGTTCTTGCTGGTATAGCAGCGATTGGCTCGGATATCAGGTTCTTCGTGGTGTATTTCCGAGGTTCGTCCTTGTGGTACTCGCTTGTCTTGCGGTTTTTCTGCCGTGCTCGGGATAAGACTTGGTTCCCGGCTCGCCGGGGGTTTAAGACGTGGGATATTCCACCACCCGTGTCTAGTTATCGGGCAACTCGGCTGAGGAGCCGCCAGGATCCAGACAGAGTAAAGGGCTATGGGTAAAGTGCGCAGCACCTCCACCAGAACATACGATGACAGCTGAGCATGGCCTGGAACTTTCCCGAATAGTGAATATTCATAGAAAATAGGACAGGAGCCAGCCTCCGTGACAATATAACAAAACAGACAAGATAGAGACTATCCTGACCACTAAAGAAGCTGCATGCAGTGCTTTAGTAGCATTCTGTCCGAATAAATCGTCTCCTTCGGGGTTTGGAGACTGCTGTGGACGAGCTGAACTAAAATGGATGTGAGACCACTTTTCTGGTAATGAGCCGCTGCAGACTGTCTTCGCAAAGCGGCGTGAACGTATAAACTGGGAAGGTTACACGCGTGATGAAATGTCCATACAGCTCGCAATTCGCGTATCGAGTGTTGATAAAACTTTTGTATCGACCACATGTGCAAAAGGCTAGCGGATTCAATACAAACTGCAACATCTGTGCTCCGTTAAAGCGCACGTCTACACCAGAACAATTTAGGAAGCAGCACAGCATCACCTAAAGCACGGCACAGGAAATACCAGCTTGAAGGCAGCTCTTCGGTGCGCCACGCGCCTGTACTCTGTGAAAGTGCACGTCTACGCCGGAACAATTTGGGAAGCAGCACAGCACGGCACGGGAACTACAAGCTGCAAGGCAGCTCTCCGGTGCACCGCACAACTAAAGTGAGCCTTGAGTCATTTGAACGAAGCGGCACCACGATTGCACACTGCCAAGCGCGACTCACGCAATTTCCGTCACTAAACTCTGTATCCAAATATATTGCACATGCTTCACTACAGACCTCGAAGATTTCGATGGTCAACGAGAGCATAGAAATGTCGAATTAAAATTTATCCTACACTCTCAACAAAAGGGTTGTCGTGGGGTACTAGCTTTGGGGTAGTCAGAAGCCGTCACAGATATCGCTACCCCACCTTCGTTATACTGACAACCCCACGGGTAATCACACGGCACGCAATCAACAGGTTGTCAAAGTGAGCACCCCCAAAAGCAACATGGCCGCTGGCAAGCGACAGTGGAGCAGTACGAGTAAGGCCTAGCGAGCTGGACTGCTTTTTGCTAAAATACGATTCTCAAGTGCGTGCGCCCGTTCACGGCCTTCCGTGCGCACTGAAGCACTCCAAAACGCGCCTCGAACCACGGACACCGCACGTATTACGAGTAGAGGCGACGATGTGAAAGGAAGGGGGGGGGGGGGGGGGGGGGGGGGGCCACTTGAGGGGGTTGTCCGCGACTGCTTTCGCGCGGCCGGCTGCATTTACTTCGCGACCAGAAAACATTCAAGAAAGGAATCGTATAGCGACAAATGGAATGATATCTTTATTGAACAGAGCGTCTCCTTGCTGTGCTTGCCGCCAGTGATTCGGCGGTTTCGGTTGACAGCGGCGAGGCGAAGCATCACCGATTTAAGCAGCGTCGGTTCCGATCGTTCAATGCTCCTGCTCACCTGTTAGCATTCGTTATCCACTTCCAAGTCCCTGGTAATCCTCACCGCGTTTGTGCACGCACTTCGCGCTATTCACCGCACGGAACACCCATTCAACTGGCTATGAGACTGATCCCACTGGGACGAGAGGCTGAGAACCGAACCCTTCGGGGCTGCTCCGTCAGCTCCGTAGAGCCATGGAACGCCTCCATGTTTTTCACTCAAATAAGTAGACACATAAACGCGGGACTCCTTGAATTGGGCGGCGCCACGCGCCACCTAACGGACAGGGCTCAAACTAGGAAAAAAACGAAACCAACACTCTTTGTGTTCAGCGCCTCGCCAGACATTCACGTATGTACATATTCTACTACACACTTCACACATACCCGACATACAGACACCATAGCATTCTACACAGGAACGCGTTCAGACACAGCACAAGGTACTAATGAGATAATGACACTCTACATTCCTATACACGCGTCTAGTCGACACCGCCACCTTATATACTGCTCTATTTTCTGTGACCGATTAGGATGGTGACCACTGTCATATTTTGCATAAATACGAAAAGACTGTGCAAGGTTTACGCGTATATATTATTTTCCTCTACTGCCCTCAGGAAAGCGCTCGTATCTCTAATGTAATCCATTGCAAAAGTGAACTGCAGGTTATGAATAAATTTGAATAGTTGCTACACGTCACGTTTTGATCAGTTTCGTTTTCTCGCTAGCCTACACTTTAAGTATACAGAAGCCTGTTTAATTAATTGTATTAATTATCGAAAACAATTTCTGCAATCACAACTTTCTGAACACGCTGATGCATTTTCTTTTCTCTTTTTACATATCCGAATGACTTCAGCGGCGGTTGAGTAAATGTTGAGTACACTGAGCGCGCGCAGGTGATTCTAGCAAAGCCCGTCCGCCGGTCCTCCCCGAAGCGTTGTTTCAGTTTTCTTCTTTTCGCTACAATTGTTTTTGCTTAAGCGCGTGTCTTTCAAATATGCGTTCTATGCGCTCGCGCTCGCGCCAAGAGGACAGTGCAGAATTGCCCCTTTCGGGCCCGTGCCTTCACCTGCAACTAACGCGAAATACGTATGCTAAATTATGTAAAGCCTGCTTCAGACAGTGGCGTTTGACTGCGTCTGACTGCGTTGCGGCAGCGAGAAACCAGGGCATCCCTGCTGCTTACATCGCGTGCGAAGATGATTCCTTGAATTGGATTCCACGCTTCATACGAAGCACAGTCGTGCCGGTGAGTCGCTTTCGGTTCTCGACGCAAAGCTGTCAAACTCATTCAAACGCAAGTGTCTGAACCGGCCTTACCGCTCATTCACACTGGAAGCGGATCCGCGTTTGCAAAGCGGTTGCGAACGCGGTTGTATAAATATCCAGTACGATTGCACGCGCACTCCATGACATCAAGTGCGCGTGCAATTGGACTGGATCTTTATACAACCGCGCTCACAACCGCTTTGCGAATGCAGATCCGCTTCCAGTGTGAATGAGCTGTTGAGCATCAAAGAACGCCGAGAACATAGTTCTCTGCGCTGCACCTGCTGTCGTCTCCAGCAGTACTTCTAAAAAAAAAAAAAAATCTAAAACAAATAGCACGTATATGTTTGCCAATGCCTTATTTTTGGAAATTTACTTGGAATCTTTTATATAGATAAAAGGAACGCGTGCTGGAAGGCCTGTACTTCTTTCGAAGTACTCCGCCTTGGATGACACACACTTGTTTGAGCATTTTTTTTTTTTTATCGAGTATGCTCGATGAAATGTGCCAAATGAGCCAGTGAAGGCGAATCATGTATCCCGAGACAGAGAAATAGTGAAATACACGAACATGACCGCAGATATCTGTGTAGGCTCGTCCCGTCCGGCCTGAGTCGTGGTGTGCAATGCTTCATACTTCCCTGCACTTACAAGCAAAAAAATTGGGTACGACAGGAGCGTAAGTTCGGCGGAACGGGCGGAACCGAGGAGGCCATTTGCAACTGAACTGCACGCAGAACTGACCGATCACACCTTTATTGAGAGCACGCTCTTTACTGAACCGCACAATAAAAGACGACAAGAGTATCTCGTCCGACGAACATTCAAGTCAACTCACGCCTGTGCGTAGCTTTCTGTGCTTTTCTAGAGATTTGGTTAAATTCCTCGAGCACGACGCCAGCTGCCAGCTGTTGTTTACTGTTGTACATCATAAAACCCGCGACGGAACCAAAAAGGACAACCGCGATACTTTTTATCTGCCTCGGGTTTTAGTAGGTGCGTACCAATGTTGCCTGTACTTGTTTGTTTTCTGCCAGTTTAGGCGGAATGAGCCACACGCTTGTTTCGAGCGGTTTAAATTTGAATAAATAATAACCAACACAAAAAAGAAAACAAGTTTTAAGTACTTTTTGAGATTTTTGAAGTGACTTTTACTATTAAACGACTGCATGCACTTGAATGTTCAATTCAAGAGTTTATGAAACTTGACTACCCCATGCTTGTCACCTTCCAACAGGGTGCTAACTCTCAATGGCTCGAGCCCAGTGGGTAGTTAGGTAAGCCTGTGGGGGTAGTTAGAGCCGTCAAAACGCACGATGACTAGGGGGGGTGCTCACTTTTTCTTAGAGTGTAGCGGTATCCGAATCAATCCGAAAAAGAGCAACGTAGGGCCGATTGCCTCTTTCGTGGCAACATGCCCGCCGGTCACCAGCGAAATGCACACCGTTCCTCTATTAGCGGCGAGATGTTTTAGTGGCGCCCTCCTACGGTTCCCCCTTGTGACGTCATTACCTTGCAAACATCAAGTTCGATGGTGTTTGTAAATAGCATGGTGGAAGCTTGAAATGATTGCGCTCTCAAAGGAACACTGCCAACACCGTCAAAATTAAAGTTCTTTCATTCCTCTTATTTCCGTCGATGATAAATCCTTTTCTGACGTCATAGTCAGCGTTCGGCCAATCGTGGAAGGCAGACCACAGCGACGCTTTCGGTCGCGCACGTCGCCAATATTTTCACGTTATACTACGTCAGACGCCACGCTGAACTCTGAAGTCGTTTTCGACCAGCCTTATATGACGGCTTCCGCGTCTGAAATCAACTCGCCGAGACAAACGACAACGAACAAAGCATCTGACAAGCTCCGGCCAATCCTCCGGCCCAGCTGGGGCCAGCCGCTGCATAGGCGCTGCCATCTTTCCTGTGACGTCACGTATTTGGTTTGGTCACGTGACGAGGGGTCAAATTTGCGTAAAATGGCAGCGGCCTTATGGGGCTCACTTCCGAGTGCAGACCGGAGCCCCGGTTTATTGCTCTAAGCCCCTCTACCTTGTTTGGTATTCTATACACTAGTCCCGTGGTGCTATCTGTGTATTTGGTGCGGCGCTTGGTTTTCAAGGATCTGTAGAATCACTCGGATCGTTGACCCTATGGCACAACCCCGACAACTAATTGGGTGGAGTGAAAACCAATGGTACTTTATATCGAGTGGCCACTTTCCTAAGGTCAGGCACGACGGTGTACATAAACGGAATTAAAACCGGCCTTGCCGTACTCCTCTTGCGGGTAACCCCCGGTATACCTTTAGATTTCTTTACCAGACTTTCTGCTACCTCAACCAACGTTCCCTGAGAGACACCCGCTCTCTCCAGCCGCCCCTACTTGCTTCTCGAAACTTTCTTATTCATTGTGCCTGCATAACTTCTTCGGAGCTGCCTCTAGACACAAAGAGGCAATGCTTCTTTTTACTGTTTAAAAAAAAAATGGTTTCGTCATTCTGACTAAGCAGGCTCTCACAGTAACCAGAGACCCGAAGATCGGGTCGGAGGTTTTCGAGTCATTTTGTAGTGGCTTATAATGTACGAATGAGGAGCCGAGAGAATGAATATTGCAGTTCCTGGACCTCAGGTTGTCTACACAAGGACCATATTTGCTGGATTGATGAACCACTTTCTGCATAATGTTAATTAGGGTTGTGTGGATATTTATGCAGCGGGTACTTCGTCAGCCCTTTCAAAGTTGCGACGAGGCACTCGCTGTAAATGAGCAATTTAGCCAGTGCAGTACAACCCCTGGCATAGCGTCTTAACGTGCCCCACGCAGCAGTGATACACAACCGCGCACCGATACACTATTCAGCCAGATCGAAACGGGCAGGAGTAGTGACTGAACCCAGGATCCCTAAAGCCCCTCCATGTTCAAAAAGTAGCGCAAAGTCCATCAATGGACGAGGCACGTGCAACGTGCAGCCCTTGGGAAAATCATGACGGCACAGCGCAGCACTGAGCTGAATTTCAGACGCCATGAATTTCCCAGAATTGGCGCGAGGCACGTGCCTCGCGCATTTCTAGAACAATGAATGGCGCCACTTTTCCCAGGATAGAGGGGCTTTAAGAATCCCTGGGTCCTGCAGCGCGAGCTTTCGCTGCACGTGCTCCGAGCTTTTAGCTAGTGTGCGCTAGCCCACTCGGCCACAGATCTCCATGCCACGTTCAGAGAAAAGCATACTTCTGTTTAACTCCGCCCATTCAAAAATAGCAAAGAACAACATTACCCCTATGTGTCTAGAGGGAGCCATCAAGAGAAGTCTTGCAGACATAGTGCCCAAGCAAGTCTTGAGAAGCAAGTAGCGTGGTTGGAGACTCTGGATTTTCCCCAGAGCACTATGGTTGAAGAGGCAGGAAGCCTGATAAAAATATTAAAGGGATACAAAAGCAACCCCGCGTCAGGGGTACGGCGAGGCCGGTTTTAATTCCGTATATGCACACCGTCGCGCATAATCTTAAGAAAGTGGCCGCTCGGTACGATGTACTTCTGGTTTTCACTGCACACAATAAGTTGTCGCGGTTGTGCCGTAGGATCAGCGATTTCAGTGATTCTACAGATTATAATGAAACCAGGCACCGCACCAAATACACAGAGTGCACCATGGGACTACTGTTTAATTACCCTTGTTATGCGACTCTTCTTATGTCAGCCACACTAGCAGGTGCTTGAATGATCGTTCGCGCGAGCATGCCGCGGCCACTCAAGCAACCCCGTCGTGACACCTTGCCACTCACTGAAGTCGTTTTCCATGAGCTCCGTCATTTAGCGACAGCAGGATTTAGTATAGGCACCCAAATAGGGTTTCTAGAGAGTTGCGTTGAGACTTTGTGTTTGTCCGTCCCTTCTCGTTTCAGTCTCGGTGTTTTTAGTCAAATGTTTAACCACCACAAGCTCGTTTGCTCCCTGACCTTTTGCTTACACGATCCCATCAAAATCAAAGCAAATGGTGATATGTGTTTTGATTACACGTCACTGTCTTTATCGGCAAATGAGCATTATTTTTTGCTACGAGGGTTACACCGCAAGTAGCCGTGGCTGTTTGTTTTATCGCGGATATATATATATCGCTAGATTTAAAAAAAATAAGTTAGCTGCAAGTGCGCCCTGTTCTGTCTATTTTCTTGTCCGTGTGTCTTTTGGCGCATAGATATCTGCTCGGCATAAAGATTTCGAATCTCACGAAACAAAGAATTTAGTAAGTAGATTTTTTTATGATTGCGAATGTTTACACGATTAAAATAAAAACTAATTGCGTTTAATGCTTGCGTTAGTTAGTAATATCAACCAGTGATGCAATAAATTCAGTACACCTAACAAATATAGCACTTTCCCTGTGCCAGGTGATGTCAGCTCGTTTTGTTTTTTTTTTTTTTTTAATTTTAGCTCATTCGCACAAGAGTTAAACTTCAGTCGAACGTTTTCACACATCGCGTTGAAATTTCAAAATGCATTCATTGGGCGCGTGCTGTCCACATCTAGCGAAGATTTGGCGCTGTATGTACTGTGGGCGCCATGTCTGACCCAAGTGAGCGGGGTGGATTATATTCTCCCAATAATTCGTGTCCCCATAAGGCCAGATGCAGCCGACGCTTCGAGCTAATAAGACCAATCGAGCAGTGACAAAAGCGCAAGTCACTCGACCTTTTCTTTTTATGATTAGCCCAGCGATGATGAAAAACATACAGAAGCATGACGACCTTCATAATGGCGTGATTTTGAAGCTGTCTGATTGGTTCTGTAGCAGCCGTGCCAGCTGTACCACTGGAGCGAGAGAAAATAAGCGGAGGCGCACGAGAACAGACAGCTGAAGTCTGCGCTCCGAGCACAGCTACTCCCCGACGCATCGGTTGACAACCTACCTGTTGTGTTGCTCGGACTACGTTCAACTCTAAAATCAGATGTGGGTTGTACCGTGGCAGAACTCGTGTACGGTTCTCCCCCTCGTCTACCCGCTGACATGGTCGAACCATCAACGGCACAAGGGGTAATGGATCCATCATCTTATGTCCAACGACTCCGAGAAGCAATGAGCTCCTTACGCCCAGTTCAAACACGAAAACCTAGTCCTCGGCAAGTCTTCATTCACCCTGCTCTCGTGCGCCTCGGCTTCTTTTATGTGTGGTTATGTGGGTACCAGTCAGGTGGCACTCAACATATTTTATATACAATATTTACAAGAAAACCGTAACAGTAGAAAACATCGTCCGATCTAGCCGCCGGTCCGCTCGGTCGCCGAATCGCAAAGCTCGTGTCTCGTGGTCTGTTCTCGTGCGCCTCGGCTTCTTTTCTCTCGCTCCAGTGGTACAGCTGGCACGGCTGCTACAGTTCCATCAGCTCGCAGCGTCGGCAACGTCTGGACTTAAAGTTAAACTAAGTTGAGTAGTGGCTACCTTGTCTTTTCTGCGGCTGCCGAAAATCTACCGGTTCTTTACAACCCGGCGTTGGAGAAAGTTGAGGGGGAATACAGCAAAGCTTGAGCTGGTATTGTCGACTAACAACCACGAATGCCTTGCAAAAGAAAAGAAAACACGTCCAGAAAGAGAATGTCGTCTGCTCCGGTAGAGTTTTATTTTATTTTTTTCACGCCTTCCCCCTTCTGCGTGGAGAGACGCGTTTTGGTGGGCATGTTCGCACTATAAAGAACATTGCTGCGGACAGTTTTAACGCTCGTTCCTATATAAAACTCCCGATTCAAGGCGCAGTGAGGCATTGATTAAATATAACAACCTGCTTTGTCTTGAGAAGATGGCTGATGCCGGAGTCGCGTCCTTGGCAGGAGTTTGAGATGATCACCAAGTCTTTCACCGGCGTCTTGGACAGTGCAGATACCAGGGCTTCCGGACTCCCACACGGCCCGAAACCTGAAGGTCAAGCAGGCAAGTACGCCGTGAGCAAGAGCCTAATCCAGGTAGTGCCTCGTTCGCCCAAAAGTTTAGGAAGAAATTTAAACTGCTCTAACATTGCTAATACATCTTAAGAAAAAAAATATATGCCGGCACTGGAGGAATCTCTCTTCGTCGACTGCCAGTTTTCTCACATTGATTATACAAGAGGCGGAGAAGTTAAACCCGCCCCCAGAGGGTTCTGACCGTCCGACACAAAATTCTCGATTTTCAGACCCCGGAAGACCTAGTGTATCAACCGCCAAAAGGAATGCGCGACAAGGCAAGCAGAGAAAACGAGGGCGTTCGTCTCTACCTGCCCTCCATTCGGGCATTTGGAAGAGAACCACGCCCCAGCGGTAGAGGCGCTCCCTCTTAGGGAAGACCTCCCAGCCCCGACGCCACTCATGAACTTCTAGGGGTCTGGAAAGGCGCCTAGAAACAAATGACGACAAAGGAAAGGGATTCCCCCAGTTCCGCTCTTCAGGAGTGGTTCGGGCCGCGTAAGCCTCTTCGACAGCACGAGCCGTTAGCTCCTCACGCACCTCCAGCTTCGGTAGGCTTGGTCGTAATTCTTCGTAGCAAGCCGCCGCCGCTTGGTAAGAGAGGGTGTTGTCTCCGCGCTCGAGTACAGGTTACCCGGCGCGCGAGGAACAAAAACCCGCCGCGAAGGCCTTATAAAATGCCAGAGACCACACAGGGTGCTCTCAGTCGCCTAGTATCGCCCAAAATCTGCGAAACGATAGCAGGCGACTCGTCGTGTCGATGCAGGGCATGCCTATGCCGCCAAAATTGCGTGGAAAGGCGAAGCAGCCGCCTTGTCACAAACTCGGTACTCCTACAAGAGTCGAACTGAAATGAAGAGACGGAAAAGATACGTGAGCAACGTATGAAGGTTGACCACAAGACACGGCCCTCACCAGGTACGCGTTGTTGTAAAGGAACGAAGTAAATTTCCCGCCGCAGTATAATCTGACGTTCCAATGTGAAGGCCAGACCCCTCACGTACGAGAGACTACTTCAGGACAGGCGAGCCGCACGCCGAGGACGGAGGACTCGGCCGCGACTTTCACGCCTGCCGGTGGGACTGGAGGGAAGCCTGCAAACTCCAGGGCCTGGCTTTTGGAAGTGTTTAAATGCGCCCTGGAGAGAGCACTGTTCTCTGAAAAAAATACAGCAGGACGCTGAAGCTTCGTTTCTAAGAGTGGAACGCTATAACTATGCATGTCAACTCCCGCTCGTTAAGGAATGTCTTCTGCAGGAATGTCTGCATGGCATTCGACTTCTGGCTTTCAATGAGTGCGGACGTGGGATGATAGGCTCCGCCGGAATAGCAATAGCGGCCCAGTCGGACCGCGGTGACACAAACAACTCTGCGTTAAGAAAGGTGAAAAACGCAGGCGAGCTGGTGAATGGAATCCATAGTCACCCTGAGACGTAGAAACAGCAAAAAAAAAAAAAAACTGACAAAACAACGAAGTCTTTTCTTCGTTTTCCGTCCGTTTTTTTTTTTTTTTTTTTTTTTTTTTTACGTTTTAGGGAAACTATGTATGACTCTCCGTCTTCGGAGTATTAGATGATTTTTCCGCCTCTTCCAACCGAACCTACTGTGTTCAACATTGTGTTTCTTTAAGCCGACGGCCGGGGACGCCCGTATACGTGTGAAAAGCTTCTGTGACACCCTCAGTCATCTGGCACTGTTCCCCGAGGTTCTTACCTTGGGGGCGTACCAGATGGATCACGTCTGGGCTGTGACCTTTGGCACCATGACAGAACAGCACACGACAAAACAGCACGCGACAAAACAGCACGGTCAAAACAGCACGCGTCAATAAAGCACAGCGTCCAAACAGCACGACGGCAAAACAGCACGCATCAAAATATCACGCGACAAAACAGCACAGCGTCAAAACGGCACAGCGACAGAAGAGCACGTGCCAAAACAGCACGGCATCAAGACAGCACAGCGTCAGAACAGCACAGCGTCAAAATAGGACAGTCACAATAAAGCTAGGGTTTGACGTTTTCGGTTTTAATTATTTTGAAATTCGGCGTACATTTTTCGGTTTTCATATCAAGCAGAAGTTTTCGGTTTATTGCTGAGTATATTTGTAGACTCATAAACTTTTCAGTTATTTTCGGTTTATTGACGAAAACCAGTATACTGACGAAAATGCAATATTTAAAGGCGTTTGTTTAAAATGAATAGTGAGTAAACCAGGTAGTGTATTTCTTATTTGTTGCTGTCTGTGGCACCCGACGCGACCTGTTCTGCAAAACGCACTGGGGCCCTACCGTGATCTGACATTATCGTAGTGGACTCGTATTTGTACACAAGACGAACATGAGCTTCAGTAGCACTTCGGTCGGAGAGGCAAATATCAAAATCCAAAAATTTGCAAGCATTCTACTTAGTGCATCTTTCCCCCATTTTTACGACTGCGAGAGGTGGTTCATTCGCGCAGTCTAAGAAATGACAATAAATCAATCGTATTTATGCCCTCCTCTAGTATACGGAAGCTATGGGTGTTAAAAAATGTGCGGCATTTATGGATGCCCTTTGATTTTATTGTTCAGTTTACGATTAAACTCTCTTCTTTGAACAAAGAATTTGACACACAAATCCATATCAGGTGAAAAACCCACATTCCGTCCTGAAGACCATTGCGTCGGTTCAACTTTTGTTCAAAGTTGAACCAATCTCAGAGACAGGCTAAAAACTGCGGAAGGAAGTGGTCATACGGTCAGTAATGAAGCACATTCCCCCACCCACCCCTGCAAGCACCCTCGAAAATACTTACCTTTTTCAGTTAAAACCGAATTTTTAAAAAAAGATTTCGTCGTACTTTTACTGGTTTTAGCGGTTTAAGCCGAAACCGCTGAACACCAAATATAGCGATGGAGTTAAAAAATGCATGTCTTAAAGTAGGCGCTGTAAAAGAATGGAGGGTCTAGGCCAATTCCTCGAAGGGCATCTCGTCGACGGCCAATTTGTCGAATCCGTTCTCATGGGAGTAAGTTGGGAGTGGGGAGTATACTCGATGCGCACATGAAGGCTCCCTGGGCAGTACCGAAGTCCCCGCTGTTGCGTATTCCGGCTATTTCTCGCACAGTTCTGGCTAACATTGACGCTCAAGTTTGCTGGTGATGTCGTCTACAATAAATGAATCAATCGCACGACAATATGCTGTTGTTAGTTGTTAAAAATAAAACAGAAATTGTGTGCCGCAACGGTATGATTAGCCCATGCTGTACAGCAACAGTATGGGCATATTGAGGCTGTGGCATGTTTCTACTTCACCGGTTTCCACTCAATCGAAGCCTTCGTCGGAAATAATTTGTGAATTTAACTCGAAAGAACTTCTCGCCTGCAAGCTGCAGCCTCGTGTTTAAGGCGAATGAACCCCGCAGAATCGTTGCCTATGGTACACCTTGAATTCGCTCGACATTAAAGTTACCTTATCTTCCCGGTTCTATCAAGGTATCTGTAATCGGCGCATCTCCCGCTTGTTTTATGAGTGCGTTCTACGCTTAGGTGGTAATTACAAAACGACGAGTACTACGAAACTTTACCGGACCGCCGCAAACCAGACGGTTCATAGCATGAACTTACGGATTTCTTTTTCTCAATAACTTTTCATCTTTCGTGATTCTAAAAGAAAAAAAAAAAAAGACCAGACAATGCGCCCAACATCGACGCGAAGATATCACCTCTAACTACAGAATCTCTTCAGAGATCAGCGTAGTTAAGTAGTAGTAACTACTGCTAACTTCGTTTGTTTTAGCAATAACACAGCAGCACCAGTCGGGAGACTTAACAATGAAATAGGCAATAAATTCCTTTATAACCTAGCGACAATAAATGAAAGGATTAAGGAGGTTCGAAAATATTTACGCCGAGAGAGGTGAAGAGTGCGCTCGAAGTTGCTACATGCGTGCTGTTTTGTCGTTGTGCTGTTTTGACGCCGCGCTGTTTTGGCACGTGCTCTTCTGTCGCTGTGCCGTTTTGACACTGTGCTGTCTTGTCGCGTGCTATTTTGTCGCCGTGCTGTTTTGTCGCCGTGCTGTTTGGATGCTGGGCTGTTTTGACGCGTGCTGTTTTGACCGTGCTGTTTTATCGCGTGCTGTTTTTTCGTGTGCTGTTCTGTCGCGTTCCCGTGACCTTTAGGTCACCGAGGGTAAGCGGAAGATATTCCCTTTGGGCGACCTCGTCGTCAAGGGACGGCGATGCGTCGTCATGGACCCGGTGAACAGGGACGCCTGGGTCAAGATTCATTGACTGTTTCATTACGCTCCTGGCGACGAGGTGAGAGGGGCACTTGCACGTATGGCCAGGTGATCGACGTAAGAACTGAGAAGTAGCGCGTTAAAGGTGTCATGGGCTGCTGGTTGATGACAGGCACGGCTGTTATCCGGCTTAATCTAGGGCCTTCCACACTAGCTGGGAAGACCTTGGAGAACCTTCCTCAATAGCTGGGAAGAGCCGGAGAGCCGGCTCTCGTCTTGGCGACGGGCAGACCCCCGCTTTGCCTGCGCTGCCAGCAGACCGGTCACATCCGCCGTGATTGCCCTGTGCCGAAGTGAGCACCCTCCTATTGGTTCCGCCATGACGCGGATCACTGCATCAAGACGTACGAGACGGCCACATGTTCGGATCAAGAAGCCTCCAACGCCGAGCATGTTATGGACAAAGCGAACGCGCAGGAAGCAATGGGAGTAGCAGCCCCCCCACCGAATCACCGGAGAGCAAGGGCACGTAGGTCAACATAGTAGCGTCTGAGCACCCGCTGAAGGTGGACTCCGCTTTATCGGTTGGCGCATCCACAGGAAACCGGGAAAAGGCGCCGACCAATAAAGACAAGACGGCGACAAGAAATGAACTCTCGACGACGAGGATTGAAGGTCCTTAGTTAAAGGGGCACTGACACATCAAAATCATATTTTTTTTTTATTATCCGAAACGATTGAAAACGATGCCGGGACATTACCCACAAAATTTGAGATTTGGGAATTCAGTATTCGTGAAGTAAAAAAACAATTTCCAAATGCCGAATTCGAAGTTCCCGCGCGATCGGCGCCGGTGCCTTGACGTCAAAAATTGAGGAGACCTGAGAGTCGACTTCCTTTCACCACTCCCTGCTGTTGCCATGGCGACCCAAAGCGAGGAGGAAAGGAGTGAGCGGCGGCGCGGACCGGTTTTGAGCGGTGTCGCCTGTTTTCCGTTGGAGGATACAAATCCAGGAGACGGCACCACAACGAACTCCCGATTTTTGGTATTTCAAAAAGAAGGGCCGTAGTGCGTTCGCAATTGCGTTAAAAAACATGTTTTAGGATTGCCGTAATTAAATGTTATAGAGATGTCGCCTACAAAGCTTCTAAATTTCCTGATTTTTGACGTCACCGATCAAAAGAAGCGAGGAGGCGAGAGGCAGGAAAATCAACAGCCAAAAATAAAAAGGCGCGCGCGCGCGCGGGAAAATTTTTTTTCGCGATGCGGTTTTTTTTGCGTGGGTATGACTGCAACTTGCATCGTTTTAGACAATAAAAATAAATACGACCTTTGGGGTGTCAGTGCCCCTTTAAATACTATGGTTCTACCGGTTAACGAGGTTCACATGGCTGACACCAGCTGGCTGGCTATGAAACGCCCGCGTCCAGAAGATTCGGACTCAAAGCAAGTTGCTTGTGAAAAGTGCGTGTTGGTTGAAGTCATGAATGAAGAAATAATAAAACAATTAAAACAAGTACAACAGGGTTGTAATTGTTTTATTCTTTCTTCATCCATGAAAGCAAGTTGAGAGCAGCCCGACCCTGGCGGAGCCGCCGGTGAAGGTGGTACCGCCTAAATGGGAGCGTCTACGGCCCACTCCGAAACCTGTGCCCTAACCCAGGGATCCCGACAAACAGGCCGGCTGAAACGTCCCCGGGCTAGCTCCTGCTGACGATCCGTCAACCAGGTGAGTCCCTGACACGCGGGGATGTCTCGCCTTATCGACAACCTTAAAGTAAGTGACGCTAAATGTTCGCGGGTTTGCCTCGCGTCGCGAACAATTCCCGGTAAGAAGGCTGCTAATCGATATTGACATTGAGATCCTCTCGATTCAGGTGAAAAGATTTGAAAGTGATGAAGCAACAGTTTCTTTGCTAACCTTTTTTTTACATTACTTCCAGGTTTGCGTCTCTCATACCAAGGGACTGACCGGAGTATGTATGTTGTTTTTAAGAAACTCCTTAACCGCGCGCGACCTCTGTCTCACAGTTTACATTGTAGGTAGATTTTTCATTTGCGACTGCAGCTTGAGTAATGTTTAATACAGAATAATAGATTTGTACGCACCAAAACGATTCTAATTCTAGAAAATTATTTTGAAAGTATTTACGCTTATCTAAACTGTCAAAGAAAAATCATTATGTTAGTAGATTTCAATTGTGTTTGTTATATAAGACACCGCTGTAGTAATACAGGACAACGCGATATTCGCTCGAGTATTTGAAATGAAATGGTAACCAAATTCATTTCATATGATGTCGCAAACTACGATAGAAATACCGCTGCATTGCAGTACACGCATTTTCAATGCTCAAACCATGCCCGTCTTAAGAGAGCAAATATGTCGATTGAACTTTTAACTGGTTTTGATGACGACAATGTGTCATTCGTTTCTTTCTTCGACCACACGCTGGTTGCTTTCTTTTTTGTCGGAGGAAACAAAGACATACTAACTTTTAATGAAACTTGTGGAAACTTAATAACAGCCAATTTTGAAAGATGCCGTGTTTAATGAGTCTATCGATGCATTATTAGTTACGATGCACGAGGGTAAAGAGTCTCTCCAGTACGAAGTGGGAATGGTTGAAGCGGGAAGGTAATCTTACTGCAATAGGACGTGATAGTGCGCTTACGCACTAGAAGAAAACAGAAAAACGTTGCTCCTAAATGATCTTTATCGTACTTCTAAACAGGAATGCGGACAACCTGGACAGTTGACATATCATCTAAGTTATCTGAAATAAAAAATTGCTCAATTTGAAACAGGAAAGTATAAAGCACCACACGAAAGATCTTGAGCTGAGAAATAGCTGCTGAATGAACAGCCAACCAAACGGGCACTAAATGTAGAAGCTAAATATGCAAAAACAAAAACAAACAAAAACATAGCAGATATAAACTACGATGGCCTACCGGCTAGTCTCCATGAAATAATTGAAAATTCTTTTATCGAATATAATAGCAGACTTCTTGGGTAAAACCAGCTGAACAAAGGAAGGAAGGTGACAGGAGAAAAAGATTGGCGAACCGACCGCTGGACTACCAACTAGCTGGTAGTCCAGCGGTCGGTTCGCCAATCTTTTTCTCCTGTCACCTTCCTTCCTTTGTTCAGCTGGTTTTACCCAAGATGTTTCAGAACCAACTAGCTCAGCTTTTACCCTTAGTAAATAGCAGACTGTTTCGGCGACGGAAGCACGACACTGACTCGCAGCTTAAAGATAATTTCGCTGTGATGCTCCATCTAAGTAACGAGATAAAGGAGTGGCTAGAACTTTCAATAAATGCGAAAGAAATCGGGCGTGCAATTCACGACCTCCTGTCAAGAAAGGTCTCCGAAGCCCGATGTTCTGAAAGCAGCTTTTTTTTTTTTTTTTAAAGAACAAAAACGCTATTTTGGCAGTAGCCTTCTAAGCACCCTCATGAAGACGTTACATTATCAAAGTTCCTTTTTTGTACTTTCCCCCGGTGTTTTCTAAGCATGTCATGTTATGTGACTAATGCAGAAGGAAGGAAAACCTTCCTAAGCAGCCTCATAAAGACGTTACATTGTTTAAGTTCCTCTTTGCTTTCCCTCAGGTTTGGCTAAGCACGTCATGTCATGTGGCTAATACAGAGGAAAGGAATAGCTTCTTGAGCAGCGCCATGAATGTGTTACATTGACTAAGTTACTTTTTACTTTCCCTCGGGGCTGGCTAAGAATGTCGTGTTATGTGGCTAATACGGAACAAAAAGAATAGCTTCCTAAGCAGCCTCATGAAGACATTTATATTGTCTAAGTTTCTTTTTACTTTCCTCCGGAGTTGGCTAAGCCCGTCATGTTATGTGGCTAATACAGAGGGAAGGGATAGCTTCCTAAGCAGCCTCATAAAGACGTCACATTGGCTAAGGTCCTTTTCACTTTCCCTCGGGGTTGGCTGAGCATGCCGTGTTATGTGGCTACTATAGAAGAAAGAAACAGCTTCAAAAGCAGCCTTATGGAGACGTTACGATGTCTAACTTCAATTTTACTTTCCACGGGTTTGGCTAAGCCTGTCATGTTATGGGGCTAATGTAGAAGAAAGGAATAGCTTCCTAAGCAGCCTCATGAAGACGTGACATTGTATAAGTAACTTTTTACTGCCCCCCCCCCCCCCCCATGTTAGCTAAGCATATCATGTTATGTGACTAATGCAGAAGAGAGGATTAGCTTCCTGAGCGGCCTGATGAAGACGTGTAGAAATTGTGCTCAAGCATGCGAGAATCATCCTATCATCCTAGCATTTAAGAAACTCTGCTTTCTATGTCAGGAATACATTTGTACTGGTAATCGTATTCAGGTTCAACTACACCTCTGGTTTTCTTATCTGGCATTAGGGCTTTCTTGTATGCTAATAAGAGTCCCTGAACATTCATAAAGTAAGATTGTCTTCTGTACTTTATAAGATACATACATGTATGTACTTGAAACTTTTCAAAAATCAAACTTGCTTGTTCAAAACAATGAGCATGCCATTGTGTGGTTTTTAGGTCTGCAGGTCTTTGTCCCAGACGTCCACATTCTGACAGCAATGGTATAAACAAATAGGCCTGTTTTGTTAATGGTGTTGTAAGCTTCACTAAACCTGCCACGAATATTTTTGTTGGTTAACATTGTCTTATTCTAGATTTTGCAAAACAAACAGGACGAGCCGTTCGGTCAACTTGTAGGTTAAGAGGTAGACCTCGCCGGTGACGGGCAGTACGACTCGCCTGGCTTCTGTGCAAGGTATATGACGCATTCGTTACACGCCTCTCAGCTGCAGAAGATTCCACACTTCGACCAAGTGCAAGTTCGGGAGGTAAGTTACAGCTACTATAACAAGGCAGCCTTGTAATATAACCAAGTTTCCTTCCTCTCCAAATCTGTGCAGAAGTGAAATCAAGCACTGCCATAGAGAAGTACGGATTCACCAAGTGCCTGGAGAAGGTGAAGGGGCAGGGGCTCGGGATCGCGTCTGTGACCACGGATAGACATGTCCAGGGGACGAAGTTTATGTGTATAAAGAAGCCCGCTATCCGACGCTACTTTGACGGCTGGCACATTTCAAAAGTTCGATGGCTTTTAATGAGCTACTACATGCTGGGGTTTGGGGCAAAGTATGGGTATGCTCCATTTTGGGCTCCCCATATAAAACGTTGTGGGACACGCTCAAGCTCCAAGGGGGTCAAAGGCAACGATGTGGGCTGCACGGCGACTAAACGTGGGCGTACCAGCTAACGAAATATTTAGATTAAATTAACCATATTCTGTTTTCAAGGTTCTATATCTATTGCATCATGTTTCTAGCTACCAGCATAGACTGCTTCCCCCGTACACCGGCTCACTTGGTACTTTCTCTTTTGAGTCACACTTTCATGACCACGACAACAGGATTCAAAAGAAACCGTGGGGAGCACAATATCCCACCATATTGTTTTTTTAGAGATGCGAGAAACAAAGTTTTACATACAGGAACAGATCAGCAAGTTGTACATATAATTGAAGCACCTTAACCTATTTTTATGTGCATTGTTGTACCATGAACAGGTACTTTCCGTGCTGGTTGGTACAATGAAATCATACTTTTTAGGCCGACTTTTATTCTATTACGAGACACCTTTTCATGCTTTCACTCCACCAGGTATCGCAAGAGATGGAGCCCATGTGGGGCCAACGTGGCCAATAGGGGTTCCGGCAGCCCCTACGAAACCTTCTTTGGTCCCACGTGAGAGCGGCGTGGGCGTGCACGCCCAATATGGGCTGCCCATAGAGTGCCGTGGTGGATCCCACTTCGTATATGTGAGGGAAAAGTAAGCCAAAGCGTGGTCGGGTCCAACTACGGCTGTCCATGCAATACCCTCGTGGGTCCCACTTCTGTTACCCGAAGGCACGCCCAATTGGGGCTGCCCGTGCAATACTGCCGTAGGTTCCCCCTCGACAATGTGGTGGCAAAGTTAGCGAAGATGCGGCCAAAGCGTGGGCGCGCCCGAGTTGGGCTGTCCACGTAAAACCCCCTTGAGCCACACCTCGGCTTTGCGGGGCCAAGTTTACAAAGATGGAGGCTCCATGGAGTCAAAGCATGAGCATACCCAACTTTAGTTGATTATGCAAAGCCCCCACCCGCGGTTCCCCCTTCAGCTCTACGAGGGCCAAAGGCAATGATGTGGGCTCCACGGAGGCTAAGTGTGGGCGTCCCCGATTTGGGTTGCCTATGTAATACCCCCGTGGGTCCCACCTGCAAAACCGACATGTAGACTGCTCCATTGTTCCCCTTTTGTAGCCCTCTTTGTGCTACTTGAACCTCTATTGATAGGACAGGCCGCGGATTTGTGGTAGTCATGTTTTTCAAAACGTTCCCATATTACTCCCTGCGATATCTCAACCTTGAAAAGAAATATATAAATTACTACTTCAAATGTAATTGACGCCAAAAAAACCCAGTATAACTTTTCACTATCTGGATTATGGAACTGGAAATCTAACAGGAATTGTTTCTGAAAACCTGAAATCTAGATTCCAGACAATTGAATAATTTCTGGTAAACTGAAATCCAGATAGAATCCAGATAAATTTCCAGTTCTATAATCTAAATAGGAAAATGTTATACTGGGTTTTTGAGTAAGGTGTTCGTCGTTTATAGGCATCAAGAAGAAGCAGGCTGCTCAAACGAAGCGCGCAAGATGTGGCGTGCTCGAAGTCTGAATCAGCCACATAGAAAACATCTCTTCTGATGTGCTGCGCTTTGTGATGGCAACCGAAACTTGCTCGCCGCCAAGTGGCGAAGCATAAAAGCCCACGTCAGAAATATACACGATGTCCACCCAGGTCTCTACACACACTGTGCCCAGGATGACCTCGGAGACAGGAAATGGCTCGTTCTTGTAAAGTACTTTTATGTGATCAAAACTCGAGCGTGCTTTTGTAAAATGTCTTGCATTCACTTCCAGCATAATTATTTATTTTACTCAGTTTTACCCTGCGATAGATGGCTGCAAATGCTACAGGCCATATTAGCCAGTCCAGCTCCAAATAAACTTGTACCCTGCGCATCTATCTATCCAGCCAGAAAGCCACATGGCATGCTCTCAGCATTTGGTTAGTTCTGATGGCTCGTAGTGTCCACAGTGGCTCACGTTAGAGTAAGAAACAGCACAGCTGTGCATCCCGTTGTGCGTAGACGCGCTCACTACATAGAAACACTGCAGTATAAAGCTGCAGAGAGCTTTGGGGCAACGATACTATACACGATAACGTGTCCTTCTTTTCCAACAGAAGTACTACTGTATGCCCACTTTTGATATAATGCATGGCTTCTGAAATGACTAAATTGTTAACAAGAGGGCTTACCCTACCGAAAAAAACAATATAGTCTGTACACTGAATTTCAGGTTTCAGCAAGAAATCCAGTTAGATTTCCTGTTCCATGATCCAGTTAGCGAAGAGTTATACTAGTTTTTTTTTCGGCAGTTTTGTGTCCGCATTTAGCTAGTGGGTCAATATTTCTCAAGTGACATAATTGGCACAGGAATTAATCCTCCCAGTCACATTGCTGGCTATACTGCCTGTCTAAAAAAATGGTATTAAAGTATTCTCTTGTAGCTTTTATACGGAAAATCGAATAACTATATATTAGAAAGTTTATTTCCCTTTCCAATGATTACAGGCACCGGGGCATAGGACAAGCTTTTTAGGTTATCATGGCACCACATCTACTCAAGGGTATTCGCCAGCTGCACCCTTCCCCACACATATTCAGCCTGGGATCCTTCCATAGTGTGTTAATCGGGATTGCGCCCAAGTCTGTGTCCTTCTTCCCTAACGGCATTCGTGCAAGGTTAGTGAAAAACATGCTCGTCTACAACGATTCATATTTACAAAAAATCCTCGGTTTATTTTTCTCATTCCAGAACAGAACTTGCAACCAACCTCTGCTGCGCCGTAATCGCGCGACGCAGCAGAAGCTGGTTGCACTATCTCTCCACGAGGCGCGGTGCTGCCGGGGCTGAGATGCGCTCCGATAGCAAACCGAAACTTAAAAACCCGTCGAATTTGTTCAGCTTTTCAGAAAGCCGTAAAATGCTTCGCGTGCCTTCTATCGTTCTGCATTTTGTTGATTTCGTGTTTTTCGATAGTGCTGATATATTTTATAATTTAAACCATGCCTTTAAACACAATATTAAAAGAGTTAATTATGCAAAAATAATTAACAACTTAATTATCCCGGACTTTAATCATTTTCATAAATGGGCCCCTGGCCCAGGACCGAAACGCCACAAGCCTTTTTTCGTTGCGATGAGTAGTTTTCGCAGGAGCGATTTAGCCTGCTTTTTCTGAAACACCCTGTATATCCTCATTGAACAACTTTCATACCATAGACTTCACCAGTATTTTGATGCCAAATATTTGAATTATTAAAACGATTTAGTCCAACGTTTGTAAGTTTGTAATGGACGCCCAGGAAAGCGTCTGTCCCGACAGAATGTTCGGTTGTATTGACTTCGTCCTCACAAAAGCATTGTCAGTGCCTGGTATGGGGCGCTGTGAGAATGCCCTGTCTTATACAATTCCTGTGCATAGATTCAATTTCACACTATGTCAACCTGCTGCTGAAAGAAACGTCGAACTGCTACAAAATGTGGCGATCGTTTACGGCAGCTTTCGCAGCAAACCCGTGAACTGCCGCCCCATCCATGAGCCGCTTGTTTCCGAGGCACTCGAAGGACGAGCTGGTTACACCAAGGAAGTCTAGGGTCGCCAAATTCTCGAACGGCACCACTCTATAGGTAAGGTGGTGCTCCTCTATACCCCTAGCTGATTGATGCTGACAGGAAGTCATATTGCCTTCATAAATATTTATTTGGACTCTGCAGTTAGATGGGAGAAACTTGATAATTTATATGCTACAGAACACAAACATACTTCAATTTCTTCTTCCTTATGCAATTTTACATAAAATAAGGTACATATACGCTTCACAGGCAACACCATATTAAAAGCAAAATATTACTGTCTGACACCTGCTATCGCCTAATCCAGCGTTTCCCACGAACTGCTATACAGCTACCCATCAAAAATAAAAAAGGCATGTTGTAAACATCGCCTCTTTCTTTTTTCGTAATTCAACAAGTCACTAGTGCAGAAAATGAAGGCTTATTTTACAGTTGATATAACTATATTCTGTGGCGCCTCAAGAATAGCAGGAGAGTGGACAGAAGGAAACCACTTCTCCTCGTTCGGATTGGTGGTTTTCTCATCTTCATTCCAGCGTTCATTGCAAATACGGAGGGTAAAGAGGGTGACTACTCCTGTTATTCTTGAGTTTAAAATACCACAAGTTACAAAAACCACCACAAAAAAGTAGGCCTGACCGTTCCGTGAGGGCTGAAGTGTCCTTGTTTCTTACTGCACGGTTTATAAACGCGAGGCTGGTGTTTGGATATTGCTACTCGTTCTTACGACTCGATGTGAAACTGCAACGAATGCTTCATTTTTATTAACGCCACCGCTAAGAAGTCAAGCTCTTGTAAGCTTGTTGCGGCATAGGCAGCGGAGACTCTCTCAGCTTCAGTACTCAAAAATAGGTACTCTCCTGTTATAACGGCCCAAACCCTGAAAGCGGTTCCAGTGAAAATTTCAGCCTCAAATTCTAAATTAATGTAATGTCTACGTATATTGAACCAAAAGGATGTCTAATTTAGGCAATCAAGTTGCACTGTCATTAGGGGAATTACTTATCGAATTGCCTAGCTGAAGGATAGCATTCGCGGTACCCTTGCTCACCTTCCCGAGATTCTACACAGCCACCTGCTGAATCTGTTGTGACCGAGGTAAGTTGAGCCTGATGTCGAGGAAAGAATTTGAGCTCTTTTGATCTGTAACGCATTATGATATTGTGCATAATCCCTTATCGAAGACAATTTAGGTAAAATCTAAAAATATATGTTAATGGCCTGTCTTGCCTTGAGAAGCAGTAACGAACAGTCCTAGATGATTTTTTTCATGAAAAGTGAGATACATGTTTTTCACGCAGTCTTCGTTTAGATATGACTGCAAACCGAAATTTTAACTCAGACTGGAGCAAGCCACACTGCTCTCATATTGTAAATAACATGGCACATTCATATTATATGAACGGCAACATGATTTACCAAACAAGCAGGCGTGCTCGAGCAAGGTCAGTGAATGCGAAATGGCGCTGACCGCACTGATGCCATTTGTTTGCTGCGCATGGAAAAGTAAAAAGAAGACAGAAGGTCGAAATGTCCACTGACATACAGCCTAAACTCATTTTAACAGACTTTTTTTAGTGGCTAAGATTTCCGCCTGTTGTAAAAGTACGCAGAATACAGAAAAAAATTAGAATCAATGGTACAGATAGGAAAACTTACCGAACTTTACAGATCAGTATGTTATGTTCGAATGTCTATTGTAACGCCTTTATACTATTGTAGCACTGTGTCGGCTAAGGCGAACAAGCGCTATCTAACTGCAGTGCTGGTTGTACCGTCTGTCTCCTACTAAAATTGCTTCATCTCTGTGACTTGATGCATCTAAATCTTTACGGGCTAGTTCAATAAAAATTTTAATTAAATTGGAAAGAAATTTTTTGGTCGTAGACTTTGTAGATGATATCAAACATTTGTGGTGTTTTCACAATGACAATATCCAAACGACTTTATTTTTTGGGGAATTTCAGACATCTCCCCTAGCTCTGTTACACCCCCTCCCCTCAACACAATGTGAACAGCATAATAGCTTCGACAAAGACTTTATGATAACTGTTTTCATATTGAAAGAAACTGTGATCTTCTGATGGAAATCTCTCCCTTATCTTGTGTATAGTACAGGCTGGGAGGAACTTTCATTGATTTTTGCCCAGGCGTCCCCAAAGCTAGTGCGCAAGTTTGCTATAGCTAATGTACCGGAACCTTCTGTTAACAAGGAGAAAAAAAAACTGCTTTTTCATATCATCCCAATCTTATTCAGCACTGTTAATTAAAAATTAAAACATCCCACTTGCTTGCGAGATGACCGCATCAACACTTGCATGTGCTCTCGGCATGCTGACGCTGTAAAAGAAGATAAAGCTAAACGTGCTGAGTTACAAGCACACAATGTTATAATACTTCGTATCACCTTAGCATGGACTATTACGCATATGCGTGTGATATGTTTCCTTTACGTAACGCCTCGGCGGCTGCCTGAGCGATCCCTCGGCGCGACGAAGTCCATGCACAGCCTTCGCAGTTGGTCCATGTTACAATAGGACGAAGAGTAGGTAGGACTTTACTTGCATCCGTAACCTCCGACGCCACAGACAGGCGTGTAACCTGTATGCAATGTTACCTCGTGGCCTCGTGGCGTACACCGAGGTCCTGGAGCGTGTGGGAGACAACGTAGGGCACGACGTCATCCACGAGTAGTGTCCACGCGAACATTCATTATAATGTGACCCCAGGACTGCTTCACGGTCGCTCCCGGAGTTTCGCGGCAGCAGACGCTCTCCAAGACGGTCGGCATCACCGCGCAACCTCCGCAGGTGCACCTATTAGAATGTTTGGATCAGCGACTACGCTCACTTGCAAGTTAATATATGGAGTGTATAACATAAATACACACCTTTTTGTCCACCCAAGTCGACCCGGTTACAGATGTTGATGGTCGGGGCTTGAAAGAGGTCTCGTCGAACCGCGCGCACCTTGCTGCTGTGAGCTTGCCCCGTCTCCGCTGTCTGTATCGCCGTCGGATAGTGACCGGTCTCATACTGGTCGGAGGTGAGTGTCCGCATAAGGCGAAAAACCGAAAAGTCGGCTGCGCTCAAATAAGCGCCGCTGAAGCTCGGCGAGGTCCAACCGATCGGGCATCTTGCATCTGAGGAAAGTGTCTGGTCGCCTGTGACTCATACGCGTGATGTCAGACACGCAGTCTGATGGGCACATCTAGCTGTTTGGTGTGCCCATCGTTTTACGCTCTTCCTTGCACATGCACGTGCTCGAAGCCCCCCGGTCTGGTTTCTCGCTGTACCGAACATGGCGGACGTACACTTTCCCTCGAAATTCTGTTTTGAGTGCTGGCAAAGGCACAGGCACGAAAGCCTGGTTATTGAAAGCTCCTTCTCCGTGCGAGTGCTTGCGCGAGCCGAAGGATTCCACAGAACTACACTTTCATGCCTCTGAACTTTGCCAGAGCCGAAGCCAACTGGTGAGACGTGCATGTTCTTCGGCGCCCCACTGGATGGTGCTGTGCATTTCTCATGTGGGCTATTAACCGCACCCGTACACTGTAGGAGCGGTAGGTAAAGTTACGTCCGGAGAAAGTCAGAATGAGACAAAATAAAAAACAAAACACGTGAGGCAAAAACAGTGGCGTTATATTTATATATCTGTGCCACCGACGGGAGTTTCTCTGCCTGGTGTAGTCGAGAGGCAACTGCACCGTAACCTGTCGTCGCTGCGTGAAAATTCGGGGTTAAATACGCACCACAGCTAAGCCTGTTTTTTTTTATGTCAATTTATGTTTTGCGCGTATTTCTTATTTTTTAACTGTGATTCTTTTTTACAAATCATCTACTAATAAGACTACGCCGTAAAATGCTATTATTCCTTGTTGAATCGACACATCAAACGAAAATAACTATCAAGCTGAGTTAATGCGCTAATAGAATAATTTCATAATGCTCATTAAAAGGAAGCCCAGCTACCAGCATCGGCAGGACCTGCATACAAACTGGGCGGTATAAAGCATCCTTTCTCCAGCAACTACACTTTTATGTATTTTTTGATCATACAGGGAGCTCCCGTCGACTCTCTTCAAAAACAGCCCCCCCCCCCCCCCCTTACACAGGTGTCTGTTTTAGCACTAACAAACATCGCAGCTGTGCCATTAGACCGATATCACCAACCATTTTCGTTTCGCCGCCCATGACGCAATGCATCGAGGGAACTTTCGTTTTCTGCACGTGGAAAAACCCCGCTGAAGCACTGCGGGTGCAGGGCACGAGACGGTACGAAGCGTCTTGAGAACATGCTGTCTGCCACCCTCACCTAAAGTTATGGCGGCGTCACACATACGCCGAACGCTTGGTGAGATCGGTCTAACCAGAAATTAAAAGCTTTCATAAAACAAGAAAGTTGTGGCGCGTTTCAAGCACGGAGCTTTCACGCCGCGACAGGTCCCGGCTCTGTTACCTCCCGACTGCAGCACACGGCAGAAGCTGCGTCGCTAATTTCATCTCAAGTTATTTTCCTTTTTTTTTTTTTTTTTTTTTGGAGGAGGTGGGGGCTTATATTGACTTTCCCCGACCGAAACATTACCTGGCTCTTCCAAAGTGTAAGGGTGCTGTAAGTTAATCTCGAATTGCAAGCCTTTGCGATCAGTTGATACGTGCGAAATCGAACCCCTGGGCTCGAAGCGACACAGGTGTATGTGCCATTAGGCAAGGGCACTGCGTACTTCCATGTCCCCATCGAGCTGGTCACGTGACGGAAAAAACCCTCATGGACGAAATCGCGGCCACAGCTGTGAGATGAGAAAACCGGCCCAGGGATGCGCGCAAAAATAAACTCGATTAGGTCAACAGCTGCCACCAGGGACGCTATATTTACAGTGGGGACATTATTGTTTCGTCACCACATTCTCTGTGAGCCACTGAAAAATCGTGACAACAAGCTGTTTTCAAAAGACAATTCTCGTGCACCGGCATTTTATGACGTCCATATCTAATCACTCTGCGCAAGCACCGATTATTTTTTAATAATCTCTGATTTCACAACCTTACAAATAGGCTGTGTTCATTTATTTTACACAAAACGATGTTTTACCAGCAAGAAATAGCAGGCAGCTATGTTTACGGGATCGTGGTGCCTCCAATTTATTGCATAACTTCAAGCTGTGCTGGCTATATTGGCGGTTCCACGCCCCATTGCCGGCGCTAGTGCTACGCGTGTTCGCGCACCGAGATCGCCATTAACATTAGGGGGAGGTTCTGTGACCAGTAGCGTATTGAAGGACTCTGCATCGGCTATTCCCTTTATTGCAGCGACTGGGCACGAGTCCTTGAATACGTTTTATATGAATGCGATCGAAACGCATCGAATCGCGCAGGGACCAATCGCACGGAGCTTGTCTTTGTATTTATTCTTCTTCTACTCATCTGCTACCAATCAAAATTGTCAAATTTCGATCCGGTGCGCTAGGGTCGCCTCCATATAAATGCAGGTGCCATCCGAACGCATGTCGAGCTGTTGATTGTCACCAGGCCAACTCGAATGCTCAAGCAATGCTTAAAAGTAAACATCTTCGACCGAAATCTGTCTGGTTTGGGGAGCAATTCGGAAAAAAGAAAACTCAAACCAAAAGTTCAGAAACAAAGAGTTCCCAACGTTTCGGGGTCGTCTTGACTTCTTCTTCAGGGGTGACTGAAAATGGAATGGGACAGCGCGAGCTTCGACCTCTCCTTCCTCTTCTACCGAGGTGATGTTTTGTGAACGTGACGCAGGCCATGGACGTAAATAGATGGTAAGGCAATGCTTCTATTAATTATATGAGTCACGTCTTAATATGGTCACCAATGGGATCTCTAAACTTGATCACGAAATCCTGGGGATCACATTGGTGACAACGCTAACAATGCAATCCCTGCGATTCCGTCATTAGGTTTTGGCGAAGTAGATACCGAAAGAAAACGTCAATTTGTATGCTTCTAACTACGCGGCGACAAGAAGGCGCATTGGTAAGTCACGTGGCCTGCAAGCAAACTTGGGTTCCACTTGCGCAAGTAAGCTAGTGTAAAGTGAAAAAACATGCACACCTAATATCCTTGCCCCTACTGTCCTTCCACGGCCCCATTAATGTTGTAAACTTCGCTGATAAAACTACTTAAATATTAGATTTTCTTAATAATTTAGGTTGTGTGGATATTTACACAGCGTGTAGTTGGTCAGCCATTTCAAATTTGCGACAAATCACTCGCTGTAGATGAGCAATTCAGCCAGTGCAGTACAACCGCTAGCCTGGGGTCTTTAACGTGCACCAGGCAGTAGTGACACACGACCGCACGCCGGTACGATGCTCATCCAGATCGAAACGGGCAGGGGTGGGGATTGAGACCAAAATCCCTGGGTTCTGCAGCGGAAGCTTTCGCTCCGCGTGCTTTTAGCTGGTATGCACTGGCCCCCTCGGCCACCGATCCCCCAAGATTTTTCTTCATATGCGTCTTCCGCGTGTTATTATGAGCTGTAGCTTGAATGAGTGCATATATCTTTTTTTTTTTTTTTTGCAATTAGGGCGCTTCAGACAGTTGAGCGCAAAGAAAGCGCCGTGACCTTGTCAATCTGTCTGTGCGTTTCCGATTGAGAGTGAATTCTTACCTCGCTCTGACTTACGGTGAAACGAAGTCAACGCGGCACGTTTGCCACTGCACACATGAAGAAAGTTGGAGCTAGCTCAACTTTTCTGCGGGGAGTTACGTTAAACATGGATTGGGCAAAACACTTTCGAACGTATGTCAAAATACAAAAACAAAATGCATAAACAAAAGGGTGTTAAGTTACAAACGCCATTACATTTAAAAAGGTAGTTAAATGTAAAAAAGAAATACAATAAGATGTATTTTATCATCGTAAAAAAGCATCTGGTTCCAATATTCTGACATCTGCGACTAACGGCTTGCCCGGAGTACGGAAACTTTTATACTAAGGCTGATATAACCCACGCACTTTATGTTCACTATGGAGCGCTTAATTGAGACTTTGAACTGGAGTGCGAAAGTAAGAGAAGGATCTGATGGTGCCCAGGAATGCCAACAATTCGATTAATTGTTAGTGAAGTCATAAATACCGTAAAGTTCCGTGTATTTTGCGGCGTAAGGAAGTCAGTATAATATGTCTAATTCCTTTACTTAAGAACTAATATGTAATATACAAGTCTGCAGGTTTGACGATGTCAAGTTTATATACCACCCGGGAGCCACCAAGAAAGCCCTAAAAAACTTAAAGGAAAACCTGTAAACAAGTCACATAATTTTTTTTTGCGAATTCTTCTGTTATTTTTTCAGATTACGTGGTGATATATCTCTTTAATAATCGTATTAGATGTCAATATGTCTAATAATACAGACAAACGGTGTTTCGGTAATATATGGCGTTATCTGTAATTAGTGTTTAATGAGCTATGAGCATGGCTATATCCTCACTTACACACTTTCAGGTGTTTTATTTATATTTTTAAACATACTCCCTGGTCTCAAACAGCTTTTACGGCAATCTGACATCAAGACAACGGGTTGAGATTGGACGTATCTATGGCCAACTATTAATGTCATTCGTCACTACGGTGCGAGTGTACACGCAGCAATTAATTTCTAGTTTTTACGCAAAGTAATTTTAGGAAAAGGTGATAGTATTTCGTTGGTGAGTTTTCTCAACCTTTATGATCTCATTCCGAGTCACAAGTTTATATTTCCATTTAAACCGAATAACCATCCACATGTCTCGCTTATGTCTAAAATTCAGCATCGCTATAACGAAGTTTATCTCCCTGAAATAGACATATATGTTCATAATTTCTCGGAAAAAATAAAATACAGGTAGCGTTTCCTGTTTTGTGTTGCTTGCATTCGTGTTTTTTTTTTAAAGAGTATATTATTTTTAGTTCCACATTGATCGAATGTACGGCCTTGTGTCGTTTTGATTGTAGTGCCCACAATCTGTGAAGGCGAAATGGTTCAAAGTTTTAATGTAATGGGTCAATGCCTTAGTCTATATTTTTAGTGTTTCAATAAATAGGCCTTTATGGCTGTTTCGCAACACTAGCGGAACAATAAATTATTAATATTATTATTAATATTATTATTGCCAAGGCTTGTGGCACGTCTTGTAACGAGTGTACCAAAGTGGACAGACCAGAGGCCGGCCTCACACCACAGTGCAATCCTAACTCGTTTCACGACCTTTCAAGATCTGCTTGTACGTTGCACGAGTGCGGGCGGACATACTCAAGCTATGCCTTGTTCCCTAATTTTAATATCTACAGTTCGTGAGATTAACATACAACAAAAAATTAAGAACTCTTCTACGCCGGTTTCTAATTGGTGTACGAGAGTTCTTTGTTGTTTTTGTTTAATTCTGAAGTAACCTCGAGTGCGGGGCTAGTTACTCCGGAGTGAGTTTAAAGATGGCAGAGATTTCGGTGCGTTCCAGTTTCCCTTCTAGATATTACGCTTGGTGTAAATTTATCCTCAGTTTGAAGCGTGCCAGATGCCCCGTGTAGGTTTGCCAGGTTAACCCACAAATTTCACTTCGACGACCGGTTTTCCATTCGGTTTCCGCTAGATACCCTGCTCATAGCCAGGGCCTGGTTAGGCCCGAAGCTATGACGGCCATGTCACGCAATGGTTCTCATTGTTTTCTTAGTCTGTATTGTAGCTTTATGAGCGTGGCGGCCTTTGAGCAATTAAAATCAAAGCAATAAACTAATGAATATATCTGCCATTATAGTTTTCTAGGGCTAAGACGCACGAATTAAGAGTGTGCGAAAGTTACTGACCTCCAAGAAAAACCGTGGATCCACTTTTGATGTTTTTGACAGCTTCATCCGCTGATGTGTAGATGCACAACCTTCTGATTGGTCTGGTCGAGCGACTCATCTGTGTTGAAAAGCAAAATGGAAGTTGCGAGGCCCAAATCTGTTTTATAACGTCGAGAGTTGCTATCTGATCATAATGGAGAAACAGCGCAAAACAGAAAAAACAAAAACACGGGCGGATGTAAACACGTTTGTCCCGTAAACAGGACGAACGTGGTTAACACGAGAAGGACCGGATGTAAAAACGATTAAACTTAAGTAACGCCGAGAGTGGGGTTAATTGGTATTCGCTCATCATAATGTAGAAACAACGCAAAAAACACGGACGGAACAAAACAAACACATGAACAGGGCGCATGATGCTGACACAGCAGGGGCCCGATGTCAAAGAAATAAACTGAAGTAACGTCGAGCGTTGGGGTAGTTGGTATTCGTTGGTAATTATGGAGAAAGAGCGTACGAACAGGAACGGAGCAGAAGAAACAAGCAATCAGGGCAAACACTGCACAGGAAGGGCCGGATGTAAAATTAAAAAAAGAAAACTGGAGTAACGTCGAGGGAATTCTGCTAGTTGGTATACCAACTAGCCCAGCTCTTTTATGATTAACGAATATATTGGTTGATGATATTGTAGAAAGAGTTATCGCCTTGCATCCGTGTACCTTCTGCTCCGTCCGTGTTTTTTCCCCGGTCGGCTTTACGGAAACCATGCCCCCCCCCCCCCTTTTTTTTTTCGGCCCCTGGTCCACTGCCCAGCGAAAGGCCAACTGGCCCTTTTGTCTCATAACTAGTTGACACGGGCCTGTTTAAGCCCGATTTTTTTTTTTTCTCTTTTACGCTCTTCAAACTTTGCTCTTGGGCCAGTGGCAGGCCGAAACTTCAGTGGCAAGTTCCCCTCAAACCGATTGATATGTACTATCTTGATCACAGTTACCGGGAACGCCGGAGCGCGTGGCAGCGGGCACTATCAGAGCGCTCTACCGGACTGGCGCGCAACTGCTGCGCATGCGCAGCGCGCGTGCGGCGAGATTATATTCTCGTCGCGCGCATCACGTCATCTGAGCGCTCGTTTGTCGTCTGCTACGCGCGTCGTCTGCTACGTGTATCGTCTGCTACGCCTGTCGTCTGCTACGTATGTCGTCTGCTACGCCTGTCGTCTGCAACGCGCCTCGCCTGCTACGTGTGCTGTCTGCTACGTGTGTTGTCTGCTACGTGTGTTGTCTGCTACGTGTGTTGTCTGCTACGACTGTTGTCTACCATGCGCATGCTACTGGTGATAGCAAGAACTTTGGCATACCCGAAAGGTGGTGAACCCTAAAATGAAAGCTCCTCCAATGTGCTCATCTGCTTTCCTGGTTTAGTTTCAGTATTTGTTAAAGCAAATAAACATTGTGACTTTTTTTCTTCTCGCGTCAGTCTGCGCCAGCTTCGCCGACCCCGCTTCCTGTGAAGTCTAGAGCTATCTCGGGCGCGGTGATCATAAACTAATTGTCGGCCAGCGCGTCTGCATCATTAATTAACGTGGTCCTGACTTTGATAACTGCATTTATAGTTTGTGGTTCTTGTCTTCCTTATTGTTATTGCCTTTTGGCCTGTGATAGATGTGTGTTGGTGACTGTGGGGTGCAGACGTCTAAGATTTCTGCCCATAAAGTTTGCTGCAGCCAATTTCTGTAACGACGACGTTGTGTCAGTAGTGTCGGGTAAGAAAAGTGCAAACTTTATTGCTGATGTAAAGTTGAATGGCTGCTACCTGCAGTCAAAGAAAAATCAAGTCAACTAAAACAGGCTCAATAACGGGTCATATGCCCGTTTAGCTCGACTACAGCCGCCATCCTTGGCGGCAGCGAGTCGTAAAGACTTGACACGAAAGACGCGTCTCCTTTCAAACGTTCCCATTTTGCTTGGACCGCGTCCCACAGCTGGTCTTCTGTGGCGGAATAAATAGGAGTCCGCAACATGGCCGCCTTCATTCGGCCCCACACGTTCTCAATGATGTTGAGGTCCGCGCCCTTCGGAACCCATGGCAACTACTCTATGCCGCACTGCCGCAAGTGGTCCTTCACGGTGCGCGCAGTGTGGACGGGCGCTAGATCTTGATGAAAAAGGAAGTTCCCGTCGGGGAAGAGACCACTCCGAACGAAGGATATAAGGACGGTGTCCACAAAGTCGCAGTAACTGGTCGATGTCAGCCTCCCGACTATGCGGTGCAGAGGACCGAGGCCATGTTTTGTGATGGCACCCCAAACGTTCACGGACGTCCTGCCGCTGGAAGCAACGCGCTGCACGTAGGCAGGATCGTTCCTGCAGGAGCGCATCGACCCTAGCTGAGCGGTGTGATTTTTCAGCCAAGCTATCGAACTGCATACACAGAAAGTACGCAGGTAAAGAAGAGAAAGGAACAAAGACTGTCACGACTACCCATAGGAGCCAACGATAACAAAAAACAAATAAACAACGTAATTAGCTTTAACTAACAATGGATACATTGCGAATAACATAGCGGAAAATTCAACTGTTAAGAGACCCCAGCCTTTTATCAAACGGAATTGCAGTAAATCGCGAGTGTGTAGCGAGAACGTAAACGAACGACGAAATATTTCCGCAACGAAAACAATTATCAAGATCTACGTAGAACAGCTAGCATACTAAGCAGGCCTTACCGTGCGCCGCGGGGTCGCCACACACGCACGCATTCGTCTTGCCTGGTGGAAAACGTCGATTCGTCTGAGAAGACGGACCGGCCCCAGTCATCCGCCGTCCACGACGCATGTCCCATCGCAAAGCAGAGCCTCGCTTCCTTGTTTGAAGGAGATAGCAGGGGCTTCTGCGCTGCCATGGCGCTATGCAGGCCGGCGCTTGCCAACCTCCGACGAAATGTTACGTCCGAAACGTCCAATTCCAGCTCCTCTCGGATTTTCCTGGCCGAAAGAAAGAGGCCCTCGACGACAGCGGCAATAATGTAACGGTCCTCATCCTCGGTCGTCGCTCTTGGGGGAGTCCCTCGAGGTGCGTCGTGGATCCGGCCTACACTGTAACGGAAAGCTTGAACGATCCTATTAACCGTCTTTAGAGGCCTTTTTACAAGGGCCCCGATGGCCCGCTGCGAGTGCCCTTTCTGGGAGAGCTTGATGATCGATCACCTGTCCGCCTCTGGAACTTTGGCCATGACGAGGTGCAGCAATCGTTCTGACAGCAATGCAAAGGCGCCTAAATTTATCAAGCACACCACATGCGGGGGAGGGGGCCTCGAATATTTTTTTAATAAAATATAAGAAAAAAAGGTATGATACTGAATCATGCATCAAAATATTCGCATGCTTGTCGCATGCCCGTGGGCTGATAAGTTCATCTACACGCATTTTAACCCCTGCGCTTCCATGCGACATGCTTCGCGTAGAAGACGACGCCCGTAGCAGACGACGCGCGAGCGCTCTGATGACGCGATGCGCGCGATGAGAGCATATTCCCTCAGCAGGCGCGATGCGCATGCGCTGGAACTTGCGCGCCGGGCCGTTAGGCTGCTCTGATAGTACCCGCTGCCACGCGCTCCGGCGTTTCCGCTAACTGTGATCAAGGTAGCACAGAACATGCTGTCTCAATAAAAAAACTGATGGACTGCTGTGCCCGCTTCCGCTAGAGCAGGCTTACGAAAAGGCCTTAAAAGGCTTTTTCTCCCTTCCTTTTTTTTTCTCTTGCCCCCTCCAAGCTACATTCCAGGGTCTGTCCTCCCCGCGAAAACGAAATGTCTAAGCCTTTGGGCAGCGGGGCCTTATCATAAAACGTGGCGTTCACGGAGAGCACACAGGCCTTGTGCGTCTCTGTTTTTGTGAAGCACTAGATTGTTTAGATTTGGGTGCGTAACAATCTAAAATGTGATGAATATAAATATTAAAAAAAACATCCTCGGTTGTTTCGTTTGATCTACAATACTTTTGTCCATAACAAGATGAGAACAGTGGAGAGGAGTTTCGGTTGTCCCGCTTTCAGAGCGAGGTTCCTACCCTGACTTCGGCGCCTTCTGAGGTTCAAGCACATGCGCGAGCTGCTAAAGCCCAACAAGCGCGTGCGAGAGACCACGAATAAAAAATAGGATGTCCCGCACTTCTCGTCCCGCCACTGATAGTAACTTTTTCCAAATGGCCGACACTGTGGAACGCCTTTGTACATACCTCATAGTGCTAGTGTATTGAAAAGAAGTTTGGTATTCGTTTTCTGTAGTGTCTCTCACTCACGTGGAAATCTATTTTCCAAAGTTCGAGTTTCTAATAACTTATAGTGTCTACAGCCAGTCATTACTCTGGGTACGACATTCTTCTGTTCCCTGGTTTATGTTTTGTTTTTGCAGACATTGTCACCAGGATCATCTCCCCGAGTGCGAAAGTAACGAATACGATGAGAGTATCATACATGCTTAAGACTGCTGCGGCATTGTTTAATTTGCTTCCGTGTTTTCGTCTTTCTGCTTATATTTTTTCGTTGAACTTGGAAATTTATTGTAACGAGTATTATTAAAATATTGTTTATTTTTTTTACGCCGCGTATTTGAGAAAACAAATGATTGAATACCAACCTCGGCATTGTGGGACGCTCCCGAACTCAAGGATAAGATGTCCAAGCTCGCTGAAAAGGCCATTTCGCTGGAGACGTTGGAAATCATTGCTGAAAATCACCCACGTAATCTTAAATGTTACTGGGTTTTTAGCAACGGACACCTCTGTAATTCTCGAAAGCATGGGAACCGGTATAAGAGCGCCACGGTATATGTATTAGTTTAAAACTGGGGTCTCCTAACCCCAGCCCGCGAGCGCAAAGGCAGGCGTGGGTAAAAAAAATGGCCTCGCGACGCTCACCAAAACACGACTTGTTGGATTTGCCTCTTACCCGCTGACAGTTGTGTGCCATATGCAATGCACATTCTCACCTCCGGCATCTCCATTCTTAGTGTCCTTACTCTAAGAAAAAAAAGTGTATATTCTAACGCCCCCTCCGTCGCACAAAATACACCCAGAAACTTCAGTTCAACGTGCAGTGCACTGACGTTCAACCGACGGTACCAACTTTCGCGAGCTGCTTAGTAGCCAAGGTGTACAACTTGATTTTTTTTTTTTTTTGTAGCAGCAAATATTTGTGTTAGTGACTACAAAACAAAAAGTTATCGGGGTTTTCTCGGCCTTGATAGAATAAAAACAAGGAAGGTCCGGCTCAGCCGTAAACGAGCTTGCGTCGTTGAGATCCGTGCTTCTTAACGTGTGGCCGAAGTCATGCCAGTAGGAGACGACGCACAGCGGTATCCCCGCTTCATGTTTCCGAGTAGGCCATGAACGAGCTACCGTAGTTCCCCTAACCGCCAAACGCAGCTACAGATCGGTAATTTTGTTGTTGTTTTTTTGTGTTTTTTTTTTTTTTTGCAGTACTGCAGCGATATAACATTATTTTGGGGAATGTGGCATGTTTTTTCGTTTTCTTTTTTCACTTCGCCTAGATAATGAATCTAAAAATACAAACTGTAAAATCTTTCAACGTTAAAATCATTTCACAGCTCATTTAATATTTTATTGTAAAGAAGTCCACCCTGCAGTTGCTCAAGGTGATACCGATTTAGTCCAAGCTTTGGGATTTAAAGACAACGACGTAAAGGTAAACATACGTTGGAAAAGCGGAAATCACAAAAAAAAAAAACAGGTTATCAGACTAGTGGCATCAGTCCAGGAAAAAGTAAATTTTTGTTACGGTTTTTTTTTCCCCGTCATAGGGCGAAAATTGGGCTCACCAGGTTCCGAAGAGGCTACGCAGTCACACGAATTGTAACATGCGGTTCTGAAGAATGGTTAATCAATGCTAGGGCTTAGCGGCGATTTGATATTCTTTGCCCTTCTTCATTAAATCAGAATTAAATCGGAGGTTCGCTGATTGTTGGAATATAAGATTTTCCTACGTGGCTCAAGCCGTCGCCCGATTGAAAGTGTTCAACCGTATCCATTCATACATCCATCCATTCATTCATCCATTAATCTATCCATTCATTTCCTAGACAGCCTAGAGTTAAGGGAGGCAGCAACTAAAACCATGGAGACCTGCAATTTTATCGCAGAAGTCTACTACGGACCTATGCATGCTTTGTCGCGTGGTGAGGAGTACAGCGGGAAGGGACACTGAGGACAGTTTGGGGATGCTTGCGGGCTATCGACGCCTTTGCCCACTCCTCACATCGTGTATCGAAAGCTCGGCACGTGAACCACATGACCCCAACCGAGCAGTTGGGAACTCTCTCAAATTTAGTCGCGCCACCCCTGCCCAATAGGACCCTCAAGCGGGGGTAACAGTGCTTATACATCCTACAAAAGACAGTCTGCATACAGATTCGAACGCGAGTCAATGCGAGATCCGTGCTTCGAATGCCGCGTGGCAATGGGTTCAAAAGGGGAACATCGCGCACGGCATTTGAAACACAAATATTGCGGTCATTCGTGTTTGCAGACTGTGCTTTGTATGATGCACGCGCAGTGTGACACAGGCTTTAGTAAAGACAGGCTCCCAAACATCAGCTAAAAATCGCCGAGAGCTTTTCTTCGAAGTCCAGTGAAACAGCTCCAATTTCAACTTAACCGACCGTAAACAAAAACTCTAAAAACCAACCTTATCGCGAGGCAAGAAGCAATAGCGCGCACTGTAAACTAAACAATTTAATGGCGGATTTTTAGACCAATATTTTTACATATCTAAAACGTTTTAGCATCAGACACGTTTGTATCATCGTTTAGTACCACGTCTAGCCTGTTCAGCCGGGCACCTAGGCTTACGGCGCTCTTCATCAGATAATGTGTTCACTTGAAATGTTAAACCAGGTCATCTTCTAGAAACTTCTAACCCACTCCTCGCCCACCTCGCCTCCTCACTCCATCCCTAGTCCCATGACCTCACCGTTAACCCTCACGCCTCCTCTCCCAACCTTCAACCAATTAGTGTCGAGCCCCGAGACCACCCTTTTATCCAGGCTTCACTTAATGGGCTTCAGCAAATGTCGTACACCTAGCCAAATAGACTTTTCACGTTAAAAAATTAGCTGATGAAATCGACAACTAGAGCGGGAAAATAGCTATTCGTGTCGCTGTGGTGTCTTTAAGACATCGAGAACGAGGCTATAGTGGATCTTGACCCCTAACCTTGACCCTCCGAGCCGTTTCAACATTCCCGCTTTATTTGCGCTACTGCAAAGTCAGCCGTAGGTAGAACTTTTTCCGGCTCGTTTATACTAATATTTTTAGTAGTGGCAATACATATCACCAAACCTACCTCATTAATAAAATCGAATCCATTCAAAACCGAGCTGCCCGCTTCATTTCTTTATCGTATTCGCGTTTCGACATCATGTCACTGATAAAGCAAAATTATTCTATCTGTCTACTGGAAACTCGACGTAACATTTCTCTCCTTTGCTTAATTCACCGATTATGCCACAGCCCCGGTGGGACTTTGTTCTTGCATCTGGAGCACCTGGACAAGGAATCAGGTAACTTTAACACAAAGAGTTTTAAATGCATCTTTGGGACACCATTGTCATTCAATAAATCTTCCCGGCCACGTGCCATCAAGCTCTGGAATGATCTTCCCGAGGCCGTTGTTACAGTTTCCGATCCAGCATATTTTCGTTCAGAGCTAACCACAGCATATATTTTAGCTAATTAAAATTGTATAACGATGTTATTTCCTTGTGAACTGGGCACTGTATCTTCATTTTGCATTACTCGAGATGTCACCGGAGGGGTGTATAATGTTTTGTCATTATGTGCTTTCTGTCGCCCAGCTGTGCAAATGTTTGGTTCAAGTTGATGCGCGCAATTGTGTATTATTCGGAGGTATCGGTAATAAAATTAGTGTAATTGAATTACAATATATAAATTACTTTTGAGAGTAAGTTGTAATGTATTTCATTACTTTTTATGCGGGTAACTTAGTAATGTAATAAATTAGTCTACTGGCGGTAATTGGAATTAGAATCGTAAATATTTTTTGATATTTCAGGCATGTTTTTGATTTGCCAAGAAATGTACAAAAAAACCAGCAGTTCTTGAATTTGCAAGAAAATAAAACTTATTTAAAAAGTAAGGAAAAACATTTACATATGTGGTTCTCGTTTGTGGCCGCTGGATCGTGCGACGGTCGGACTCGGTGCCTTTATCTGAGCGTTGCTTGAGGGCACTCTTTGTCGGACTAGACGGTCCTGCCACCTAAATCCTGCTGGGTTTGTGTTGCTGTGCCCAAGAATAGGCTTCCCCAAACATAAACTTTGTCCCCATTGAATATTATCTACTCCGAAGTTCACGAAAAGGAGACAAACAACAGGAATAATCAATAGCAAAGGCAATCCAAACCCAGACGTATTCGGGGATCGACAGCGTGCTCAGTAGGTATTTCAGAAAAGCGTGAACCCACAACATAGACAGACCTAAGGTCAGTCGGTTCGGTTTGGGAGGGCACGTGGGTTCGCCTAATCTGTCTTTGGTTTTTTCCCGCTAGCTTGGTGTGAGGTTGATGGTTGTTACTTTGCAAATGCACAGCAAAGTGCGCGCTTTCTTTTTGTTTAGCTCCTCCATTAAAATATATGAAACAGTAATTTGAAAGTAATTTCATTACTTTTATACGGTAATTTTTAATTGTAATTCATTACTTTTGTGCGGTGGTAATTTTTAATGTAATTATATTACACTTCAGTCTTTCTTAGGAAAGTAATTATTAATGTAGTTTAATTATAATAAATGTGTAATTTGGCCACCTGTGATATTATTGTTTGTATGGAGTCGGCGTGCTCACTGCCATTCCTTATCCATGTTAATCAGACTGTACAGTCCCCCCTCATGCAATGTCGACAGGCCTGTGAGCTACTTTGAATGATTAAATAAATAGAAATGCCGATGGCAAAGGCTCAGGTGGATGCTTCTTCAGAGCCCACCCCATCTCACCCTAGCAGTTTTTGTATGCCAGTGCTTTCTTCGTAAAAAATAACTAAACAAAAAGACGTCGAGCTTATTTAGCTCGCGCTGAGCTTTTTTTGTTGGCAGGCTCACGACCGAAAGTAAATACGTACCAGGCGAGTCCGAGATAGAGGTAGGAAGAGGCAGAATGGAAGCGACGCACGCCGATGTTGCAAACAAGTCAGAGAGGCTCAAACCCTCGAACAAGAACAGCCAGCTGTGTCGAAAGCTGGGTTTCGACTGTCAGAGCGCAGAGAGCATCCGGCACGTTAATGGCGAACGACGTGCATTGACAGGAACACTACAAGTACGCGAGGTTGCCATGAACGAGAATTTATAACACACAAAAACATAGAACAAACACCAGCTGGCAGCACAGATGTATTGTCACAAATGAGAGGCAGAGAGACGGTTATGCGGTAGAGAACAGTTTTTAATACCATGTACTTTTGCCCAAGACAAAGCAAGAGGTAGAGGCGTTGAAAACATCGAGGGCGTCAAAGGCGGCATGACAGGTGTATTCTAAAGCATTTTAACACGATAGAGTTACGGAGCTCGTGTTACGGAAAAGCCGACGTCGGTGGCGTGCCGCGAAAATCCTGACTAAAATCCTGACTGCTCGATAGAGTCATGAAGTCCCAGCGGCATGACCTCGCGCGGGAATTTCAAACAACCAACAACGCACACATCAGCCTACTATTGCAAACGTACACTCACTCCTTACACACGAAAAGAAAGCAAAATTCAAATGAACTGCGCTGACTGACAACTTGTTTTTATATACTTTGTCTTCTTCTACCTCGTGCACTACCATTCTTCCCGAATCACGCGCACCGATCTCCTAGACGCCTAACAATTTTTTCTCTTTTTCTGTCAGATTTAAAGAAGGTGTACTGATACAGTTTTCATAATTCCTGGCAATGTATTCGGCTTCAATAATTTCTCTTGTTAATTGGTTACTGTTCCTGTCTAAAACTGTACAAGATGGCAGGTTAACCTCGCACCCACAATCACGGCAGTGGATGCCCTGATGGCAAGAGTTAGGTGTGGCGCTATTGTTTTTGTGTTCACGGAGCCTATAATTAAGGCATCGTCCAGTCCTGCCCTATGTACATTTTCCCGCACGAAAGGGGAAATGAATACACCACTTGCTCTGCGCACTCAACGAAGCTGTTCTGATGTTTTTTGGTACAGCTTATTGTTGGGTGGGAATGTGGTGAGTTGACTTGTTTGCACTGGTTGGCAAGCTTATTTGGAGCAGAGAAGGCGATGTTGATGTTGAACTTGTTAGCGATTTTCTTGATGCCATGAGAGAACCTGTGGAAGTAGGGAAGAACGACAGGTCTCGTGGTTCTACTCTGCCTCTTGGAGTGACAGATGTTCCTGTATTTTTCTGTTGTTTTCAAGATGCTCTCTGCAATCGGTGTTAATAAAGAGATGGCATACCCGGCGGACGTTAATCTTGAAATTTGGGCATCAAAGCTTACTGAAATAGAGTGCCCGCAGGATTTTTGAAGAGCGTTGTTTCGACATAATTTTACGACTCCTCTTTTTACTAGCTTAGAATGCATGGGCCGAATTGAACGGAAGAATTGTTTTTTTACCTCTTGGCTCATATGTCCAGCATATATAAGTGTGTCGGAAATAGAGCCTGAGATCTAGAAATCGGATAGATCTTTCTTCCGGAAGCTCATGAGTGACATCCAATGGTTTCGGACATTTTTAAAAGTTGATAGAACGCCATCCACAGTGGTTGCAAAAAAAATTGCTGTTCTCGGCGTCAAGAATGATCAAATAATCGTCAACGTACTAAAATAGTCTGGCAACTCTGGGGGAGTCAAGGCAATTGTTCAATCGTCTGTCCTGGTGGGCGAGGTAGAGATCCCTTAGCACTAGAGCTATATACGACCCAATGCAAACACCTTTCTTCTGTAGATAAGTTTTTTCGTTTTTTTTTGTTTTTTTTTTTCAGGTAATAAAGGTCAAGTGTAGGTAGACCGAGAGGGGATGTAGCAAATCGTCTTCGAAAAATAAATTGTTAGGCGTCTAAGAGATCGGTGCGCATGATTCGGGAAATTCGGTAGTGCAAGAGTTAGAAGAAGACAAAGTAAATAAAAACGAGTTGTCGGTCCTCACGGTTGAACTCGACCGAACACAATGTTGAATGCTACAGACTGTTATACATGAAGACGGGCTTTTAACTCTAACACTGCCGCATTACAAAAGCGATCTTTTTTTCTTTTTTTTTTCTTTTCATTGTGTACATATTTACAAATTCTCACAATTCTGCGATAACTGATTTGTTGCACCAGACTGTATGCGCTCTGTATTTTGCTGCCTTTATTTTTTCCTCTTCCCTGCCCCCATTATCCCACTCCCCATCCCCACGCAGAGTAGCCAACCGAGACTTCTTCGGTTAATTTCTCTGTTTTTTCCTGATCATTAAACGAAATGAGTTGTCGGTCAGCGCGGTTCGTTTGAATTTTGCTTTCTTTTCGTGTGTAAGCAGTGAGGGTACGTTTACAATAGTGCGCTATAGTGTGTGTTAATATCAGCAACCAACTCGCCCAAGCTACTACATTAACCAACAACGCTCGCGTGAAGGGTGGCATCACGCGTGGAATGAACGTGAGTGCAAAACATGACATGTAAGGCGAATTAAAGATCGCGGCACATCTCAAATTGTTTCCCTTTGTAAAGTAATTCATTTGCCATAAAGAAATATTTTAAAAATTTAAGGCGGGATTCGAACCCGAAACCCTTTGATTGTAAGCCAGACACGTTATTGACTAGGTCGCGCAAAGGAATTTTTTTTTTTAAAGGTGAGGTACAGGTAACACACACATATGAACGTTCAAACACAATCAAATGGAGGGTGCATTTTCTCTTTCAGAGATAAAAGGTTTTCGATTTAAAACGATCCTCCAAACTTTTCAATTCTTCAAGCGTAGGCAGGCTGCTGTCGATTCGCATACCGTCTGCGTGAAATACTTTCGAACAGAGTGCGTTAACATCCGCGTGTCTAACAGACACACGACTTCGCCAAATACTGTAAAGACCGATAAGCATGATCATATCTAATGGAACAATGTCATTCAGATTTGTGTTTAAAAACTTGTGGTGGTTTAGCTTGGCTATGCCAGGATACACGTGGCGTGAGCTTGTGCGCACAAAATCAGAGGCGCTACCAAGCGGCTCCGGTGCAGCGTCAGACTTGGCTACTGCGCAACGGAGGCGGACAGCTGGGCACGCGGCGGCGCCAGTGACGTCACTCCTCTGGAATGTGAACACTGGCGAGGCGCGGCGGTGGGGGCGGAGCGCGCGGCGGCGGCGGCTCCGGCGCGCCAGCTGTGCGCCGTGTGACGTCACTGCTCCTCGCGCTTGCCCGAGGAGCACTTTTGCGCGGCTCTTTGAGAGCCACGCGAAACTGCTCGACCTCGGCCAGTGTAGCTAACGCTACAAAATCTAATACCATCGGGGGTTACTTACAGGTAGATCTTTTTTAATAGTTCTCTATAAAACAGCCCAGAAGAACAGGGCATTGCAACATTCTAGAAAAGCATGCTTAATTCTTTCGGGTTTTTACGTAAAAAGCAATGATCGCCCCATGGTACAAAAGTTCCTTTGTCTTTTAACCACATCTTCCCAGGCAGCGTATTTGTATGAAGTGTGAGCGAGCCCACGTCGTATCGCACGAGCCCCCCTCGATGGGCCCCACGGTCTCCCCACCGCAAGACCGCAACGCCAAACCACCAGCTCACCGCACTCACTATGCTTCCCAAGCCTTTCCCTCTCGCCCGTACGCTCTCGCCACCGCCATCTCAAGTGCCTCCCCTCACTCCCCTCCGCATTCCCAGACAGCTCTTCCCTGCCTTCTTCGCTGTGTTTTCGTTCCGTGCCCGCTTACTTCGCTTTCTGTGACAGACCGCCTTCGCCTCTAGCCCTCTTAACACGTAATCCTCTAAGCTCTTCAATAAAGTCCCTAATTATCACTTCTACGCCCTGCCTCAGCCCTGCCATGCCTCACATCTGGCGCATTCGACCTCAAGAACTTGAAACTAGCGAGTCTTTCTAAAAGTCTTTCTCGCCCTTCGAAACCTTGCCGACTCGCCCACTCGCCTCAACCAGCCAACGCCCTCTTTGCCCCTTCTCCCTTCCGCCATGCCGCTCATCAACTGGGAGGAAGCCACTGCCGCAGAGCTCCGACTTCAAGGCGGATCTCATCCGTGAAGAACTCGGTCGACGCCAATTGGATAATACCGGCAACAAAGAGGAAATTATTCAGCGTCTTCTAAACAACATCGCCGAAAGAAAGCCACTACCCGAAGCCAACGCCCATGGAGTTCTTCCGTCCGACTCCAGTTCAGCGGGGCAGCCAGGCACATCAACCATGCCTACCTTTACAGCCGATCCCGTCCTCAATATGCAGTTGTTGACTGCATACCTACAACAAAGCCTCCAGATCCCGGCAAGATCCGTAAACGGGACAACCCTTCCGGATTTGTCTTCTATGATCGCCGCGTTCAGCGGAGACGGAGGGATTTCCGCTCGCCGATGGCTGGAAGACCTCGAGCGCACCCAACAACTTGCCTCGTGGGAGCCCTCAACCCTGCTAGCCATCGCGCTGGAAAAACTCCGAGGACCAGCCGCCGATTGGAAAGTCACAACCGGGAAGCAATTCAAGACCTAGCTCGAATGGAAAGGAGCCTTCCAGGCACAATTCGGCGAACAGCTTTCCCTCATTCAGTGGCAGACACGAGTGGCCGCTCGACAACAAGCACAGGGTGAGAGCCTTGTCAATTACACGCTCGCGAAGCTCAAGATCATCGCGAGGTGTCCCGTCACCCTAACCGACCAACGGCGACTTGAGTACGTGATTCAGGGTCTCCGCGATAGGCAAGTCGCCACTGCCATTGCGGTGCAGCGTCCAAGCACCGTGTCACTCTTCATGACCATCTTCACGGATCTTGACCGCACCCTGGATCACAATCGAAGCCCTACGACGCCCCCTGCGCCCGGAGCTTCCGCCGCTCCAAACCTGCCCTCGCCTCGACCACGCCCATCACAGCCTTTCGCCGCCGCGCCCGCGCCTCTCATAAGCCCTGGCACTAATACATCGTCAGTCCCGCAGCCCCAGCGACCGCAACGAATCTCAACGCTTCCAATTGAGCAACAAAATTCTCGATACCGGGACATTGAAGCGAGAAATGGAGCCCCAGCCTTTCGCTCAGGACAGGACTTGGCAACAGCCATTTGTTACAACTGCCAAAACCCTGGCCATCTCGCCAACAAATGCCCCCGGCCTCGAAAATCACGAACCCCAAATCAGGTCACCTCAAGCACACAGCCTAACGCCACGGCCTTCAGCACCTATCCCCCTGAAGAACTAAATTCGCATGCATGATCGTCCCCGTCACAGTCGCTGGCGTGGGCCTGGTTGATGAATTTCCCGACAGCGGCTCGAAGATGAGCATAATTTCTTTACATCTCGTCAGACATCTGAACTTGCTCCCTTGGAATAAACCCCCACTCGTGGTGGTTGGAGGAAGCTCTGTGACCCCGATTGGCTCCGTTTGCATTCGCATCTCCGTCGGAGCCATATCCGGACTGGTGGAAGCAGCAGTTTTACCCCCAAACGTTTTGCCATTGATCTTAGGGGAGGACTGATTCTGTGCGTCAAAAGTGGAGCTGCTCGTCCGCCCTCCACTTCCATCGCAGCTTCGCCACCCAGGCAACAACATCATCATAGACTGCCAGGGAAACCTACTGCCGCGAATGGCCAACGCAGTCTTGCTCGAGAACTCCGCCCTGAGTAAGTCTCGCATGCCCTGTGCTCCTGACGGACTGCAGACTTCCCCAATCTTCCCAGACGAACAGCCAGCATGGTCACTGTTAGGATTAACTGCCACGCACATTACGCCTTGCCAAGAACCACAGACCAGTGCGATTCTGCCCCAGCCGGCGGTAATCGGCACGCAACTGCTTCCCGACGAACGCAATCGAGTTCAAGCCATTCTCGAGCGACACGCACTACTCTTCGCCCCCAGTGACCATGACCTCAGGCTCTATGACAAGGTAGAGCATACCATCGACCTTGTGCAAGGTGCACGGCCCTACAGCCGTCAGCCGTATCGTTGCACTTCCGACGACCGTTCGTTCATTGAAGAGCAAACAGTGCAGCTCCTTCAGAAGGAAATCATCGTACCGTCGATTGGACCATGGGGATTTCCCGTTGTTGTCGTGACCCACGAGAACAAGAAGCGCCTTTGTGTAAATTATATACCGCTCAACAAGCTGACCATCAGCGTCGTCCAGCCCCTTCCCCTCGCAGATGATCTCATGAACGACGTTGCCGGATGTTACTTGTTTGCATCCCTAGATCTCAAGTGTGCCTATTGGCAGATCGGCCTCCGCCCAGAGCATCATGACAAAACCGCTTTCGTGACGCATCAGGGAGCCTACGAGTGGACCAGAATGCCGTTTGGCTTGAAAAATGCCCCTGCAACCTTCCAGAGGACAATGAACACCATCTTTAAAAGCCTCAAGCCACGTCATCCAAAATGCGGCGCAAGAGTCTACCTCGACGATGTCCTGCTTTTCGCAACGAGCTTCGCCGAGTTCTTGGATCTGCTTGAGGAAGTTCTGACCCTCTGACTGCACAGCGGACTCAAAGTGTCTCTCACCAAGTGCAAGTTTGGAGTCGAATCGATCAGATTCTTGGGATTCATCCTGTCTTCGCAAGGAAAGCTTCCGGACCCCGCGAAAGTGGAGGCCCTGAATCGGATCCTCACGCCTCAGACTCCGAAAGCCGTTCTGTCATGGGTCCAAACAGCCGGATTTTATCGTCGGTTCATCAAGGACTTCGCCAAAGTCACCGCTCCACTTCAATCGATCATCCGTTCGGGACTGTTCGAGTGGACGCCAGCGTGCGAATGTGCCTTCCAAAAAATTCGCCACAGCCTCACCTCAGCCCCGATCTTGGCGTACTTCGACCCCGCAGCACCCACTACGCTGGCCACCGATGCATCTGGGGTTGGCCTTGGTGCTGTACTCACGCAGACGCAGAACGGAAGAGAAGTCGTCGTTGAATATGCAAGCCGCACACTCTCGACCCGCGAGCAACCCCTTCACAGCAATATGTGGGAGTGCATAGCAGTCCACTTGGCAATTACCCAAAAATTTCGCCAGTACCTCATCGGCCTGAAGTTTTGCCTCATCAAAGACAACTGGACAGTCGCCTGCCTGACATCGAGCCTGAAGCCCTCGCGGCGCTTCACTGGCACGCTCATGGACCTTACAAAATTTGACTTCACGGTGCAACACCGGCCCGGACGTCAGAATGTGGTAGCAGACATGCTATCTCGCCTTTCTTGTGCTACAGTCACACCTACCACTGCGCTTGCTGACAAGCAAAGAGAAGACAGTGACTGCTCCGTCATTCGCCAACAACTCACCTCGAGCGGTGATGCCAACGACGAGTACCTCGTCTTAGACGACGTCCTCTACCGCCGCCTTTCCGCTGACCTCAATGTCATCGTAGTGCCGGCCAAAATGCGTCAACACGTCTTGGAACTTTGTCATGACGGCAGCGGACACATGGACCTCACTAGAATCCTCTCCAAGGTCGAGTGCCGCTACTGGTGGCCATGCGTGTCAGCGACCATCTTGCACTACGTCGAGTCATGCCTCACCTGCCAGCTGAACAACAGGCCTACAACGAAATCGGTCGGACTCATGGGCTCCATGCCAACCACCGAACGGCCTTTCAGCATAATCGCAATGGATCACGTCTCCATGTGCTCAGCCGACAGTTCCAAGTACATTCTGAATGTTATCGACTTCGCTACTTGGTACATCGTCCCTGCCGCAGTAGCAACCACGTTGGCATCGGAAGTCATACGCCACCTCCACGAAGTATTCCATGTGTATGGCGCCCCTGACCACGAACGTGCATTTGAGTCCAGGCAGTTCCTGCGCTTCATGGCCCATCATGGAGTCACCCTGCACTATTCAGTGGCTTACAGAGCAGCCAGCAATGGCCTCGTTGAAAGGAACAACGCAACCCTCGTCGCAGTGCTCAGAAAGCTTTGTGGTGCTCAGCCGGAAACATGGGAAAGGCAGCTTACGCAGGCTGCCTTCGCAGTGAACACTGCATACAACGCGTCGTTGCAGTTTTCGCCCTTCGAGCTTCTCTACGGCTATACGCCCAAGCTCCCCCGCCAACGACATTGCCCTGTGAGCACAACCAGCCTTGAGGATCGTCTCCTCAACCTCTGCGCGACTAGGTCGCAGGCTTCCGCCAACGCGGAGAGTGCAAGAGATGGTCGTCGCCAGCGGTACGACCGCGCACATCGCGAGCAACAGCACTTTCATTCTTTCATCCCGGACAGCTTGTTTGGTTACGCCGCCAAGAGCCTGTCACAACCACCTGCGAAAAGATGGCACCCCGTTTTAAAGGGCCCTACCAGATTCTCGAACTGAAGACGCCGACAACGTATCTTCTGCAGCGTGTCTCGTACAGCGACGACGGCGAGTCGCGTACGGCAACCGACACGAAAGTCGCCCACGCAAGCCAGATCAAGCAGTTTCATCACCCCTACGTCGACGAAACCCTGCTCGTGCCCTCAGGAGAATCTCCGCCCGACAGCCAAGACGTACTCCTCGAACGGGACAGTCAAATGGTTTCCCCCGCGCATCCTGAGGATATGCAAAACGACTCCCACCTAACAAGCCCCGACTCCATTGACCCAGTCGCGGAAGAACAAACGCCTCTAGCGCGCTCAGAGCGTGCTCGAAGGCCTCCTTCCTGGCTTCGAGACTTTTTGAGTGACTAATGCTCTCCCAAGTGGACTTGGACAGCTTTGGGAGGGGTGGGATGTGAGCGAGCCCACGTCGTATAGCACGAGCCCCCCTCGAAGGGCCCCACGGTCTCCCCACCGCAAGACCGCAACGCCAAACCACCAGCTCACCGCACTCACTAAGCTTCCCAAGCCTTTCCCTCTCGCCCGTACGCTGTCGCCACCGCCATCTCAAGTGTCTCCCCTCACTCCCCTCCGCATTCTCAGACAGCTCTTCCCCGCCTCCTTTGCTGTGTTTTCATTCCGTGCCCGCTTACTTCGCTTTGTGTGACAGACCCCTTCGCCTCTAGCCCTCTGAACATGTAATCCTCTAAGCTCTTCAATAAAGTCCCTAATTATCATTTCTACGCCCTGCCTCAGCCCTGCCATGCCTCACAGAAGCTTAAAAAAAAGAAGGTTTTCGCCGCTGGCTGAACGTGCATTTTCTTAACTCGGCTTAGAACGTCTGGCTCACGGCGTTCGCAGCACCTAGAGCCGTACAAAGGCACAGGAAAAAGAGCGTCATATAAATCTCGACTTAAACGTTTCTGCGTCACTCCAGACAGATAATCTAATGAAAAACAAACCGACAAAACTGGAACGCGGTGACGACTTCGTTCAAGAACGCACTGGGTCGGCCAAACTCAAGATTACACGACGAAACAATAAACGGAGGCACATGTTGAGACAGTCTCGTTTGTAACACTGTACGTAGAAAAGGATCTGCTTAATCTCGGAGAAACATAAAACGGGAGACAACTTGTCTATCCAGAGGTGCGACAGCGGAAGACCACCTTCAGAAACACGACAAAAAAAGTTGTCCCGGCTGAGTTTCTCCCACCTAGACTGACATATAAATACCGGAAAAATACGGTGTAGCTTCTGGAGATTCATAAGGGAAAAGGTGATGGCTTGAAGGACGTACCACATTTTTGCGATTAAAAACACATTGCGCACTGTGGCGGAAGTAAAAACTGATAATGCATTTCCGTTAAATTTACGCACTGTCTGCCTGGCTTCATCAATCACTGCTAGCCAATACGTACTGTTTTTTTTTTGTTTTCTTTTTTTTATAGTGTTGAAGAGGCACCCCAAGGCACAAGGAACGCGTCAGAAAAAAAAATGTATATTTTCACGGTCTCGCGCCTTAATTAAAAGCCACGCCAAATCCCAACACATTTCTGCCAATTAACAGAAGCCCTGGTTGCTTGACAGCAGTTTTTAATCATTAACACTGTTTCAAAAACGCTCAATTTGTCGCGGCAAAACACGGCCACATCGTCCGCATACGCTAGCAATTTTACCTCCGTGGAAAGTAATAGGAACCCATGTATAATTTCGTTTTGAATTATGCTGCGACAGAAGGGCTCTAGATATATATTGATTACTAAAGGCGAAAGCGGACATCCCTGTCTCACAAATAAGAGCACTGGGATGGGCTCACTTAGGCGTCCGTTAACGATCAGTTGCGTAGTACATCCGCTATACGCCATTTGCACGCTAGCAAGAATAACTTGTCCTACCCCAGCAACACACTGTGTTGTACACAATCGAAGGCTTTTTCTAAATCTATTTGTAGCATGGCTATTTTGTTTGGATCCATATTGCAACACTCAAGAACACTACGCGCGCAAAGAATGTTCTTAAAATAGTCCGCCCCTTGATCTCACATGTTTGGTGTGTACCAACGATCTTATGGATGACAGTTTCAAGCCTCCGCGCAAGCACTTTCATAAAAATCTTATAATCCGCATTGCTCAAGGCAATCGGTGTATAATTTTTTACATTCTTTTATCGTTTTTATCGGCTACTTTCGGAATAAGAAACGTGTGACTATTTAAAAAGAAATTTGCAATACTCTTGTCTTACATGCATCTGAGATCACTCTATGAAGCTGTCGTGCTAAAAAATGTTTTGTGAGCAGCCGCGTTTAAACCATCAGGGCCAGGCGTTTTCCCTGCTTGTAGTTCATCTACTGCGGCACCTATTTCGTTTATTTCAATTGGCTGTTCAATCCGAGCGGTCGTTTCTTCTTCTAACCTTGGCATCAATTTTAAAAAGGTGCTATCGAACTTCGTCAGGATTGAGGGCTTTGTCTCACTGACATAGCTGACTGTAAAACTCGACGAATGCATGCCCAATCACTTCGTCAATTGTACTTATCGAGCCCTGATACTGTATTTCACAGGTTATCTTTTTACTTGCGTATTGCCTTTCTCTGCTGAGCGCTCTTTTGGTAAATTGTTCATCAAGAAAATATTTCTTGGCACGACGATTTACTTACAGAGCCTCTATACTACTCAGTCTCAATTGCTGATAAACTATTTTTGGCGTCCTGATCTCATTAATCAATTTACCAGGACATTACCATTTTAACTTGAAACGTCTTTAGATCCGCCTGGAGCAGTTTCTCCTCTGCATCGCTTAAGCATTTCAAGGTATTTGCTAGTTCTAATGTGGCTAACTTTATTTCTTGCCTCATCACCTCCCATAACTCTAATGAGCTAGTAAAATAGCTACTTGTATTCTCCAGTAGTGTTTCTAATTTTTTAGTAAAGATTTCGCAGCCTTAACCGTCGAATCCCAGAAACCTCACTCAAACTACGCTCAAACGGAAGGGCCCCTCCTCTTCCTCGAGGAAGGCGCGAGGGCCGGCGCTGGCCATTCGCGACGGCGGATCCGTCCTCGCGATTGGCCAGCGCCGGCCCTCGCGCTTTCTTCGAGGAAGTGGAGGGGCCCTTCAGTTTGAGTCTTCTAAAGAAATTATGCGGATAACACGCTTTCTGCTTGAATTGTCCTTGTCGCAATATAACCTACAGTTCGTACTTTTAATAAACATTGATTCTTCCGAGATCATCCGATCTGGTTCCGCAACAACGGGCCCTGCGATGGAGACCTTTTGGGGCTATGGGGGCCCCCACTAGGAGGGCCCTTGTAAGATGTCTAAGTAGACTCACTCTTGATCCCACGAGAAGGGCCCTTGAGAGCTGCCTAAGTGAGGCCTCTGCGTGTTCCGCGGGGGCAGCCCAGGGCCCTATCTACACGGCGGCACCAAGGAACCGGGACATCTTCCCCTGCTGCGATTGGTCAGCGCCGCACCGCCAATCAGTGGGAGCAGGTGGCGATCTCCCGGACCGCCATGTAGATTAGGGCCCCAGGCGGGCTGCCCAAGTGGGCCCCATCTGGGCCCGACTTGCAAACCGGACGTGGGAGCCGCGTGGACTGCCCAAGTGGGAGCTGGGTCTCCCATTCAAAGCCCACTCCGTGCTACTTGGGTAGTGTAAAGGGGAAAAAATTGATGTTTATTATGCCACGCGAGTTCACAATTTACAGCATTTATTCTCAAAAATATACACTGTCTGCGTATTGTCACAGAATACAAAAAATTTAGCCACATTTGCGCTCCACGCAAAAGATCAAATGGCATACAATGTCCCGTGTTCATGTGCATGAAGCCGCCGCTTTCTAAAGCTGCCTCAACTTCGCTCTTTCTAGAGAGCGAAATATCCTGCAAGGCCAGCATTTAGAATTGTACCTAAAGTACCGTGTGTTCGAGAGAAAAGAAAATGTAATTATTACTAAAAAAATAAAAAGTTATCTCCAAAACGCTGTCTCCACCCAACTCTAGTGCTTGCGTTTGGAACGATCGAGATGCCAAAGTTTCAGAACTTTACGTTGTCCGATTCAAAATTTGCGAGCAAATTTCGCAATATTCAATCACAAAATAGCAGCCAATGGAGTCCGCGAATACATAAACGTAAATAACGCCTCCAACTGGAGACGGGTCCCAGTTTTCCTCCTCTTAGAAATGTCGTGCCTAAAGCATTTTTAATTATATAGACGTGCGCAACCTTTCGTTAAACTATACATGTCATTCTTCGAAGCCCGTCTTGTATGGCGTATGCTTATTGGACACTAACTGTTTTTTTAAAGTCTAAAATAGTCTTGGTTAATCAAAACATCGAGACGCAACAGTTTTATATCAGCTAAAACTTTAAACAAAAAGTGTATTTTCTTTTAAATATGATGCTCTAGGACTGCCTGTAGAATCAGGCAGAATCTTCCATAATAAGATTTTATAAAGTTCTTATGCTATATCTATATCTCATCACACACAAACTCAATAAATTAGTTTGCACAACAGCGTATTCCAATGATGTGCAATGATATCACAAGTTACTGAGGCTGTATACTATACAAACATTATACAATGCTTGAAATGACAATTCCCTCGTTACGGCGTATATTGTATATTCAGGTCTGTACCCATTCCTTATAACTAAACAACAATACTACAGATTCAACTAAATGCGCATAGTAACTCAGACAACATTATTTACATGGGTTTACCCTAAAAATATTCATTGATGACCCAGCGTTTAAAAAAACAGCATGCTGCAACGTTCATACAGACAATGGCGTATCATACCACGGAAACATAAAACACAAGTGTAAAACATTAACACCTTTATAGGAGCCGCAAAAATGTACACCAGCAACTTGCAGGTGATTGAAAAAATATTCTATCTTATGGCACATAAAGTTCCCTTGGTGACTGTTTCATTTTGAGTATATTCTGAACATAAAAAAAACTTCTTACACAATATCTTTAACGGTCTCGACTAATAAGGTGTTGAATGGTTCTATAGCTTATTTTAAAAAGTACTAATAACTATTTGGAAAATGGCCATTCCAGGCTAAGAAATGTTCAACTCTAGACAAAATTATTGCTTCAAGACCAAAACGTTCCACACAAGTGCCTCAGTGACCTCAATAAGAATAGGAAAACTCGCACTGTAGATGTTAGCAATGACCCCGCACAACTTTTAATATATGTAGCAAACATTTCTTCAACCCAAGGTTAGATACATAAGCTTCATTCGATTTGAATGGTGACATCTACATTATACTCGCCGAACATGTTCTGATGTTCATACCAAATAGTGAAATGTTTGCAGCACACGGCATAGAATCCTGTCTCACGCTTGGAATATTTAAAACAATACCAGGTTCGTTAAAGACCTCCATAGATTATACAGATATATATTTGGCATATCCCTCATTCAGAGGGACAACACATGCATAGCGCATTGCCCGTTTGTTTCTGTTGTTCCTGATATTCTGGCTTCATTTTTTGGGACATAGATGTTGATGACACAATACTAGCATAAAAGACCTGATAAGGTACGAATTCCAATACAGGACTGCATTCGGCAACACTGATTAGCAGAAATCTCTTACCCTCTGAGGCTGCTGTAATGACGTAGGAAGGTATGGCACAATTTGTGAACACGGAAATATGAGTGAAGGTTCTTAGAATATCCTGGATTGTTCACAGTCCCTTCGGTATCGATGAAAAATCTATCAGCGCTGAGACATTCCTTCTACATTTATACGTCGCCAAAACATTCCGACATCCCACTAATGTTCATACCAAATCAGCGGGATATTGAGATCCCAATGGTTTCTATTGAACGTACAGATAATGGCAAGCCGCCAATTGACGTTCAAAGGACGTCCCTAAGACGTTGACATCGGAATATCTCATTTACGTCGGCAGGAGTGTGGCCTTTTGCGGGCATGATGCGGCTTAATTAAGGCACTTCTTAACCTTCCGGCAACCGGCCAGCGCCTTAGAAAGCCCCAGTTTTTGTCCGTTTTGTTTGATCTTGAGAAGTGACTTCTTTGCACCGTTGAGAGCGTCGAGGCGTGCCTTCTTGAGCAGCTCGTCGTTGTTCAGTCCGTTGAGGTAGAGCCCGTTGTTGCCGTTCTTGCAACGGGGGTCCCCCACGGGGTACTTGACGGAAAAGATCCAGACATCCAGCGCGTCTCGGATGTCCCAGCTCGCGTAGGTGAAGAAACGCGCAAAGTCCATCACGCTGTAAACCTGCGACGATTCAGTGGGAACCAAATCTCAGTCATTCGTCTCCTGACATTACGGAACTTCGGGTTCTTTAAGTATCCGTTATGAAAAGACAAGAACACTGAAACACTTCCTAGAAAACAAGGCGGTATTTTCTGTGGTCTTACCAAACTTTGACGTTTTTTAAGACCGCCACGTTTTGTAAGACGACCACCTCACAAAACGCTGACAAATAGGTGAGTACATAAACCACCTAGGGTCACGTGACCACCCAGAAGGTTGTGTAAGTTTAGAAGGTCCGCAATTGATAATAAATGCGCATTTCCTCTTCTAGCGTCATCAGAAGTGAATCCACGGAGCGCAATTTATCGGCGTCGCCGGGGGAGCGCCTTGCAGCGTCTTAGAACGAGCGCAATAATGGCACGCAGCGAAGCCAAAACACACGCTTCTGCCGCTCTGTGGTGCACTCTAGCCGAGTCTCAGCGTGTTTGATGTCTAGGGCGGGTCGAACGTGCACTATAGACGGCATAACGCGCAGACCTCGCCTTCTAGGTGGTGGTGCATGAACGTGCTGCATATGATTAAGTCAGACTTTCATCTCTCACATGTGCCCGTCCCCGCTCCATCCACCTGCGCAAGCTGATTTGACGAGGGCGAAAAAAAAAGATACACTTTTACTCGCCACTGGATTTTTAAATTCGCAGCAGTGTTATTACAACTGCCGCTAATTTATTATTGGAGATGTCCATGAAGATGTCCATACGTTAAAGAAACTGACTCGCTCCTCACAATTCACTGCCAAATGGCCTTCAAAAATTCTATGATTAGTTACCACAAAGGCCGATTAGCTGTTTAAATATTTAAGCCGGAGTTATTTTATTTGAAAGCAAAGAATAAAAGTTTTTTTTTGGCTTTTACACTTTGTTTTTTTATTTATTTATTTATAGATTGCTTAATCACGTGACATAATTAAGATATATTTTCGAAGTTGAGAAATTTCCTTTGGGGCCAATGGAGTGTTCTATTTGACGAAAGCAAAAACAGAGCTTGTCGAAGCAATGTTTTTTCACCTTTTCCTGTTACGTCCAACTAACAATCACCTGTGACCTCAATCACATTTTCTTTATGATAGCGGGTCATAACCCTAAGCCGGGGTCACACTGCTCATACATCACACAAACGACAGTCCGCAAACACGAATCGCCGCAATATTCGTGGTTCGAATGCCGCGTGTTAAGTTTTCTCCTTGCACCCATTGCCACGCGGCATTCGAAGCACGGATCTCGCGGTGACTCGCGTTCGAATCTGCATGCAGACAGTCTTTCGCATGATGTGTAAGAAAGGTGACCCAGTTTCTAGACATGATCATTAAGTTATTAATAAAAAGCGCGTGTTTATCAACACTACGCATCTTTCATTATTCGGTTCCTGAAAAAAAAAATCGATGGGGCTAATTAAGATATTTATAGTTTTTTTTTTGTTTTTTTTAGAAAACCAAGGCACAATATTATAATTCTTTCACCGAATGAAACTTTATGCACGATAGCGTATATTAATTGTTCTCGAGCGCCTCATTTCGACATTAGTTTCCTTCTATCATCTCTGATAGAGCCTCTGCTACTGTAGACACATGTTGCTCGTCTCCAATCAACCACGGGCCCTGTAGGGACGTCCACGAGGTGTTTCAAGATTTTACGAGCATACGGTGAATAGCTAATTATATTGGTTTGACCCATGCTGAAGCATGTCACACATGCTCACCATTGAACCCATCAGCGCCGATGACTCCGGCAAGGACATGGATGTGGCACTGAGCAAGAGGTGGAGGCAGAGGAAGAGGGGAGCCACCAGGCTGCTGTCCCACAGGTCCACTTCTCCGAAGGACACCGTCGTCAGCTGCAGCCAATCAGAAAAGGCCCATCAACCGCCATGCCACGCTAACCCATAAGAGCCTCGTTTCTTACGCACGCTGAACGCCACTTTTGGTCTCAGTAACATTGTAGTAACACTTCGGGAAAAATATTTATTTATCAAACACTCTTTTATGTACAAAACGTCCATTGGTATATGCATGCCTCTGACCTATGACATATTTATCGTATCGTACTTTTCGGTACACGTTACCATGCTTTGTCTCCTGACCTCGCACACCGAGGTCACTCTTTTAAGCGGCCTTGCTCGGCCTATGTTTATTCGGAAATGCAACTTCCTGTTTTTACATTCAGTGTGCGTCATGAAGCGTATATTATCATGAAGCGTCATGCCTGATCAAGCGGTTAACGACGTAGATTCACCGTATTGTAAGCACATAGAACCTCACAAAACAAGAGTCGACTAAACAAACAAAACGTTGCATGCTATCAAAGAGCGATACAACAATATAAAATATTGTTTCCATCGCTTGCTTACACGTGCCACTAGACGTAAAAATGAAGACCCAGATGAGATAGCAGGGATCAAGCAGAAGCTGCAACAATCGGAAACGCGCCAGACCCTAGAGCAGAATAATTTCTTTCGCCTCGCGAGCAGACGCGAAGGGCACTTTACTCTCGACAGAGGACGGCACTTGCGTCGCAGGGAACTGCAGAAATCGTGATGGCACGCCGCAGTATCCGCAGTCTACGTAAATTCTTTGCGTGTGTCGTTTTTTTTTTTGTTTTTTTTTTCTTTGTTTTTTTTTCTTTGTTTTTTTTTTGTTATTTTTTTGTGTGTGGGTTTAAAAATTGGATTCACATGAACTATTTGCCTGGGCGGCATCGCAGTCCACGTGGAGTGGTCGCACTGCGGCGCCTCAGTCGGCACAATATGGCCACGCGCTAAAACGTCGAAAATACTGGTCTATATTGGGGCGTCGCACCCAAAGGGATATATGTCACATCATGCCACAACCAAAAAATAGAGAATTGTTTTAATGATAATAGCAACAAAAGCGGAAATAATACAGCCAAAAGGAGGCACACAGTGAAGGACAAACAATGGCACTGTATCGTTCTGGGCGTGTATCCTCCTTGTGTCTTTGTTTTTTTAATGCGATAACAGTCTGAAGCTACTTCAACCGGTTTTCGCGATATAGAATTTGGTCTTGAATGCGCCGTGCGCATGCGCGGCGCGCGTATGTGCCGCTCATACTCAGGCGCGAAGCGTATGCAGACGTGGTCCTCGACGTCGTCCGTGAGGTCGCCCTAGAGGTAGTCCTAGAGGTCGTCTTAGACTTTTTTTTACGTCGTTTTTAATGCCGTCCTCTAGAACGTCATCTAGAGCCGCAGTGAGCATGTATTCATATTTGCGCTCAAGCTACGAAGCAATCGTCGGTTTGATCTGAGCTAGTTGATACATGGTCATTGATGGTGTCGAAACAGCTTCAACATTAAACGATTACGAAGAAACAAGACAATACACACACACGGAACTGCTATGATAGTGGGGAAACAGCTTGAGCATTAAACGATTACATAGAAACAAGACAAGACACGCACAAACCGAACTGTTATGATGGTGGGAAAACAGTTCAGCCTTAAACGATTGCACATGGATGAAGTAGTCACACAATTTTGAAGTGGCGTGCTGCAGCCGCGCTGACGTCAATGATTGCGTTGAAACCATTCATAAAATAAAACCTTTACTAAAAATTTGCGTCTTGCATTCAAAGTGAGCTGCGTCGTGAATCTCATGACGAATGCTATCGCAATTCATAGACAACAAACAATACTAGTTTCTGCAGTCACGTTTTGCTCCGTTACTGCTATTATAATTCATCAGCTCGGCCAAGCTTCCATCTTAACAAGCTTTATTAACAAATCAGCTCTCAGGTCATATCAATAGTTATTTCATGTCAAGACATAAAAATGGAACCAAATTTGCCAATCAATCAAATCCCATGTCATGTAGCGTAACAAAATAGAAAAGATTATCAATCAATCTTTCAACCGTCATGCAAAGTGCGTCTGCGATATCAATATTTTGTCGTAACTTCACTTCAGTTATACAATAGAAGGCTTCTTTAAAACGTTATGTCTTTCTCTTGCTGTAGCACAACTTCCCTTATTACTAAGTTTCGCTGGCGTTTGTAGCACTCACGTTTCTGTGGCTACGGTCTCATTTCCTCAAACATATAAAGAAACGTTTCTGCATAAAAATAGGATTGAAAAACCTATAAAATGTTATTAGGGCCAACGCTGGTTTGGGCGCTTTGTGAAACATACGAGCGTAAAGTGAGTTTTCCCTCTTTTTACTTCTTTCTGTAGCAGCTTAACGTCAATGCAGCGTTCGGAACATAAGTCAGCTTTTGTTTAACTCTGATGCGATTCGACGTTGAATATTCCACTCGAGAGAGCATATAAATGCAAAGTCGCGGTGTTTCTCTGCACGCTGCACACGGACCCTGAATTTTTATAAACTTGAACCAGCAAAGCTTCCATTGAGTTTGCACTCTGCATGAGTGTTGCGCAGTCTTGTGCCTTGGGTTCTTGTATGCGGTTTCGCGCTTTGCTAATTACACTACATAGTTCAGACTGACTGTTTTGGGTGTGTACATATCTAGCATGACCCAGCCATTCATGTAAATGGCCAGTAGAGTATATTTCAAAACTGAATGCAAGGATTACAGCCGAACGCTTTATTTTAACAAATGTAAATGAAACTCTTATAAAGTTTGCTTTCTTAACGGATATTTTCTAGACAGGTTCTTGTTTAAGAAGGTGAACCAAAGTTGACAACTCATTCGCTATAGTTTGAATGCATGGGCTTGCCATTTTAATAAATAATTCCGCTTCAATGAATATTTCTGCGTAACGAATGATATACCCTACTCCATGAGGTGTAAAGAAGTTGGACATTGAGAATTTGCAACGCACGAAGTATATGCCCGTTTCCAAAGTTAGTTTTATACCGCCTAAGAGCCTTCGTGACGTTCGTCCCTCCGCCCTCTGTATGCTCCGCAGCCCACGTGTCCGCACAGCAGAAGACATCAGCAGTATGACGTAAGCGAAGAGCGGAGGTATCGTCGATAAAGGCACTCTTTGAAGTATTTTATAAGAAAAACAAGAACAAGGAAGAGGCAACTGACAGAATGAAAACGTCCTTAGCTTGCCACGCAGCCACGGACGACCGAGGGTGCCATCAAGGACACTGCAAATCAGTAATCCTTTGATGCCAATACCCTCGTTCCTTCAAGACTGATTTTTAGTTATGTTCTAGTTTCCAAGCCAGCGTATTTTTTTTTTTTTTTTAGATTTTACAGGCGAATTTAAACTTTTGGACACCATTCATGCACCCACAAAAGAACACGGAAAACGCATGACTTGAAAAGAGAATTTTTCTCGCAATGTAAGTTAACATATAAGCCACTTATTCAGCATTATTAGGATAAAGAATACAAAATGCAAATGCAACATTATAATATTACGGTCGTTGTTGTTTTTTTGCCCACTTCATGTAACTTTCACATAAATTTCATTCACAGGGTGTCCCGTACATACAACCAAAATGTCGTGTTTCAATCCTTCATAGAAATCCAAACGAGAGTCCACTCACCACAAGGCGGATAGTGAGCTTGGCAAAGGCGAAACCAAACGTGACTAGGAACATAACTGGGTGGCTTTCCATGAGACCACCTCCAAAGCAAAGCCACAGGCAACCCGTCAGTCCTGCCAGAGGGACTAGGGGATGTAAGAGGCGCTCCTGAGGGAATGCATGCAGAGAGATCGGTCAGAGACATTGGGGAGGGAACAATGCAACATTAAGTCTAAGCATACTCTCGGAATCATACAGGGTGTATGATTTTGATACGAATATAATAAGAAAAAAAGGTGAGAGTTAGAGGAGTGTCGTGTTCAACTTGCATTTATCAAGTTCGTCGGACATTAGATGATGAAATAATCGTCATGCGGAGTGGGCTAACCCTCTGAGAATCCGTTAAGACGCGTTCTAATTTTTGGTTTTAGGGGTTATCTTGCAAGTGTAGCAATGACGGCAGTTACTATAATAGAACATACCATTTAAAACTTTTCGTGAAAGTATAGTACTTTTTTAGATGATGTTTGGTACTCTCGACATCTTTTTGCCAGATTCTAAAATATGCGAGCAAAAAGAGCGCCTCAAGCACAGCTCACAATGACGCTTGGAACAGTGACGTAGTCTTTTCAATCGTGTCGTCACTATATTTACAGCGTGTATTTTGTGGGTACGCCAACGACACAAGTGGCGACGTGACTGAACTGACTAGGTCACTGTCCTAAGCGTCATTGTTAACAGGGATTGCGGCGCTCTTTTTCGTCAATCCTAAAACTCTTGGATTATCTCAAAAACTATTACATTTTCGCAAATTGTTTTAATTGGTTTTGCCTCTAATACAAATTGTCGTCAATACTTCAATTCCAGCATGACCCCTAGAACCAATAATTAAAGAGCAAAGTAACAGAAATTAATTTATTAGCCCATTTGCCATTACGATTATACCCTCATCTAATGTACGTCAAACCTGATAAACCCATATTTAAGACGGCACTCGTCTAAGTTTCATGCCCTTATTTCTTCTTAGATCTGTTCGGATTAAAATCAAACACATCGTATTATCAAGCAGAACTTTCGTTGGGAGGTAATAATGCGATATTAAGCTTCCAAACACATGTGCTTATAATTAATGTTTCTACAATACAATGTCATCCTAGTACTAAACACTCGCAAAACGTTTAAATATGTTGCCATACTCCAAAAACGCACACCTCAAGAAATAGAGCATGCACAGATAAGAATGCACAAAAAAGTATTGTACCAATTTTAGAATCTCCAGGATTACAAAAAATATAAATATATTTGGACTAACCTGCTGCTTGCTGCATTATGAGAGACATTTTTGGGGCTTCCTAAAGTCTCGTGCTTTTTGACGCCAGAAATCGTACCTTAATTTTGTACACTAGTCACACATTTGAGCACCCAAATATATAATTTGGTTGTCTGACTGTCGTGACTAATGCCACATCTAATGTCGATAAAGACAATCGGAAATATGCGAGAGTGGTGCAAAACGATCACCGTACAGCGAATGTGATGTGACGGAAATGAAGAACAAGAACGAGGATACAGAAAAAATCTGTCTACAAATAAAAAAATAAAGACGAGCGAAAAAACAAAAAGAGGAGACAGCCGGATGGTAAGACGATTGTGACGGCTCCTGGGTTAAGAAAGCACCACATGGAGTAGTAATGAAGGATTGCGAACATTATCCTCTTCCTCCATAAAACGTCATCGCAGTCGCAACTAATGTCAGATGTCACGTCAAACCTGACAGTGTCGCGGATTGCATTTGTCACGATACAGAACGGATGGTATTACGAGACAAGCAATTTTCACGGATAGCGATCGCACGAGGCAGTAAAGACAACTACAATCATTCCACTTGCCTTTCTGCGCGGCAGTTTGACGTAGTGGTCGATGGGAGTTTTGCCACCAAACACTATCCGGGCGTTGCCAAAAATAGCAAGAGCCATGGAGCAGACGGTTGCAGCCATCATAATTTCACGCAGCTCAAATTTCACCTGGAAATTTGAACAAGCATATACTTTATCTGTTCTTTTTTTGCAGAGTACTACGCATGTTTAAAATGTCAACATCTGAAAGATCTAACTAAAATTATACACGAAAAGAAGAAAGAGAGATATGACGAAATATAAAGAATACATGCCGGACTTAGAGGTGTACCTACTATTAACATGATATTCAATGTAGACAAATAAAATAAATATTGTGTAGGACACTTTTCCTAAGTCATATCACACAGGCTCGCTCTAATGGGCTACCTTCACCTAAACAGTCATGAACAAACATTGCGATCAGTGGGATGTCGGGCTCTTATTTTGGCCCTTGCAAATACAGAGTTCTGCTTTTAGCTTTATATTTTTAATGTATTTGTTCTCTTGCGCGCTACGTTCTAATGCGACATCTCAACCCTTCCTTATTGTTGTTGTACATTTTGTTTGTTAACGCACTCTGTTTAAATAGGTTCTTAACTCAACAAATGTTCTAAATGTTTTTTAGCAGCCATCTGGAGGCTGTTGCTGTAATATTTTTTATGGTTTTAGCCCAGGCACTATCCACAAAGGACCCTTAAAGGACAACTACGGGCAATATTGCTGAATTTGGGATTACAAATGTTTTCAGCTCAGTCAATGTACCTAAATTGCAATGGTGTTTTTTTTTTCTGCTTTGATGCAACAAATACGGCGTTCCGGAAATCGGATACATCGACCCTAAAATTTTAGTGAAAGTAACCCTGTAGTTACTGCCTTCATCGTCACACAGAAAACCCCGACAAAAGGACGACGAAAGTGGCCCCAGTAAGAACTAGCAATCTCCAGGAAGCCTGAGTGGATGTCGACGTTTCACTAAGGAACTTCTAGCTACAAAACATTTTGATGTGGAACTTATCACCACGGAAGGGCGGTAGGGAGCTAGGGAACTCAGGTGCAAAGAACCAAAGTATTTTAACCAAATCTAAGCCTTAAGCTTCTTTGAGGCTTAGGACATAGATATTACTGCTCAATGCTTGGTTTCGGGCGTCTACAGCAAAACCGAAACTATCTATTAGAGGGAAGACAACGCTGACTATCAGCTGTATGGCCGTGACGGGACTTTCGCCTTGGTGCTGCGGTGCGCTGTACAACGTGCAGAATCAATAGCGAGTTTTAGTAGACCGTGTTTCCCCTTCCGCTAAGGCGCTCCGCCACCCGGAACTCTACAGCCAAGGCCACCGGCGCGCAGGCGCAGTGGCGGTTTCTTCGTAGCGGGGGGTTAGCGGAGGGGGAAACACGGTCTACTAAAACTCCCTAATCGTAGCTCCAACGCGACGCAACGTCACGGGGGAGCTGCGGTATTCGTCGCCCAGTGTTTCTTGACGAACAACTAAGCCGCTTGACCTTCGCTAAAGATCAGCTGGTCAGATCTTTAAAATCGATTTTAGTGGAGTACGGGGGTTCACTTTGACGTAATATTTTGGCTGTGATCATATCTTGTGCCACTAAAGCGATACCGGTCATTTACTTTGGTTTCATTTTCCATCGCAGTTTCCCATTGAAGGTTAAAATATTTGTTGTCTAGTTCATTAACTGTGTAGTTTATTGATTATATACCCTTACAATAATCACTTGCGCAATTGATTGATTGATACATGAACTACTAATATTTGCAATTTGAACTATTCGGCAACCACAGTGACTATTTTGCTAATTATTTCTTTAATAATGGCATTCATCACAGTGTATTTTACCGTGGTCTTCCAGAGGTCCTGTCCATAGATTGCTGTGACTAGATGTGCAACAACCATGGCAATCTGGCACTCGGACACATCGACCCTGAAATTGAAGTGAAAGCAACCTTGTATATACTGCCTTCATGGTCACAGAAAAAAGCCTGCACAAAGTTCGAAGAAAGTGGCCACTTATTTTCATTAATTTCATAGACCTGTAGTAAGAAAATGTTTGCGCAGATGCGTATCATGCGGAGAAAACCATCCTCCCCTCCTGCTTGGGCCGGATTACTGGCCTGCAGTATCTTGTAAATAAAAAAAAAATTCTTTAGTCAAGGTTAGCATTTCTTTCGTTACCTTATGCTTGTATAAAAACGTGCCACATGCAGCACTTTTCAAACCTAAATTGACTGGATCGTTGAATATCTACGGGAATGTTCATAGGAATCGAGCATTTGTTTAACACTTGACACAGCAATATTGGCCACAGAAGTGGGCTTTAACAAGGCTATATACCTACATACTGTTAACGGCGAAGCCCGCGTTTTCGCCCACCAGGTACGGGCACTGCGCGTGCGCGGAAACCCGATTGGCTTGAGATGAGGCGTCTGCGCATGTGCAGTGCTGCCAGCATCGCCACCATATCGGCGTGACATCAGAGAGTTCATTTGGCTTATCATATCTCTAGATGAAGACCCCATACTTGGGGACTTCGGCTAGTTACATTCCGGAAAGTCTAGGTTAGCAGATATGCAACCATGGCTGGGCACAGATACCCCAAACCTAATCAGGAAACAAATACTGAGACACATGTACTGGAAGGCTAAAATACAAATACTGAGGTACATTTGTCCTAGTTGCAAACAAGAACATAAAAAAAAATTAAGATAATTTTTAATCCTTTTTTTTTAATGGAGGTTATGTTCCGAAAATTCATTTTATGTTGCACTTAAGCGTCGACAACTTATGCGTCACAAAAGAAAAATAGGAGGCGAGGTACTAACACGATTGAATTTTCAAGCAATGCATAAACACCTTCTTGTATTTACAAAAGACTCTGGGTCTTAAAGAAGCACAATTTTTTAGCAACAGAACGACGGTCTTATCCGCATTTGCCGAAAGCAGAATACAAAGGTTACTTTTAAACACCCTTCCCTGCCAGTGTTCAGTAGCAAACGCGAAAGGAGAATCAGTTAACAAGGGCTAAATACGACTTTGAAGCTAGCTCAGAACTTCGCAAGTGGATATATCTTTGTGGCTTAAGAGCCGGGACCCCTTGCACATAAGTTGGAATTTTTAGCTCGTAAATGTGGAAGACCATTTTTAACACCTAAGTCTGGCAGACTATCGCCATACAATCGATACAATCTAATTGCATTTCACTATTGACATACAACCTCTTTGGATATACGTAGAAAGAAATACACATCCTCGAAAGTACCATTTAAGACAATTTCTCTCTTAAAATCGTATCGTTATACTGTCGAGGTATAAATGCAGCTTAGACCGAAAGTACCTTGATCAGCCATAACTTTCTAGCAAGCCCCGGTGTAGAGTCTCCAAGGTTGGCGAAGACAAGTAAAAACTCACATGCCGAAGACCATGACGTCGGTCACATATTTCTGCCAATGGCTGGAGTAGAATGCAACCATAGAGAGGAAGAAGAGGGTCACCAGGCAGAGAGGAGAGTCGCCGAGCCGCGTGGCAATGGCCATCGACATTGTCACGAAGACTGCGGTCGAGAAGAGAGACACCAAAACACCTCTTTGTGACATATATTGTAGGCTTTTCCAAAAAAAGAAAGTAACGAATTGCGTTACTTGTTACTTGCAGATAAGAGGAACGCGCAACCGACATATGTATGTGACCTAAAAAAAGAAGAGAAACCCGCTACCGCTACAGTTTCCGATAACAGTTTCGCACGTTACTTTTGCGTTACTTAATATTTATGAATTACTGTTTTGACGTTGCTCGTATAGGTAAGCGCCATATTTGAAAAAACATGATATTGATGTAGAAACCTAACATAAATACCTTATCTTTTCTGCGGTTCCACCCGTATACTGGCGAGAAAAAACGTGAAGCAAAACACGAAGATCGCAATAATTCATACGTGTCGCCTAAAGAGACAAACCAAATTGATTTTTTTTTTTTTTAAGTTTTCGGAAGCAGATGGTACTAGTACGTTGTCCCGTTACCGAAAAAAGTAGCGCGTTACCGATAATGTCTTTACTTCTAACGCGTTACCGAAAACACTGCATACCAGGACTGCCGACTCGAAGGAAATTTCCCAGATTAAGGTAAATTTCCGGTCTATGTGGGAAAAAGAGAAATTTCGCTAGTCTGAGGGAAATTTGGGGCACCGTATATATCTGGAATTTTATAGGTCAATTATGATTTTTGTTCGATATAACATCTATGTTCAGCGACTGTGGCTACGTTTGGGATACCTCTCCAGCCGTTTGGCGGTTTGTGGTGCGACCATCTGGCAACACTGAATAGTACCAGGCTAGGTGGCGCAAAATACCGCCCATTATAAGGGGTGCAGTTGTTAGGTTCCATACATCCATCCAACTTTTTTCGGCAAAATCGGTTTTCATGGCCTTCCCCTCTCCAGATTTGCTATGACCGCGGTTTCGGACCGATAAATTAATTTATTGCGAAACGTACGCGAGGCGTAAAGGCTATGCGTAGAGCAAGTCGTCCGCTTTTTGCGCGGGGATGGCGGTGACGACAGAACGACGCCGAGCCCTGCTATGCTTTCGTTGAAAGGAAAGTGGGTAGACCTCAATACAAAATGCCTTGAGGTTTACCCACTATTTTTTTTTTTTCGATCAGCCAATTATAGCTCATGACATCATCGCAACCTATGCGCAAGAAGCAGACGATCTTACGCTCCGCACATATTTGTCATAGTAAAAATGGAAGTGGTGCAGAAAACACTGAGTATTTAGCATTATATAATTATGTAGCCAAGCGAGGGACATTTCGGCAGAAATAGAGAAATTTCAGGCTTCCGCTTGGGAAATGTTGACCTTCCGTGTTGGCAGCCCCGCTGCATTTATACTATTCAGAATTAACACCTCGTCATTAAAAAGGCCGCAATGCTACATTTTCTACGTCACTAATTGGAGGCCAGAGAAGGGTTGGTGGCGACTGCTTCCGGCTAGGGCTCGTGTTTTTATTCACTCTACTTAATGGTAACGCCGCTCTCGTGCTCAGTCTGTTCCCTGCACTGGCTTGTGGTAAGTCGTGCTGAGCATCCCGCACCCAATTGTCACCCAGAATGCGTTGCTCTCTTTACCCTTCTTACCAAAACTATTAATCACGCAGCCATATCATGAATAAACAAAATATGTGTATGCATACATTAAAATACCTACATAGGTCCAAAGCGATGTTTGATGCAATCTTCACTGAATGCGTCTATTGTGACCATTCCCACAAAAAAAACCTTTCAATATTACCCGAATGGGCAACATTGGCGGTCGCCATTGCTTGGGCGTGAAGCGTGTCATTAGATCAGAGTACTCGCCGAACGCTGACGCGGCTCTCGTGTGCCAAACTTGCTCAGAGCACGTGACCAAGCAATGGGAGACCACGGCCTTCGATATGCGCAAAGCTCTCCTCTGGCCCTTCCAAGCACTCGTCTTCTCAGCGGAGGGAGGGTAAACCCCTGCTTTTACAGAGCTCCGCAAGACGGTGCTGATACAGAGCCGTTCACGATGCTGATACCACCGTCATGGAAGACGATGACAGAAAGCTATAGGGTGCATTCACTGGCCGCCATATTTGGGTTGCGCTGTTTACTGGGCATACTCAGAAAGAGCTCATATTTATAGACTTTTAAGACCGATAATCACGATGGTGTGAACTGTACGTTGCCAAAGAACTGTGAAAGCTCGCCGTCAGCACGAGATCATCTGCCGCGGACTCAGCTATGGTCACCAGTGAATATTCACATAGCTGGCCGCAATGTTTGAGTGCGCTGCTCGTAGTGCATGCTCATAACAAGCTCACATTAATAGGCTGCTAAGACCAGCAATCTTGATGGTGCGGAATGCAGGTTGCGAAAGAACTGGGGAAGCTCGCCGTCAGCAAGAGCTCTGCTGTCGCGTACACAGCTATGGCCGCCAGTGAATGGAGAGTATTCACTGACGGCCATAGCTGTGCGCGCGACTTGTGAGCGCGTGCTGATGGCGAACTTCCATACTTATTTTGCAACGTGCAATTCACTGCCTTAACACTGGCGGATTTAACAGCCTTTTGATGTGAGATTGTTCCGAGCACGCGCTCTAAACATCACACTTAACTATGGCGTCCAGGGAATAGCCCTTATACTCTTTCTACCGTGTGATCGCGGCGCTACGTCACAAGCCCTGGAAATAATTGCCCTGGGGGTGTCATCCCTCTACTTGACCGAAGTGAGCGACCGCACAACCACAGTGACCAGAATGCATGGCCTCATCGTTAACCTCCATCGGGCAACCCGCAAGTTTATCTCCTTTTACGGAATGACTCGCCTCAGTTCCCTCCCCGAACTTCCGAAACTGAGGAAAGAGTGTTAGCGACGAACGCATCTTCCTAATCTTGTATAATATATTGTCGCATAATGACAATCATCTCTACGCGGCACTGCCGGCTTACGGGATGTTTGCCTCACCGCGGAGCCGAGGCTCTCCGGACTCAACAAAAATTATTATTATTAACAATTCTTTTAATATCTCAAACGTTAAATGTGCGCACGAGGTATAGAGTTCGTATCATCGTTAACACTGCGAAGACTGAAGAGCGCGAGCGCGTATATATGAGAGAATCAAATGCCGCTCAGACGGTACGCTTGCTCTGGCAGCGTTTTTGTTTCACCCAGCTATATGCTAAGACGTAGTTTCTAGCAATAGTAAACAGTAAGACAGAATGCGGGAAAACATTTTATTGTGGCGAAAGGATCGAAGGTGTGAAAACCCTGCCGATAACAAAGTGATGGCGAGATGGCATCGCAGAAACACTTGAAAGAAATGTGTAAAAAAACAAAATAAAAACGATGGGTAAAATTGAACAAAGATATCATTAAAAATACACATTTAATTGGACGTTCCTAGCAAATGGCGAGGCCATTTACTTAGGCAAGTGATCTGCCAAGCGATCTGCAAGGAAATAATAAGCATGACGGTTCGCCTGCTCAGTCTGACAAAGAAATGTGTATCTTTTAAGACAGAAAGATTATTGAGACTCATTATTGAATCGCCACTATTTCTTGCCTAAAATGATTGGACTAGCCGCTTATCCCAAAACAATCAGGCCTGCATTTATTTTTATTTTCTCGGTTTTCACAGAGAATACACTCGACTTTCAAGCTACCGTTTCTTGGAAAACAATGTGTGCAGTGGTGAGAAGCAACAACTATGATTCGGGCAAACGAGCGTCATTTTATTCGGGAAACTAGCCATGCAAGGTCGGTGATGATCATTTACGGGATTTTCCGGGCCCGTACGTACCTAGCGCCGCCGCGTGGCTGAAACGGCCCCTAGTGATGTTTTTTCTCTATCCCAGCCCCTCCCGACGAATGAAATGGTCTGAGCTTTGCACGCCAAGAACCTCGGAGACCATGGGCAGACGAAGATAATCATAGCAGGTGCTACTAAGATGGCGCGAACTTCTCAAAGGGGCTTGTCGTGCCAGTAACATGTAGCATAGCTGGAGCGAATGGAGCCTCTCCAATTCTAGATCAACACCTTTTAGATGATAATGTAGTGATTGCGCAGGCGAGCTGGTGGCTGTTAACCATTTTGTTCTTAGCCCGAGACTTTCAATCTTTCCTCTTTTCCTGCCTCAGTCTCGGGCTAAGAACAAAATGGTTAACCTTTTAGATGTTGGCCAGATCCACACCACCTAGAATAACCAAAGCCTGCACATTACAATGTTGACGTCATCACAGAGACAGACTGAACACGAGTGCTCCGTCAGCGGTTGGCTGGTCACTCGTGTCCAATCAGTGTGTAGAAGGACGCTGGACATCGGGCTCGGGGTCCGATGGCTGCGTTGACGCCGTCCGACTGGGATGACGTCCCATGTAGGCAGAAAAGGATGTTCGCAGGCCTTGACTGTTCTAAGTGCTGTTGGCTGGATTCGACCGTCTATACTCACACGTGGAGAGGGCATCGCAGCCGTGGTCATAGACCTCCTCGAGGGCCGTGTTCTGCACCCTTAGAGACTGCTTGCCATCCAGTGCATCCAGCAGTTGGTACAGAAACAAAGACAGCGCACACAGCGCGAATGTCCACCAGGGAGCCTGTTAAGGAGTGTCGAAATAGTAGGTAGAGGTTAGTTGCTCATATTGAAAACACTGTCTAGATAGTGAAAACTGCCGCCTGACTTCAAGAGTTCATCTTTATGTACATATATCTTGATCCGTCCAAAAGCAAATAAATAAACGGAATACTGAGGTGCATTATTTATTTCGCTGTAACTTTCTGTGCGTTCACGCCGAGCACTCCATTAGTGCAACTTGGCTGACTCATAACATTAAACTTCAGTCAGTTTTCTGTCATATTGGTTTTACTGTTAATAAGCCTAACAGCACACATAAACTAGAATGAGCTTTATTTTGCTTACCAAGCGTACAACTCAGTAAATAGCGCCTCAATCTCCTTTTTTATATTTCGGAAATCTTTGTTCTGTGAAGACATCTTAATTATTTTGATTGATGTAGTCGACTTCTTTTATCAAAAATAACAGATATAGAGTCACCAAATATTTAAATGATATGATGTGAGGAATATTTCTTGACAGGACATTTTCCTGAATTGCATTATATTTGCAGAGTGTATGGGCTGTTGATAATAAAACGACGCTCTCGAAGGTGCGCTTAAAGGTGTTCAATACTGCAGAAATAATGCAGCGGATAGCAAACAAAATGGCTATGCGTCATCATGTCCACATACCCGTAAGTGCAATACTTAGGGCAAGGCAAATTCAGAAATAGCACAAAAAATAAACCAAGCAGAGTAGTTCCAGTAACTACTGTACTTTAGAGATCACGCACTGCAGTTCTGTAGACGATATATGCGGCGTCGGGACAATATTCCCAAACTCCAGCTCCATGCTTAAAAACACGGAGCTAGAGTTTAAAAGTGAAGCCCATAAAAGCGGCAATTACAATAAATCTAACGTGAAAACTGCAACTAGCCATGTCTATATTTCTGACGACTCTTCGACACACAAACGACTTTTGAAGAAGATCTCTGAGAGCTATTTACTTATTTCACAAAACTGCGGTTCTCCACTGAAAGCCATATCAGAATTGGTACACAGTGTAAAGCACAAAACAAGCATGACCATTTTAAAAACAGTCTAGAAATATATTGCCGCGTGCCAATAGCTAAGTCAGCAGCGTGCTCGACTCCAACGCCGCTGCCTGGGGTTTGATCCCCCCAGCGCTTGTTCTTTTATCTTTCTTTTGTTTGCATGACTGGAATGTTCCAGATGACTCGAGAATATTCCCGTTTGTTCGAACTGGGGAAAGTTCCAGCTACCCCCGTCCTTACAAAAGGAGCTTCGCATGATTACTTGAGTCAGTCGTCCTTCCGTCGCCGTCAAAGTACGGTCTTTGTTACCTTATGTTTCTGGACACACGTTCGCCGCATTGAACACTCATTTTAAGTTTTATTTGTCAAGTTTATGTTTTCATTCGTGACACTTTGGTGGAGATGCGGGATAACGCAATCTATGCCCACGGTGTGTATCAACTGTGGCGTCAACGACCACCCGGACTATGGCCTCGAAATAGACCCGGACTATGAACTCGACAAAGCCCATGGCTGCAACCTCGACGATAACATGATGACGACATCGACGACGACGACACTGACGATAAAACGGACAGCTCCAAACTCGAACCCCGCGTAATACGTCAACAACAAACCCGACTACTGCCTCAGCGACAAAAGTGTCTTCAACCTTGACGACGAGACTGAGGACGACACTGACCATGATAAAGGCGACGACTCGAACGACGACATCGATGCCGATTCCAACTACGGCTTCGACGGCAACTCTGACGACGACCCCGACGGCGACTCAAGGACGACCCGGACTATCACTTCAACGAACACCCCGATTACAACCTTGACGGCGACCTTCATGATGAACCCGATGACGATACCGAAGACGAGTGTGATGTCGACCACAAAGACGATACGACGATGACAATCAGTTCGTCACTCAACGAACAGAAGTCCGCCAGCAGTAACACAACTTGCTGACGATGGCCGGTACAATATTTGTCCCCACGACGCCCGGTTCCAGCCAGGCTATCAAGTGTGGATGTGAATGCACCAATGCATCGTCGCAGTAAGAACTGTAAAGTAGTAGTTCGGCCTCAAGGTCATTCGCTGCACGAGGGTCCTAAACCTAAACGTTGTAACGCCGCCCTCTGAGTCCCGACGGTGTTTCACGTCTTCCGAACTGAACTATGCTCGATAGGACTGTGAAATTATGTCTTCTGTGGCTCTGCAGCTCGCGCTTTTCTTTTTTTGAGTAGTTAATGTCATTTTGTGTTGCATAGGAACAATTAGTTTTTTTTTTTTGTGTGTGTGCTTTTTTTTTCTTTTTTTTTTTCCTTTGTTTTAGTATGTCGGTTGCGTCCGTATCTTTCCGAGGAACTCTCTCGAAAAGTCAAGCGATATGAGCTGTCATATCTAACAGTGATACTGGCACAGGGTTCGTAACGGCGATATCGTGGAGAAAAAAGTCGCCTCTACATATAACATGCTAAGGATTATAGGAAGATTCACAGGTTACATTAAATATACCTTACGTTGAATTACTCATGCAGCGAAAAGGGTGCTGGTAACGTATACAGATACACGTCGGACGGGCTCACCTTGCCTGTGCAAAAGACTAAAAACAAATTATCAAAATAAGGCTTCGACGAACGCGCCTGCAATGTGCCTTTTATTTTAATCGTCCGCAATCACGGCCAAAATGAGAGACCCTCCTTCACAATATGAGGAAATGCTGCCCACCGGAAGTGAAGAGGCGTTTCGCGGAACCGCCCAAATACCCTAAGAATATTGACTCTAGTTCTTTGATGCGCGCTGCCGTTAGCTGAGCATGTCTGGTCCGACTGATCTGGCTCACCTCGGAGCAGAGGTCGCTGCTGTAGCTGAGCAGCAGGAGGCAGCAGCCCACGTTGATGCCGAGTCCCAAGCAGGTGAGGACACATGGCGCCGTCCGGGCCGGCACAAACCGGTGGCACCACGTCCAGAACCTGGAAGGGCAGCAGGGATTCCTTGGTGCATTTGTATTATTACTATAGCTTGTTTTACTTTATGTGCCAGCAGAGCCGAAGATTCAAGCACGAGAATGTCGGCGATGCTTGCTTGCACTGCACCAGTGTGCATCCTCAGCAGCGATGCTGAAGGCCCCACGCTCGCTTTTGCAGCTTCTACAACGCTCGCACATTAAGTGAAACGGACTCTATTTTAGTTGAATCACGGTGTAATCAAACCGGTAGAAAGCCTTGAAAAAAATCTTCCTATACTTCGTTTCACCTTATGTCGGAGCGCGGGCGATGTTATGACCCGAAGGGCCCATAAACATCGGAAAAAACGCAATGTCATGGCGTGCTCTCTGCGGTTGATAGGACTATACTTCGTCTCACCCTACGATGGACTAAAGGCAAAAGCTACAGACCGCCAGATCCAATCACGAGCCACTTAGAAATTGCGTATTGTGCTTTGATGCAAGTATCAGTGCCCGCGTCTCGGATCACTGATGGGGATGGGCGGACACTGGTTCGAATCGAAATAGCACTGAGTGACTCGACGATTTTGCATTACAAAAAAGAGGCTGTTTGCAATGTCGAAGCTATAGAAATGATGCAGTGTTTTTGGGTGCGGGGCATTATTCGTCCACCCCTAATCAATGCTAGGCATGTCATAGTGTAGCGTGGAACGTGATTGGACCTGGCTGCCCGTGGCTTTGGCCTTTAGTCCATCGTAGGATGAGACAAAGTATAGCCGGTATTCGCCGTGTCTGTGTGCGTGCTCCTCCGCCGGCTGGTCCTATCAAGCGCATAGAGCACGCCATGACGTTGCGCTTTTTGCGCTGTTTGACTGGCCCTTCAGATTATAACATCGGCCGCGCTCGTACGTAAGCTGAAACGAATCATAGAAGCAGCTTTTCACTCACTACCATAGCATATCCACGAAGCGAACATCTAGGAACACCAGACACAAATGGACCCTATGTCCAAGCACCTACTTTATTTCCTTCTTGACGCCAGAAAGTAAGAGTGCTCTTTTTTACAACTTGTCATGTTTTACTACTCTCTTAGGATTGAATCTCACTCTCCTTGCCATCACAACGTCAAAACTTTAAGCAAATCGTATGCTTCTTTTTCACAAGCTCTCCAGGCCAAAGAATCAGCCAGAGGAGCACAGCTACGAGTAGTGCAGATCTTGGAGGCTATGCAAGATGAATCAAAGTTCAGTTCTTCCCCAAAACGAACTAAAAGTTGGAAGCTGGTCCCCTTTATTACTGCATAATTCCTTGGAAAGAAAGCTAGTTCAGATTTTGTGTGCGTGCGTGGAACGGGAAAAGTGGAAAAGTTAGCAGAAGTGGGAAGAGTAGAGGGACCTTTTTCACATCTGCATTTGTCGCTCTCGGTGTTGGCGCTAACGCGCGACCTTTTTCGGTAAGGTAGTAACGTACTCGGTACTCCTTTAAAACAGTAACACATCAAGTACTTACGTGACTCATTTTAATTTTGAGTGACGGCCGGGTAGCGCGGTTACCTTATTGTCGTTGCATCTTCTTTCCTATAAAAGGGCTGATAAAGGGGCTAGTTGGTATCTGAACATCTAAACGGTATTAGCGCACACGTAGAGAGAAGAGAGAAGATACACCAAGGAGCCGCTACTCACAACTTAATTTACTGAGATGAAGAGAAGGAAGAACATCGTAAAAATTATCACTCCGATTAAAGATGAAAAAAGAAGAAAGATGATAAATAAATATTAGGGTGTTCCCTCGGGCGGACACATGCTTCAAAACCAGGTCATTTGTTTAAACACCAGATCTGTTGTTGGCCGTCACGTTGCCATCATACAGGGTGTTTTGCATCAATCTTGGCTCGTGCGGGCTCTTCATTGTCAAAGATGAAGACAAGCACCTCATCCGTAGTCGGCTGTCGCCACTGATCTCTATGACAATTGCTGGATCGCGCTTCCCCGCTTGTTCGCTGCAGCGCAAGTGAAGCCACCGGACTTCACTCGCTTGGGATACGATTTGCCGTTTTTGCTAGCCTTTGCTGCGGTTTTCCAGCGTGCTGTAGACACGTTTTCTACTCGTTCGTCGTCATTCGCCGAAGAAGTTTTTTGAAGACTCTGTGTATTGTTGAGACTTGCCGTTGTGAACACGTGGAAAATTTTACGAAAGTGCAGTGTCGCAGGAAAAAGGCACAACGCGTCGAAAGGAAGGGCTGGTGGCGTGTTCAAAGCTTCTTTGGCACGCCGAAGTGCCGTGTCTCTGTGCCTTCGCACGCTTGGATACCGACCAAGAACCGACGCCGTGTGTATGTGTTTAGCGAGTGCAATGTGCGTGAAGCTGTTCGTGCCTCTGGATCAGCGTCTTTTCCCCTCGCGGTTTAGGAACGAGCTTAATCCAGCGTCCACTAGCGACGGAAGATGGGGGGAAGGTACGTCTTTTTTTCGTCCTTAGACGGTTTACACAATACCGTGCACAACAGCTCCTCATCACTGATCAGTGCTGGCTTATGATCAACCTACTTAATTGCACCTGACGTTTGAGCGCGGCTCGCCTAATTGTAATTGGTCAACAGACTGCACACGACCATATCGGCCCCGCTTCAAAGATTTTCATTCTCGCCGTCTTGTACTTTTGCTTTCGAAAACCCCCCTGGCTCCACAACGTTGCCCTATTCGTGCTCTTACGGAATCTATTAGAGTAGATTTGGGACATAGCCATGGTTAATATAGTACATAAGAACACGTGCAGATCTCCCCCTTTTATTGATAGCAACTCACCGGAACAGCTGGACGATCCAGAACTCCGTGGCCGGTATATAGATGATCTAAAGGCATCTACGCGCGACACACGTTCAGAACTTTGGCGCGGCGTCAATTCTTGACCGGTATCCAAGCGTGCGAAGGCACAAAGATGCATCACTCGGCGTGCCAAGGAAGCTTTGATCACGCCGCGACACCGGCGACACGTTTTCGACGAGTTGTACCTTTTGATACGGCTTCACGCACATTGCACTCGCTAAACACATTCGCACGGCGTCGGTTCTTGGTCGGTATCCAAGCGCGCGAAGGCACAGAGACACGGCACTTCGGCGTGCCAAGGAAGCTTTGGGTACGCCGCCAGCCCTTCCTTTCGACGCATTGTGCCTTTTTCCTGCGACACTGCACTTTCGTAAAATTTTCCACGTGTTCCCAACCGCAAGTCTCAACAATACACAGAGTCTCAAAAAACTCCCTCGGCGAATGACGACGAACGAGTAGAAAACGTGTCTACAGCACGCTGGAAAACCGCAGCAAAAGGCTAGCAAAACGGGATATCGTATCCGAAGCGAGTGAAGTCCGGTGGCTTCACTTGCGGGAGCGGCAAGCGCGATCCAGCAATTGTCATTGAGATCAGTGGCTCTCGCGTTGTCATCTTGCCTGAAGTTTTGCCGCAACCGTGGTTCATGCTGGTCCTTCATTGTGTGCTTCAAAAGTCTGTTTCCTTGTTTCTTAGTAGACAGTTTTAGTGGACCGTACGCTATAGCTTTGCGTACGCAAGGAGAATGCGGGTCGTGAGTGCGCATGCGCAGAACACAATAGAAGGGCTAGCGTATAGCGTACGCACGCAACGCTGGGGAATTTGCGTTGCTGGCTAGCGGGCCTTGCAGGACGCTCTCAAGAGATCTCGGACCCAACGAGAGCGTCAGTTTCGAGATGGCGGTTGCCTCGACTGGCGCAGCAAAGGCGACGTGGTGTTTTCGAAGTTCTGTGTTACGTGAAATTGCGTGGTGTTCAGCTCGGCGACCCTTTCTGGGACCTACCGCGGTCGAATCAGATCTCCCTGCAGCTGAAGGAGTGCAAAGTGGTCTGCTCAACGCTAAGCCTGTTCCTACAGTTCATCGCCGACGGATGAACGACTTTAAAAGAAATCGCCGAAGTTCTCGCTATGCACTGGACATCAGGGTCATTAATTTCATTCCGCGATAGCATTGATAAAAGGTGCTGTTCGCACGGGACGACTGACAGAGGCTCCGTGATTGAATTTGGCTACGCACTCGTACTCGTAGCCTCTGTACCCCGCAGAAAAGCGCGCTTGACAAGGCAGCTGTGGCTTGGTTTAATCTGAAATGAAATGATTGGACACTTTTTCTTTTTCAATATTTTTTTCCAGGAGCATGGTTGCGCAATAAGCGCGCGGAATTCTACGGCTCTAGCAAATTTAACCAAGATCATGCGCGGTGTTCACTCGAAAACGTAACGCACAACTAAATTCGGTCCGAGCAGGTCATTTTAGCGTACGCTATACTATTGCGTATTGCGTACGTAAGATCCAGCAACGCTATGCTATAACTGTCTAGTGACACTGATTCAGCACTGATGCATTCCTTATCAGCAGATAGGATAAGGTGGGCTTCCAGCACCTCGCGGGTCAGTTTGGCGTTGTGCCTCCCTAGGATGCTTGTTTCCCCGAATAGCGGACTGCATTTGCACTCATTATAGTGTGTTGCAAGATGGCCTCCTACTGTGGCTCTCAGAGAGTAATCATGTTCGCGTAGTCGATCGTTAAGGCATCTTCCCGTTTGACCGACGTAGCTCTTGCCACACGGGAGTGGTATATTATATACCACGCCTGAAATGCACGGAAGAAAAGGCTTGGCATGTTTCTTAGTGCACCAGTGTTCAGTGCACCAGTCTTCATCTTTGACAATGAAGATCCCGCACGAGCCAAGATTGATGCAAAACACCCTGCATGACGGCAACGTGTCGGCCAACAACGGATCTGGTGTTTAAACAAATGACCTGATGTTTGAAGCATGTGTCCGCCGAGGGAACACCCTAATATTTATTTTTCATCTTTCTTCTTTTTTCATCTTCAATGGGGGTGATGATTTTTTACAATGTTCTTCCTTCTCTCCATCTCAGTAAATATAGTTGTGAGTAGCAGCTCTTTCCTGTAACTTCTCTCTTCTCTCTACGTGTGCGCTAATACCGTGTAGATCTTCTTTCCTAAACTTGAATGATACACCTCTATTTTTGGTGTTTCTAGGTTATACGTCATATGAATTCTTGCATTTGTCGCCTTTTTCTTCGAGTTATTCCTTGTGAGCATTTGGGTAGAACCGTTAAAGATTTGAATTAATTATGTTAAGCTCTGCACGGGCAACAGGCTGTAGTTGAGCTTGTTGGTGCATACTGCATGGACATCATGTTTTTTGAAACACGGGGCTTATGCATGCTTTTAACGTTAGAACAGTGAAACGTTCTAATTCATAAACAAAAAGTAACAAAAAGCAACCTGCGTTACTTACTTAGTAACAATAACAGTAATGTGTTCGTTTTTATTTTGAAATAACGGAAGTCGGTAATGAGTTCATTTTATTTGAGGTAACGTAGGTCGGTTACGAATTCCCTTTGTTAGCCAGTAAAGAGTAACGTAATTTGTCACTTCTTTTCGGTAACGCCTTTAACATTGGTCAGTCTCCGTGTGATCCACTAGTTACCGGCCAACCATCGTCGCCTGTCGACACGCGTGATACGCGTGTTGACATGTGACGAACATCCTTACACGACGCTTCATCGCCTCAGTCTCTCAATCCTTCGTATAATTGCAGGAAAAAGAGATGGGCAAGAAGGTGGCGATACTTCGAAAAGGCGTGCCTGTTAGGAGGACCGTCAGCAACGCTATTAGCTCAGCTCTGTCGTGGGTGGCGGGCTCTGCCCGCCACCCAAAAATCGCTGGATATCCTGTCTAATCTAAGTATAGCGCCATCGTTTGATCGTGCCGCGGGCACTCCTATATTATGCCGGCAAAGCGTCGCCATTTTCGGCTCATGGCGTATCCCACATTCAGACGTGTACGCTCCTATTGGTCTGCTGTGGCTGCCGGTGACGCGCCGCCGTTTGCAAGCACGCTCCTATTTGTCCACTGTATATGCCGTCGCCGCGCCGCCGCGACAAACAAGATTGGCGGTGAGACCCTGGCGGTGACGCTCCGCCATTTTTGACTCAAGCGTGTCCCAGCCTGCACCAGCTTGGCGGTGCACCCGCCGGCAATATGAAGGTGAATACCCTACCTGGTTTCTTGCCTGCTTTACGGATCCTAAAGCTATATTACCTCTCAACGTCTCAAATGGTGCGTGGCTTGGGGTCTAAACTTTGCGTTCCAGCCCTCGTCTGGAACAGAGCCTGTTCCAAAACTTGCAGGAGCGTCAAAAGCAAGAAGAGGGCTGTTCACCTTCATATCGCTCACGGGCAGTGTTGTACGGAACGGCGTTCCAAGGAACGGCGTTCCTGGAACGCGTTCCTTTTAGGAGGAACGAAGGAACGTGGCCGTTCCATTTCGCATCGCTGGAACTGGAACGGGAACGCGTTACATTTTTACTGGAACGGAAAGAGTAACGGCGTTCCTTTTTTTCCGTTCAGTGGGGTAATTTTTATTTTGTTTCGAACAGGAAAATTTTGAAAGTACAAAAACAGTATCTTTACGAAGTGCAGGATCTCGTTACCTTTTTGACTACTAATCTTATGGATTATTTTGTGTGGTCCTCGCTTGTTAACAGTTTCCGGTGCAGGAGAGCTGGTGGACGTTGGTTCCTTTTTGAGTGTCCGAAACTGCGGTACAAAAAGCGAGGCTTTTTGTCGTAGGGAAAGACAAAGAAAGAGGGTTGTTTCAAACTCAGCTACTTTCTTTGGTTCCACGAATCCTCATACACCCACAAATCTAAGGCCGACTGCAGCCACTTGTGAACTTCCATAACGAGGCCTACAGTTACAACAAGATCACATTCTGCCAAACATCGAGCGCACCCTTGTATCCTGAACATTGGTCACTTAAAAGATACACACAAAGAGAAAACTTCATTTCTTCTCTTGTCCCCCCCCCCCCCCCCCCCTTCAAAATGAACAACAAAGCCAACGTACAAAGAAGTATTTGTAGTTTTTAAGACTGACCTTCCAAAAGCCCTACCCTCTCCTCGACTTGCTCGTCTTGCGGACAGCAACATCGAGAAGCAACTGTTGTTAAGTTCGAACAAGGGACTTTGTTCAATTGAAACGTGTGAGGTTGTTATAAAACGCTCGTACAATGTTGGGTAAAAGTACATTCGGCTCGTCTCAATCGTCTACTACAAATATGAATATGGTTAAAAGCTGAGATTTTTAACTTGAATATATCAACAAATGAAACCCTGATTCCGCTTGTTTTCTTCTCCTGTTTCCTCTCCATAACGACATGCAAACTCGTATGTTGACTACTAATGGGATAGATAAAAAAAAAAACTCTTCTTGATTTAACTAAAGATAGTAATTAGCAAAATACAAATGTAACGTACATGTAACGATACGTTACATTTTTTTAACTGTAACGGGAACGAGTTCCTCTTTCATAGATGTAACTTGTAACGGGAACGCGTTCCAAAAATCAGAAGGAACGAGGAACGAGCTTACGTTCCTTTTTTTGAGGAACGTGTACAACACTGCTCACGGGTGTACTTTGAAACTTAATACAAAGCCATCCAGGGCTTCAGCCGTCCGTCTTTAGAAGCGCCTTCTAGAGGATGCATTTCAAAATTGCATTCTTCGGAGACGCTAAAGGTGCAGCGCCATCTAGACGCTGTGTTTCAAAACCTGCGTAGCTCTAGTTACCCTATCAGCCGTATCCCAAAGAAACGAAGGCGCGTAGATCGACAGGAGGCGGACCTTGGGGGAAGAGGTAAAAAACTGCTGGTGCAAGCGGCGTCTGCGGGCTGTTCCGTAACTGAGTTGATCTAATAACGTTATCCAAAAGTGAACGGGAATGTCAGCAGCAATTCTTATGTATAGCAATTTTCCATATGTCGAATGGATTAATAGTTTTTTTTACGATGAAAGCCTGGGTGACTTTGAAATGTGATATTTCCTTTTTCTCACGTGAGTTTAAACGTTGTGGCGCCAGTGTGCAAATAGCCCCCAACGACTTCCGGTTCTGAAATAGACAGCTGGTTTCGCAGTATTTTCTAAGTCAGATATACACGCTATCTTCTGGAAGTGGCCACTTATGGCACTGTAAGACTTCATTCACTCTTATTTTGAACAATGATGTGTAAACAAAATTAGAAAATATACGTGAACCGGAAGTGTGCTGCGGCTAACCAGTAGGTGGCACCACTGAGTTCGTTTCCTAACAAGCAAAAAGGCGAATAGGCAGAAACAACGACCAAAGTTGAGAACAACAGATGGTGATACACAAAGAAAGACATACAAGGGCGCTGTTTTGGATAGATTGAAATGCAGTCGGCCATTTTAATGCAAAAACTAACTTTTTATTTATTTTTATTTTTTTTTTGGGGGGGAGATGCACGTGAAAATGTAAGGCAGAAGAGAATGCCAGAAAGCTTGACGAGGCCTTGCCTCTTACAATGCTTATCCTTCGTAACATAGGCCCTGTGGGCGCCGGGCTGTACTGTGCATCACTACGCCATTCTGTCATGAGCGGCTAACAAAATTTGATGAGTCATTAAAAAACCTTCGATATGCTCAAATCTGAGGTAGAGCGTTTCACAGTTGCACGGGCCCTGTAGCAAACGGCCGCGCTTCAAAAGGTGGTCTGGCCCCCAGGAAGAATGCCAAAAACAAAACGCCTAAGTGGGTAAAAGCTTGGCAATCCTAGTGGCTTAAAGGGGTCATGAAACGATTTTCCTACTTCTTCCTCCTTAGCTTTAATACTCAACTCAAATGCGAATTGTGAAATCACGTTGTCGTGACATTCTTCGGCACCGGTGCGAAGCACGGTGGACTCCTAGCTTCCACCGTGCTTTTTATGCACACCATAGAACTTGTCATTTCCCAGTGACGATAAGTTCCGTCAGGGTACTCATTGGCCACGAACGCGAATCCGAATATTCGTCGACGAATTTATTGTTGACGAACGGATACGTCCGAGTGACGCAGTTCTCGTGTCCAATGCGTGAGCTGGGCTCGACCGACGTCAGGTTGGCACCGCTGATGCGCTTTGGGAACCGCGGATGTATCATAGTGAAAAGGCGGAAAGCTTTCGAAGGAAAGAAGGTACAAAATAGTCTGCTATATTTTCAAATGTTCGTACCGAAAAGCTGGCTTTTGACTTCCTACCCTCTCTCTTTTGGCCAACTAAACGATATACGATTAGTAAAGTCCCAATTTAAAATGATTTGTCCCATCCCAAAATTCGTTTCATGGCCCCTTTAACTTGGGCCTGATACGATTTGCTCCGAGGCGTTAGTTAGTGCCAGAGTATGTTTCTTCGGCATTTTATGGCTTTTCTTTGGCTTGCCGTATAATTGCCAAAGTGCCAGACTTCAGTCACAGACGCCACGTGTGAACCGAAAAGCAGTGAAATCTAAATTTGACCCTTGTTCGGTAATTTGGGACAAAGTTGCAACATAAAATCCTAATAACCCAAAGGGAAGCCTAACCCTGGCACCCATTTGGCGATTTAGGCTAAAAAATGCCAGATGACAGCCGAAGAACAAGCAGTGAGGCTTAATTTTGACATTTGTTTTGCAGATTAAAGCCAATATATCCAGACTCCGACCAAGGAAGGTCAAGTTTGACTATACCTCGGCTTTTTCTGGCTTTTTAAAACCCTGCATTCTCCATCAAAAAATGAAAGCCGTTTACAACTCCCTGTAACGCCGAATTAGAGCGCAGCTCTTGAGGAGGAGAAGGGAAGGGTACTGAGATTCACGTGTTCTCGGAAGAAGGGGTCACGTGACTTCTGGGGGGTGGTCACGTGACCTGGGGTGCGGTCAAGTGACCTTGGTGGGGTCATATGACCCCCTCCCCAAGGTCACGTGGGTGTCACGTGACCCGGGGGTGTCACGTGAGCCGGGGGTGTCACGTGACCTCGGAGGGTCACGTGACCCCCAGGGAAATTTTCAGCTAGATTTAGCGGGGAAATTTTTTCTGCTAGATTTAGCGGGGAAATTTTTCCGCTAAATTTAGCGGGGAAATTTCTCCGCTAGATTTAGCAGGGAAATTTTCTCGCTAGATTTAGCGGGGGAATTTTTCCGCTAAATTTAGCGAGGGAATTTTTCCGCTCAATCTAGCGGGGGAATTTTTCCGCTAAATTTAGCGGGGGAATTCTTCCGCTAAATTTAGCGGGAAAATTTTTCCGCTAGATTTAGCGGGGAAATTTTTCCGCTAGATTTAGCGGGGAAATTTACCCATAATGCACTGTCGGTTACGCCGACGGCGACGGCGACTCCGCTCCAGCCTGAAACGGGCGCCTAAGAGCTGCGCTCTAAAGAAAAAAAAAGACATCTTGGCCATATGACGCTATCATGAATGGAAACACCCCAAACCTGGCAGACGAAAGTTTTCGGGGCACTGATGGCGCCTATTTTGCGCAGGATGAGCTTCGTAGGAAGAAAGGCCTCGTCAGGCTCTCTGGCATTTTCATCTGCCTCACATTTCCACGCACGCTTCCACAACTGTAAACACAAACACCTACATAAACATGACTGCGTTCAGAAAACTGAGCTTGCAAGCGCCTGTAGAAACTGATGCCATACCGGCGCAGTACTGACCTCTGCAAGAAAAGCAGTTCAAGGATGGACCCTGCACTGGCGTTGTAGTGGTACGGAGTCTTCCGGAGCTTGTCCATCTGCTCCTCCGGTAGGATCCAGCCACCGAAGTTTTCCCGCGTTTTTGTAGTCTTCATATTGATCGTCTGGGGGAAACCAGATCAAGGACCACACTCACAACGAATTCCCGATGGCAGCATCGAGTCAATCAATCACGCTCAATTTGTCGAGCAATAAGCGTATTTTTAAACGGCAAACAGCAAGCTGGCATAGCGAGGCGCCTGAATGCTCGAAGAAAGACATGTGGTAATGAAATTAAAAACGAAGTCGCCCTTTTCCCGCACTATCGTTGCAAAGACAGAGGAAACAAAGAATATATATTAAGCGGTTTCGAATGACGCACTTCCCGATATTTCGCCTCAATCCATGCGCAAACGTTCGTCTTATATGATTGTGCTATGGGGTTTCTGCGCGAGGGAGCATTGTTTTCCTGCAGCTCGCTCGAGCTCTCGCATTGTGACCGACTGTGCCGGCCGGGGAAGTTATCGACGAAAAGACTAATCGGCTGGTGGCTGGTGCTTTACTTGTGTACGTATCGGTTTTTATTCGAAGTTAATATGAGCCGGGGCTTGAGCAGTCGTCTCGTCGGCAGTCAAAATGGCCCCGGCGGGCGCTGGCGGGTCGGGGAAAAAGTCGATAAAAGATGAGATAAGAATAAAACAATGCAAGGCGTGTAGTTTGGCTAGTTGGCTTTGCATAGCTTCGGTGAAAAGAAGCATCTCGAGAAAACGGAGGTTTAGTAAAAGGAGCATACAAACAAAGCGCTGAGTTCTTACACTCCTTTCGAGATGTCAGTTTTTTTTCGCGCTGTTCGTACGAGTTCCGTCGTCCACGTATCCAATCACCATGCTTATGCGTATAACCAGACTTAGAACGACGCAAACAACTTATCGATTACGTCCGAGCTACTAGAAGAAAAAAAAATGACGGAAGCCGTTCTGCAGCATGGCCGCATGCGGCGGGACCGAAAACAGGTTTCGTGAAACTGACTCTATTCAGCCTCGCTTCAAGGTGAAGTTGCATGGACGAACTTTGCGCCTCAACGCAGGAACATCGTCCTGTCTCTGAAAGATCTCGCAGAGTGAGCGCTCGATTGAGAGTGGGGTGCAAAGTTCGCGTCTCTTTGCCCCCGCTATTTCGCGTCTCCTTGCTTCCTTCGAAGCAAGTTCTCTTCTTCCTCGCTTCCTGCGCACTATACCCGCGAGCAGGTACACCAACTCCACTTTCGTTTCGCTTTAAGGCTGACCGCAGCCGGAACTATCATATCCGATAGAGGCGATCAGTCAGTAGCAGAAGTGCATCGTCAGAGAACTTGTTCTCTTTTTGGCTTTGCCATCACCGGCTAAACTAATGTAGCAAAAAAAGCGCCGAATCGCGGCGCCTTCGCCGTGCTTTCTTTAGTGATTGATAGAAGTCGCGCAAATACATTGAGCTCCGTAACGAAGCACTTTTGTCGCTACATAATCGGTTCCATCAAATTTTAGCTCGTCCAGCAGTACGATGGAGGATGGTGGCCACGAACGGACCTTCCGCAATAAAATGAGCCGGAAACATCGGCGATCGCGCATAGGACGATCACACTTTCCCCAAAGGTACGTGCACCGCGCAGACAGATCATTTTTTTCGCGTGAAATTTTAAAGCGCAGCTCTCTTCCTCTAAAAAGTAAAAAAGGCTGGAGTCAGGAAGGTTGGGCGCGTTCGCATGACAACCGACTTAGCGACGCTATTTACCAGTAGCGCCATCTCCCGATGGGCAAAGCTAGCAGTCAACAAAGAGCATCGCTGGCTCGCTGCTACTATCGGGAGAAGGCGCCGCAAATGAATCGCGTCGCTAACTTGGTCGTCCGCGAAAGCACACAACCTTGACTTCGGCGAGGTGTTTGCTCTCGTTTCTTATAAAAAAAAAAAAAAAGAGAACTACGCCTTGAAATTTCACGCGATAAAATTAACCTGCTCTCCGCACATTCGGTGAAGGTTTAAACTTGATATCAGCAGACGCCAATTTTACCGACATGTTTTACGACGGAAGGTCCGTCTAGTGCCACCCTGGATACGGTAGTGCTGAATTTTTTCCGCCCACAACCATATCGTATTGAACCCGACTGATCTATCAGCATTCAGCAAAGGCTCGCGTTTCGAATGATTGACCACCAGTTACTATCAGTCGAACGCTGACACAACACCTACGTGACCCTAGTTCGTAACGGGATCGAGTGTGTTACAGAAAGAAATTGTTCGCTCTTTCTTTTTCTTTTTTCAGTTCATTTTTTAGCAACTTTCACGACCTATAAGCGTCGCACTGGTGCCTACAAAAATGGCTGTCATCTCGATGATTGTTGTAGATCAGGACTACCATCCAGGTTGGTTCTGCGACGCCTGATTTTAATTTTGTAAAATAATAGCGATATTAGAACCTTACTCCTTACTTGCACGTCAGGAAGATGTAAACAAACACCTAAATTCAGAAGCCGTTCACTCGAGACCTAGGAAGTACGATTCTCACACCGCGATTCCACTATCGCTGACAATTGCGAATAAAAAAAATTGTCAGTATTACTTTCTTATTAGCTTTGATGTACAGCGAGGTGATGCATCAAAATTTAAAATGACAGTTGGCTCAGATACAATGCGCAATTTACGTAAATTATGTCCAGTTATTACGGCCGGTGACCGATTTCTCGCTGTCCGTTTTAGCATACCAAGTTTTATCGCAGACATCCGTGCTTTGAAGACAGCCTACATCACAAACTGAAAATTAGCGGCGGCTCCCAAGAGGGTGCTGCCCGTCGGAGCGATTTTCCGTTTATCGCCGCTGACTGAGCCGTAATCAGTAATCACTCGGAACGCCTTTCCAGGGTTTCAATTGGTGTCGCAGCGAGAGCGATATCTATAATTTGCTTTTTAAAGAGCGAGCTCAGATATCGTTCACAGACGGTTTGTCTGCTAAGGCGGGCGAAGAACCGCGTTTGTCTGCTACGAACAGGACGGAGAATAAAAAGTAAAATATCTTAAACCTGGACTTAAATTATGATTTATATATATTTCAAATCACACCTGTTTACTAATGGAATATAAATCAAACCTTTCCCACAAGAATATTACCCAATATACTTTTTATTCGACATTCTTCAATTATTTGATGTTTTCTACATGCGTTTCGTTTGTATTTAAATCAAAGATTCATGAAGCAGACTGAACATAAGCAGAACGCAATGCTTTTCTTAAGAAATCAATGTGTTGAGATTTATTTCGACCTTCCAGTTCGTTCGTCACTTAAGTACAATATCCCTTTCCAGGCAAATCAGAACGCCAAAGAAACAAAAAGTAATGTATTATTGTACGCAAATCTATATAAAGCAGCAAATAATTATTTTTCACGACTGTGGGATTTCCCTCGCTGCTACCCGTCTCGGGGGATGACACAGCACATCGGTTCAGCAACACGTTAACATTTAATGAGCGCTATCGCCAGCGCCGCGATCCCAACAGCCCCCGCGCATCCGCTCCGACGGCCCTTTCTCAGCGGCGGAGCGCCGCTCGCGTGGCCAGTTGCCCTTGGCCCCCTCGTGGTCAAGATGACCACTCATGTTTGTCGGAGGCACTGATCTCTACGTCTATTTGCTGGATCGCGTTTTACCTGCTCCGCCTATGGACGGGAGTGCGGCCACGGTCGGCCATCTTTTTGTAGACTTATTTATCTCTAGCATTTGTAGTAATATGGCGGACAGCGCAATGGCGGCAGGCTGCCATAAAATGGCCGTAGATCTAGTACACTGTACTGTGGGTGATATTTCGTGTTAGATTGAAATTGTTCGACAAAGCAGATTCTTGAAATCCGGCATGAAAGGTAGCCTCATCTTTGAGGACCCGGCGAAAGTTCTACGTAAGTGTAGCACCGTGGGAAAGCAGCGCAGCTCGCATCGAAAGCAGACTCCGTGCCGGCGTCTGCTTTCGATGCTTCTTTCGATGCGACTTGATATCTCTGAATATGTATGTTTTTGATGTGATAATCGTGCCTTTTTATTGAATTGTTAGAGTTAATCTTGCTGCATTCTGCATGTCATTGAGACACTTCGGTTAACTGAGCTTGTATTTTTTGTATTTTTGTTAACTGAGATTGTATTTTTTTTTCTTTTTACTTTGTGTTCTTTGCGAGCTGCCACTGCTGCTGATAGTAGGGAGGGGGCCGAGGACTCGTCAAGCTGCATTTACGCAGCTTTTTTCCTCGGTCTCCTTCCATCATGAATGTGATGGAAAAATAAACATTTATTTATTTATTTATTTATTTATTTATTATTATTCATTACGTCCGATGCGTGCTGTGCTGCTTTTCCCCGGTGCCGCAGTTTCGTGAAACTTTTACCGGGTCCTCAAAGATCGGGCTACCGTTCACGACGGGTTTTAAGAATATGTTTCGTCAAACAATTTCAATCAAGCACGCAATATCACCCCCGCTATTTTGATGGCAGCCTGCCACCACAACTGCCAGAACGCTGTCTGCCATGGATGAATGATAGTGGTTGCAGCAGCTGTACCTTGGCTACACTGTAAAAAATTTACGTCAATTTGACGTGTCTTTCCCTCGTCAAAAAAGACGGGCACGCTCATCATTTCAAAATACGAGGATGCCCTCATTATTTATTTGGCGCGAGAGCCGAGCCTTCCAGAAAAGCCGAAATCCCAGGAGTGCAAGCATGCGCAGATGGCGAGGAGTTGAATGCCCCGCCGCGCAGCGCGCAGCGGCGCAGCCCCGCAGCTCTTTCGCGGCCCTCCTCTCTCGCAGAATGGCGGTGTTGGTGCGTTGTTGCCGTTGTTGCAACACCCATCTCTGTTGTTTTGCGGTTTTGCTTTTGCTCCGAGTCGTGCGCCCGTGCCGCGCAGGCGCAAACAGAGGTTGCAGCAGCTATCGCCATGCTATCGCTCCTCGGGCGTTCGTCGAACTCGCCTCGGTGGCTGTTGACATCGTGGTCAGTGTAGTGTTCTGTGATGCATCAGGGCCTCATCAGCTCATCGACGACTAAATCGCCCACTTCAAGGTATGCAATGTGACTTTATCCTTGCAATGTCTTGCTTACGTATTGTAATCGAATATTTCTCCATGTTCGCGGTTCGAGTGCTTTCGGTTGAAGACGGAAAGCGCTCGAGCGTGTTCGAAATCTGCGGTCTGAGAACACGGGAGTCCACCGACACATCGTGCTTTTGGTGTTTCTTTTTCAGCACGTTATGTTTCCGTTATAATATGCACGTGTTTATTTATCCGTGCTGCAGCGGCGGCGCCTTTACTCAGAGCCCTGCGCCTTATCTCTTAGAAGAACTCGCGAGTACGAGCTTTTATGGAAGCTTAGTTTCTGTGTTTGTTTTTGCAACAACATTCATGCAGCCAGACAACATAAGCGAGCGGCTAACGTCTTTGTAACGATGCAATGTCATTGAACGACGTTTTATCGGCTTCGAAAACGGAAGTTTCCAGTGCACTCGATTCACGAGCCTCTAAGACGTGCACAAAATTATTGACCGCCCTCGTAATTTGACGGGAAATTTCTCAAGCAGTTTGGAGGGTTAATTGTTGTAAACATCCACTCTGCAGCTCGCTGCTGGCTCTGACTTTATATTTAACAGTGTGCTTATTTTTTATATCGTATTTTCCGGGCTATAGTCCAAGGTCTATACATGTTTAAAAGCTGAAATTTTAGGCTGTGCGGACTCTCTACGCGTGCGGACTATACACGAATTTTGTTTTTCAAGATCGTTCATTATGAGGAGATGTGACGGATTTTGTGAGTGAAAGAGTATGTTAATGATGATTTATGTATATTATAGGCAGGCACGTAGCCAGGGGGAGACCCCCCCCCCCCCCCCCCCCCCCCCGAAACAAAATTTTGGCTACGTGCCTGATTGTAGGCTTCTTTGTGTGCTAAGAAAGCAGACATGTGTCAAGGTGTGCCGTCTATAGGAAGATTTTCGTGTCGACTAAGCACCAGGTGCCGACTATGCACGGCACGCGGACTATCTAAGTATCTAAGCAAGAACTTTTACTTTAGACCCCCAATTTGCCCCTGCGGACTATACACCGGGTACGGACTATAGCCCGGAAAATACGGTACATATATTTTAGGTTTTTGCATGTCCTATATTCCGTTCACGCCTACGCTGACAGTGCGGTGCAAGCTACTTGTTCGCCAACTATAATTAAAGCCTCTTTTCGCTTGACCTCGCTCTCCCCGCGTGAGTATGCGAGAGGCGGTGACCACGTTGTGCAGAATCGACAGTTGACTGGTCAAACGAACATGCAACTTCCACCGCACTGTCTGTTTAGGGGTGAACATTTCGCAAAATCGTGATAATTGGCTCAGCATACCCAACGGCTGATCGGCTTCACAGAAGTTTATATTTTATTTATTTTTCTGCGCTTTCTTGTTTTATTTCTCATTGATGAGTACTGTTCATTCATTTGCACACCTGAGTCATTAGACACCTGAAATGACGTCGAAAGATTCTTGTGATATATCTTTTTTTTTTTGTAATCTTTAACGGACTGTAAAGGAAAATGAAGGTGATATATATGTGGATGCCATCCTCACTGTATAATAGTAGGGCTCGGCGGACATTAAACAGGCGGATAAACGTCAAAATATGTTTACTAATTAACCGAAAATTGTAAAGTCACAGTTTAATTACATAGCTTTTTACTTTTCTTATTTCACTGTAGATTACACTTGTGCAGCTTCAGACACCCCGGCCGTGACACTTCCCCTTTGGACTTGATTTAATGAATTTGTGTTTAGTATAGTTGCGTTATTTGTTTAGTATAGTTACGTTTATTATCATTAGTGCATGATTTTTTTTAACGAGGTTATAATTGCTTCCTGTTTTTTACAGTGGCTATTTTCAAACCTAACGTTGCATTTGCATATGTTGGTGTGCATGTGCATGGTGTGTGTCTGCATCTAACTGTGTCACATGGCACCTGTGACATCGTAATGACGTCTGCATATAGTTGTTTCACTTTGCACTCGGGCTCAAAGTATAGCTATGTTGGACTGTTAATTTCAGGGTGGCATATCCCACAAGCCTCATGTTGGCTGTGATGTGCCCGTCATGCTAACTGATGTGCGCTAGATACTATAAATGTATTATATTATTATTATTATTATTTAGTGGTTTAATGGGCCTCTTCGCAATTGCAATTTTAAAGAGAGTAATGTAACCCCAAAACTCTAACCGGCGATTTCCGAAAAACATGGATTACCCAAAACTTGCTGCTTTTTCACAAAATTGTTTCATTTAGGTTGGGCTTTAATAATGTCTCCGTTTAAAATTGCAATTGCAGCATAGCCCATTATACCAATACTTAAGAAGGTAATTAACATATTTTGGTTAGTAAACATAATTTTATGTTTATTCTCTTCTCTAACATTTGTCATTGCTGTGGTATTGCTGGCTACTGCAGTGTGTGACCCAATTGTTATATGTTTGTTATAGGTACTTTGGCCAGATAAACCTCAAAAGAGGTACCAGGTGTGCACCATGCCATACCGCAAAGAGCGGCATTTATCCGAAAGTGCTCAGGCTTATCAAGGAAGGGAAATGAACCCGTAGGTACTATCCAAAGATTGCCAGCCGCTCTCTTCAAGCCGCATGGAGAGCTCTATGAGTTCAGCAAGTGTTCCTAGTGGTCCTTGGGATATTTCATGCTGGAGGCTTATGTAGTATTGGTCTTGTCTTTGTAACTTTGTGGGTATAAGGCAAGCTGTATTAAATTTATTGCAGGTTTCAGTTGCACCAAGCAGGTGCACTCACCCTCAGGTTGCAAGCCGCTCTCTTCAAGTCGCATGGGGTGCTTTATGAGGTGAGCAAGCATTTCTAGCAATCCTTGGGACATGTCGTGCTTTAGGCTTATGTATTACTGGCCTTGTCTTTGTTACATTGTGGTATATGGCAAGCTGTACTAAATTTATTGCAGGTCCCAGCTGCACCAAACAGGTGCACGCACCATTACAGATTGCAAGCCGTTCTCTTTAAGCCACATGGAATGTTCCATGAGGTGAGCGTGCATTTGTAGTGGTCCTTGGGACATGTGCTGTAGGCTTATGTATTACTGGCTTTGTCGTTGTGGTATACGCCAGGCTGTATTAAATATATTGCAGGTCCCAGCAACAAAAATTGCAAACCGCTCTCTTCAAGCCGCGTGGAGTGCTCTCTGAGGTGAGCAATGATTACTGGTGGTCCTTGGTACATGCCCTTCTGGGGGTTTATGTAATACTGACCTTGTCTTTGTTATTTTCTGGTATATGGCAAGCTGCATTAACTTTCTCGCAGTTCCCATCTACACCAAGCGGGTTGACCCACCGTCAGACCGCAAGCCGCTGTCTTCAAGCCGCACAAAGTGTTCTATGAGGTGAGCAATCATTTCTGGCTGTCTTTGGTGCATGCCATGCTGGGGGTTTATGTAATACTAGCCTTGTCTTTGTTACTTTCTGGTACATAGCAAGCTGCATTAACTTTCTCGCAGTTCCCATCTACACCAAACGGGTTGACCCACCTTCAGACCGCAAGCTGCTGTCTTCAAGCCGCACAAAGTGTTCTATGAGGTGAGCAATAATTTCTGGCTGTCTTTGGTGCATGCCATGCTGGGGGTTTATGTAATACTGACCTTGTCTTTGTTATTTTCTGGTATATGGCAAGCTGCATTAACTTTTTCGCAGTTCCCATCTACACCAAGCGGGTTGACCCACCGTCAGACCGCAAGCCGCTGTCTTCAAGCCGCACAAAGTGTTCAGTGAGGTGAGCAATCATTTCTGGCGGTCTTTGGTGCATGCCTGCTGGGGGTTTATGTAATACTGGCCTTGTCTTTGTTAGTTTCTGGTATATGGCAAGCTGCGTTAACTTTCTTGCAGGTCCCAGCTGCACCAAGCGGGTAGACCCACCGTCAAAGACCGCAAGCCGCTTTCTTCAAGCCGCACAGAGTGTTCTAAGGTGAGCAATCATTTCTGGCGGCCCTTGGTACATACCATGCTGGGGGTTTATGTAAAACTGGCCTTCTCCAGTTTGATCCAGTTTTACCTAAGGAAAAGGTGGACCTCTATAGTGGGATGGACATGCATTCAATATTTTTATATACATGTATACAAAGCTGTCTATTTTGATTCAAACGAAATTAAAAAAAAAAAAAGAACGGCACGAGTTACTTAAATGATTCCCTCACTGTGTGTTTATGGGGCTCGGAGGACATTAGATAAGGGGATAACCGTTGCAGTATGTTAATCAAAACTAATGAACAAAACTTTTTTAATAATGTTTTTAATTAATTGTTTTATGGGATACGTTTCAATTCTAGTTTCAAAGGCAGTAAATATTAGACTAACAGAATTTCTGTATAGCAACAAGGTTCAAGATATGGAATGCTAAAAATTTGCTTTTTTTGTCACCCGATTCGAAAATTGCGTACTCGGGGAAGACCTCAGGATGTTGTGCGGACGTGGTTACTTCGGACGCACCTTTTTTATCTTGGAAGTATGACGCGGATGCATCTACCAAGGACACACTGTCGAGATAGTGACGATGTGCCCAGTACGACTATGTCACTCTCCCACCCACCATTAACGGCACAAATTCTTGAGCTCCTGAGCGCGGTTTTTGCATCCGACATTAAAACACAAAAGTTGGACAATGAATATGTGGAAGCCGCTTGGCATTTCGTGAATTGTTTAAGTCGGGATAGCCTTTAATATTGGCTGGCTTTTAACACTGCTGTTGCAGCATGGCCGATAAAGCCATTAGTTACAAAGCTAACAAATTTTCGTCAATTAGTCAACATACTGTGACGGTTATCCCCTTTACTGATGTCCACAGAGTCCTACGAATGCGCAATGAAGAAGACATTCTGATAACTTTCGCGGCCTTTTTTGAAAATTCTGTTAGCTTTGATATAGAATGATGTGTATACATGTAAAACGACTTGTAGACTGTAATCATGCACATGATTGTGTTACAAGGCTTTGTTTTTCACCCAATTAAGTAGTGCATTTTTTATCGCAACCTTCCAAAAATAAGCAAAGCATCCAGTTTGGTATTCAAATTGTATTCTATTTCGGTAATAAATCAACGGACTACTACTTGGTTCGCCTTTGGCTTCATACTGAGAATAATAGGCATGTGTGAATCATGAATTTTGGGCTTAAAGTGTATAGTGACTTGAGCTTATTAACTTTTCAGTTGAATATCACAGTGTCTGCACCTCTCTCCAAGCCTGTTACTTAGTGCCGTCACGCTAGCCTCAGCCATCCTGACAGTGTTGGTATCACTTGTTTAGCTGTAGGCTGCTTTGATTACTTTAGTACATATGTTTTCAAAATGCAGTAATATGTCAGTGAAGGAGCATGATCGTGCACGAATAGTAACTTTAGGTATGGTACAAAAAAATACCTAATATCAGGGGCAGGTAGTCATCCACTGAAATAAAGTTAGAAGTGAATAATTTTGATTACCAAACTGAATGCTCTCTTAAAATTCTCAAGGATCTGCTTAAGCTGCACAGTTGTAATCGAGGCAGCAAGCAAAGCTTGTCATTTATTTATGCTTGTCAGCAGCATGCTGCATGGGCATATAGATTTATAAGTGTACATAATCAGCATGAGGGCAATACATATACTTTTTAAATGAAATTCTAATTGATCTCGTTATCATCGCCCCATTGCCAAAGCTCTGTTAGTTCTGATCCAAATTATGTAGTGGCTCTGGCTATCATCAGGTCAAGGCCCACATAGAGGTTGTGAGTATAAATACACGATTTGATGGCCTTCTCGCCATGCTCATCCTTCAATTTCAAATTAGAACTGTTGCTGCAATGTCGTGACATAGCATGTTAGGACATTGCAGCCTAATACATATTCTTGATAACAGAATAGCTACAGTGTTATTTGTCTTCTAAATTTGACCTTGAGGGGAGTACCGACATCCATCAGATGCATAAACATTCACATAACCATTTTAAAATTTTTTTCTTAATTCCTCCTGTGTACATGTCAAAACCTCTCCGGTATAGAGGTGTGCATTTCCCACCAAAGTATGAGTCTGCGCTGCGACAAAGCGAGATTCTTGCGATTGGGGTGTTACACCACCACCTAGATAAGCAGAAGGCCTCCGCACCGTCATCACAGCCAGATCGATTGAGGTTTGAGATTGGGCACGAGTGCTGCGTCAGTGTTCGGCCGGGGCTCGTGTTCCATCAGCGCGTCGAAGGTCGGACTCGGGCCCAGTAGCCGAGTTAGCGCCATCCGACTGTGATGACGTTTCATGAAGGGAGAGGAGGCGATGCCCAGGCTTTTATTATTCTATAGGTGGTGTTGGGTGTTAACGCGATTAATGCGATTGCGGAGTTTGCTCCATGGGTTTCGCTTCTCCGCAGTGCAGTGCACATGCGGAGAAGCGCACTGAACAAAGCCAATTCATTGCAATGGTGACTTTACGAGCGCTTTGAAATGGTCGACTGGCGTAAACGACTTTATTTTCGCGAGCTTGATATTTCATACATTTTGTGAAGTGTCAGTTTTGGAAATACTTTGTGGGAACAAAATTTCACAATGAGGAGTAATGTTCAATGTATTCGTAGCCATGGGGTTACTTATTTGCATGACCAATTTGAAGCAATTTCGATAAACTCGCAAACAGTAAGCCTTTGCAAAAATTAAGCCGTTTACAGTAGTACGATTAATGTTGAAACCAATATCAAATACCGTATAATACTAAACTGCTATAAGAAAATTTTAATATTAGCACAGCCCTGAAAAATGGCCATTTGCGGATGTTTTCGCTGTGGCCTTCATCAATTCATATGGGCTTCAAGTGTAGCAGCTGCAACCTTGAATCTGGAAAAGGCTATTGTTTGTCACACATTTTCTTTATGGTGCCTAAGGTTTGATGTAATAAATGTTGTGCCCTGCAGTGAAGACTATTACCTGTAGCATAGCCCTGGGCATGCAAAGAAGGCACACCAGCAATGTCTGACATATCAGACTTTCAGAAATGCTATTGTCCAATTTTCCTCATCCTTTTGTCAGGATGAAGCTGTTACTATCTTTCTTGCTTTCCTCTCATAGTCCTTTGAGCGAGTTATGTGACGTTATATCATAGGGTGGCATAGGGTAATTTTCTCTTCTCTTTTCCCGCAGGATGTAATGGCACACCATCATCACCAAGGAGAGTGTACAGTGAGGAAGCTCGGAAACTTGAATAAAGTGATAAGTAATCTTTAAATTTTTGTCTTTATAATTACGTGAAGAACACTGATCATAATGACTGTATGCTACACATACATACTTTCAGCTGAAAAATGCAATCCACCTTTTCTTTATGTTTTTCTCACACAGTTTCAGAACACGCCGGTACGTCATTTTCACGAGGACTGTTTGGAAATAGAGCTGCCAGAGATTTCCTCGTAATTTTCACGTACAAAGCCGCAAATAAAAATGACGACTTTCCTAGTCAATTTAGAAAAACGACAGTACGTTATTTTCACGGGGGAAGATTTGAAAACGATTCAATCGTCATTTTCACGTCTATGCTCGTAAACTAAGAATGCGGTGCCTCGTTTTTTTGACAACTTTTCCCACATAATTTTAAAAAAATGATTGTACGTTATTTTGACGGGAAATGTTTGGAAATAGAGCTGCCAGAACTTTCCTCGTAAATTTCACGACTCATTTTTAACAGTGTAGATGTAATATTTCTACCAAGAAGATGGCCGCCAGTGGCCGCATTCACGGAGCGGGCAAACGCGATCCAGCAATTGTCATAAAGATCAGTGGTCAGAGGGGAAACCTGGGCCCAACGCTTGGAATCCCCAAATTGCCCACACGACCAAAAAAAAAAAAATCAAGCTGTTTACAGCGGAATGCGCATCATTAAAAATATATCGGTAGATTATACTTTGAAAGTTTAAGTAACTCTTTGTTCCAATTGTTTTTAATGAACGGACAAAATTAATAAATACTCTGTTATATTTAAAAATGCATCTAGTTGAACAGAAACACTTCATCTACAGGGTTTTCTCGACCGTTGTCCAGCGGAAAATTAACCGCTTAAATCAGCCAATAAAATGAGCGCAATTAAACTCTTCACAGAGGTGCGTTTAGGTGGTGCATTTATCACACAAATGTCGTGAGTATAAGTTTCCAGAAACTAAAACGAGAAAAAAAAAACTGTACATCTCTATGCACGCGAGGGAAAAAAAGAAGTAAACAAACGCTCTGCTTGATGCTGCCACTCCCAGACGGCGCCACCACCGGCGCCGCATTGAAGCAACGCCTCCTACGTTTCACGCGGATAACCTCTGCAGGTACGGTAATTCCATCTGTGAGTGCCAGCATAAAGCAAACTGTTTGTTCTTTTTTTTTTTTTATCGTGCAAAAAAACAACGTTTTTTGTGGTTTTTTTTTTTTTCTTGGTTTGGTTTTTGAAAATTTATACTCACTAAATTCGAGTATGACAAATACACCGCCTACAGACACATTTCTAAAGAGTTTCATTGCGCTCATTCTATTGGCTGACTTACGCGGTGCATTTTTACGCTCCGACATCTCTCGGTAACACCCCGTAGATACAGTGATTTAAATCAAGTTAATCTAGTTTAAATTAAATAAATCTGATTATTTCAATATATATCCAAAATTTGGATTGTTTCCCTCTTGCTACGAAACGTTATTCGCAGACGAAAATAGAACAAGAAAACACCGTGCGTCGTCTGCCAAGAAACAAAAAAGTGAATTGTCCGCTATAAACGAAATGCCGCGGCGAAGCGAGGCCGGATGCAGGCGGAAATTGTTATCATCTGTTATGCCTCGTTCGTTGCGATTGACAGCCCTTGCTTTCTTCGCAAATCTTGAGCTGCTTTGTTGTCGTACAGAAGCTCAAATCTACCGGCAGATAAAGACTCAAGACGAGCACTTCGGAGGCCCTCAGACCTCTGTCGCCGCTTCTGCGTTAGTGAGAAGTTCTCGCCGAAATACTGCCCTATCGTGAACTTGTAAACGGGTCAAAAATACCTCACTGGTCGATTACACGCGCTTCGAAGAAACCTGTGACGCCACGTCCAATCAGCAACACACTCTCTCTCTCTCTCCCACATAGAACGAAATCGGACCCGAGGTTTTTTTCCTTTGCCGCAGCGGTATTATTCCAACAGACACGAGGCACGATAAGGCACTGGATATGAATTGAATACCGATATAGATACGTATAAGACTCCGTGATCTCCAACTACAGTCTCTGCATATTTTTACGAAGGGTACCTTTTACTGAAAGCAAAAATGGAAACCAATTGTGACCTGATCAGTCGCCTTTAGAAGTCGAGAAATCAGGCAACCGCAATGACGTCTCACCACGGCCTTACGCCAGAGGTCGCGTATCACGCTTATATCTAGGGTTCGGAGTTTTCGGTTTAAACCGATAAAAGTACGCCGAATCCATTTTCAGAAAATCGGTTTTAACCGAAAAAGATCAGTTTTTAGGTTCGGCATTTTCGGTTTAAACCGATAAAAACCGATAAAAGTACGTCGAGTTCATTTTCTAAAATTCAGTTTTAACCGGAAAAGGTCACTTTAACCTTCCAGTCGTACCGCAGAGCCGTGGCAAAAAAAAGTGGAACGACAGTGTCCATCAAAACGTGTCCGAATGTATGGGATACACGGATGCCGTCACGACGTTTTCGGTCGGAACGTGAAGTCCTAAATGCCCCATGACTTCGCCATGTACGAGCGTGTTTTCGAGCTCGTTGTAAGGAAGACTGAGTTCATGGAAGCTCTGCATATTGTGTTGCGCTTCAAAACGTCGCAAAATGTCTCTTTTGGCGGTCACAATTGGTTGATTGGCCGATTTTGGCTCGGGCAGTGCTTCATCTCATCAGCCTGCCAGTGTCCAGTGTTAGCGTTGAGAGTACATTTTCAAAGCTCAGGCTCATATTAACAGGAAACAAGAGTCCGGATCAACGAGGGAAACCTGGAAAAGCTAAAGCACACGTGTGTGCACTATAATAAGATCACATAATCCTGATGCAGAGAAGGTGAAGTTCCATTTTTTTTTTTGGTATAGGCTTTGTGTCTGAGTTGTTTGTACTTGTGAGTTTCTTTTTTTTTTGTTTGTTTGTTTTTTCTTGTTTCTTTTGCAGTTGCACACCATTGCCAAATAAAGTGTCCATTTATTGTTCAGTGTATCGGTGCCGTTATTCTTTGGGTGATCACAAATATCAGAGCTAGAAGGATCATCTGATCCAGTGTCGGTTGGTGTTTATTTTATATTCACCGAAAAAAGCCGGTAAACTTTTGTGGGAATATTTATACGCCGAAAAAAAAAAACCGAAAATTCATTTTTAAAATTAACACCGAAAAAAGTACGCCGAATTTTGAAAAATCGAAACCGAAAATGCGGAACCCTACTTATATCGCTTGTTTCTTTCCACTATTTTTCTGGGCTCCGAGCGCCGACATAAGAAAGCTAAAAAAAATCGCCAGAGACCTCTCCATTTATTCTTATAATGGATGAAATGCATTATATGAAATTGGTGTGGAAAGTGGCGTATACTTTCCCACTAAATTTGGCGGCAAAACTGAATGGTTCTAAAGGTCACGTGACGCCGATTTTCCCCGCTAAATTTAGCGGGGAATCTGGGCTGGTGTCTAGGTGAGGACGTGAATTTTCCCGCTAAATTTAGAGGGTAACTGAATTAGTGTATAGGTCACTTGATGTCAATTTTCTACTAAATTTAGCGGGGAAACTGGGTTAACCTCTATGTCCCGTGACGTCAAATCACGTGACATCAATTTTCCTGCTAAATTTACCTGAGAAATTGACTTCGTGTATAGGTCTCACAACATCAGTTTCCCGCTAAATTCAGCGGGAAATGCACGGACGGACAAACAGATAGTTATGATTGGGGGTGCTTAAGAAGCATTTCGTGCTTTAAAATAAATAGCAACCGTCATCTCCAAAGTTCTCTAACGTATGAAATGTAGTATTGAAGGTGCGTTCGTTTATGTTCGCTTAGAAGATAATAAAGAATCGTTTCGGAAATTGATTAACAAACATATCAATAAAATCATGTACTACGGCGAGCATCGGCACATAGTACCTCTGGTGGGAGACGTTGGGCATTGCCTTCTTAGTTCCTATGTCATAATGGTATAAAAAAAAAATATTCAGATACAAAGAGCTAGAGCATCGGGCTGCAGAGCAAGCTGTTATAGCTGTGTTTAGTTCCAGGTAGGGGATGCATATATCATTTGTTCAATTTTGAGTGTGTGTGTATCTTTTTTTCCTTTTTTACTTTTGTTACTATAGTTATTAAACCGGTTGCGCTGACATGCCCTTTTATGGGGGACGCACGGACGATGGACAAAGAAGTTCGTTCGATTTTATCTTAAAGGCATTCCATGGTTTAAGAAATGCAAGGGAAGTGTGTGATGGTATGAAGCCTTCCTCGAGAATGTTCATTTCAAGAATGAAAAGAACAATATTCGAAGGAAAGTCTACAAGAGATCAAAAACAAATGACTTACAAGGAAAATGGTGAGAAGTTGGCCTAGTTGGTGGTACACTGTGACGGTGAAGTAAACAGCGCCAAGAAACGAAGGAGAAGAAGATCAAGTACACGTATGAAGCGCCGACTTTCAGCTGACTTATTCTGCAGAAACACTGATCGAAGTGAAACGCGAACTATAAAATGCATCAAGCGCCTAGAGAAACTTCGGAGGCTTATCTTTTTCTTTAAAAACTTCAAAGGCAGATTTGTCAGTTCGGCGTCGATCGCTTTGTTTAACAGCGAGTTGGCACTCTTGAGCAGGGGCGAAAAAGTCGGTGAGAGATCCGGCGGCTATGATTGGCCGGCGCCAAGGTCAAGAGCGGCGTTGGCCAATCACGGCCGCCACATTCGTCTCCGACTTTTTCGCCAGGTGCCCGGATTAGGGCCCCAGGTGTGACACGTGTCGGCGACACATGAATTGATGCATTTCAGGATTCGCATTTGCCGTCCCTTCATGTTTCAATATAAATCAGTTGAGACTAAAGGCCCGTTCACAAACTTGCAACGAAGTACGACTGAGAGAGACGAGACCTGTTGAAACCTCTTAACTTTTTTTCTAGGACGAGGGAACACACTTAAAGCCCCTCTACTCTGGGAAAAGTGGCGCCATTTATTGTTGTGGAAATGCTCGAGACACGTGCCGTGCGCCACTTCTGGGAAATTCATGGCGTCTGCAATCTAGCTCAGTGCATCAGTGCTGCGCTGTGCCGCCATGATCTTCCCAATGGCTGCACGGTGCACGTGCCTCGTGCATCGACGCACCTTGCGCTATTTTTAAAACTTGAAGGGGCTTTAAACACACTGGCACTCTGGCGCCATCTATGCGGTGACCCTGGAACTGCATTTCACAGGAGCGAAGGTTTGCAGGATTTCCGAGGTCAGGTGCGCGTAATACCTATAAGAAAGGCTCGTTTATAACGGTGACAAAAGTTTTTCGAGCCAAAAAAGGAAGGATAATGCGCGAGAGAAATAGAAAATATGCCGGACCGCCAAGTTTAAACTCCTACTCCAAAGATGGCGCCAGTATGTCCTCTCGTTGTAAGAGATATTAGGAGGTTCCAAGGCACCCGGTTCTAAGAAGTCGCAAGTGTGTGAACGGGCCGTAAGCTCTTTGCGTGTGTACTTCCTCCTGTCCTTCGTTTTTTTCCGCTGTTTATTTCATGGTTAAGTTGTCTTACAAGGACACGAATGGGGTCTAAAAATAACCGTTTGTTTCGGAAGTTTGGGTCAATCGATGCATTCTTTAAGTTTACCGAAACTTTACCTTAAAGAATGAATAATAAACACGGCTTTCAGTAACAGAGTTAGCCAATAAGAGCGTCGAAGCGATTTCCAGACACAACCCATCAGTGCTAGCAGTCACCTGCCTCGCTGCAAAGCACGTGAAAGAGCACTTGAATAGCACCATAATTCTGGCTTGCACTGATGTCACATCCGATGCCAGTGTGGCAAACTCGTCGCTCAGCGCATGCCTTATGCAGCACACATTTGAAGCCACCATTTTTTTTTCTCGGTAGGAAGTGAAATTGACCACAGGAATGGTACGTTACGTGCAAGCTAATCCTTTTCAACAAAAGAGAGAACCGTGTCTTTCGATCCTGGTAAATAAACTATGCATCGCAGAGAGCTCAGACTCTGTTAGAACGTGACACCAGCAGTTTGGATAGAGCGCCAAAGTTTGAGAACACGACGTTTCCCGGATAAACGACATTTGAGAAAGGCGAAATTACTCTATGAGCCGGCCTAAGCCTAAATCGTGGAAACAAAAACGGAGATTGTGGGCGCTTGTGGGATTGCTATGAATGAAAAACAATTGTCAACAACAAAAAAAAAAAGAATATTGTTTTCTTTCTTCCTGACAAGTGTTTTCACTGAAATAAAAGCTACAGACACCCACTATGTCATTTCTTGTTTTGAAGATATTAGGCTTAGGCAGGCCTCGGCTCATAGTGACAATTTCGTTTTTCTTAAAGGGGCACTCAAGTGGTTTTGGAGTTCGTGTTTTGATGATGACAGCTGAATTTAGACGCCCTAAGTATCCCTAAAAACCAAAAAGTATAGTCATAGGGTGATTATTTCTTTAATAAAAATGTAATTGAAGGTCGCCAAACCTCGGATCCATCTGAAAACGAAATCACACTCATTGGTCCTCGCACGCTTATCAAAAGGATCTCGGGCCAATGGCGTTGGACGACGTTCCGTCGCGCAGTGATCCCGAGGTAGCCGCATCGGCCGAACCTCTTTGTCATTCGAGCTTCGATCATGGCGGAGTTCTCTACGCTCGAGGACCTGACGCCGTTAGAGGTTGAAATTCTTCGGCGGACAGTCGACCTGGGGATGATTTCCTATGACGCCACTCCGACGTGCGATGTGGACGATAGCAGCGCTTCGGAGACATGTTCGGGTTCCGAGGACGACGAAACGCAGACCTTTTAGGGCGTTCTTCGATTTGCGGTTGGGGCAAGTCGTAACCAAACCAACGTTTGACATCGCAGCGTTACCTCTGGTACGCGATGTCAAACGATGTCGTCACGTTGACCTTCGCCTCGGGAGGACGGGGGGAAGGCTGGTTCAGACATGTGCAACGAGCGCGTACCTACGACTGCGTCCGTTGCAACCGGAACGACCGCTCTGCGCCGCGCGTACACACACCTGTAACCACTACAACAAGCGCAGGGGGTCGGCAGCACGGCGACCGCTTCTATACGCCGCCGTCAGCTGTTTCAGCGGCCCCTCTAAAAAGGGGACGCACTGCTACTCAATGCCGTAACAGAATATAGACAGACAGTTTTCTATAGCCTAAGGATTTATTATCATTTTTTCTTGATAGGCTTGCAGGGTACAGTGGATGAAAAAAAGAAAATAAAAATATGCAGTCCGCCGTCTTGGACGATCACGACTCTAATACACAACTTTGCAATAGTACAAATCTCGCCACACGCCTTTTCTACGATTATAAAAGACAATGTAATCTCAGCAGCGATATAGCAACGTAGAAATATGATTTCGTGATCAGATAGACGTTGCGAGCGTTCAGGATTGCTAACACTAATCACTTTTCTCCGGTGATGAAAACGCGTGAAAATTCGTATCGTTTATACGGTACGCGCCAGTAATACCTTGAACTTGAGCACACGCATGAAATGCGCCAAATCAGAAATCCGGCCGATGTTCGAGGACACAAATGCTTAGAAAGCACCACTGTAGTCGAAGTAAACAAACACGACGGCGCGGGCGTTTCGGTCTTGAGAGTGCCGCCACGACGTCGCCGCACGCGTAGGTGGATCTTCCCTTCTAGTACGTGCTGGGTTATCATAGCGACACACGACGAAAATTCACAGTCAAGGATAGCGCTTTTACGCGGAACGATGAGCTTTGACCACGCCGACGATCACCACCGACGCCATGTTTGCGGATAGAAGGAGCCGACAGGCCTGCAACGCCCGGAGATATGTGCGCTTCCGCGCATCCCGGGAAATTCACCCCCCGCGGAGGAAGGCAAGGAGAAAACGTAGTCCCTTGTTTGTGAAACGATAATTGCAGTATCGCGTATTCTAAACTAGAAATATTTTACGTCTTGTGAAATTATCATGCGCAACATATTTAAATGAACTGAAAATTGTTCCTTTAGCGAAACTTTACAGACGACCGCCAAAATTTTCAAACATACGATAATTTCATTGGTCCTCGCAAGTACAGAAAAGAGTCCGCACGTATTTTATTCCTGCGTGATTAATAGGCGGTTCTGCCTTCTAAAACTGAAGGTACTCATTCACTGACACTTCCTTAACGCCATCGCACCAAAAAGTAGCTTCTCCAAAAACCGCTTGAGTGCCCCTTTAAGTATCCTTAGACCCAGGTAACGTCCTGTTTTCAAAATTTGACCTTCAATCTCGACAGCTACCGTCGCATTCTCTCAGGGTTAAAGCTTTTCGCGGTGCATAGTGCATTTACACGGGCCGAAAAACACGGTTCTTTTTTCTTCTCTTTTTTCTTTTCGCGAACTTTCGGAAGATCAAATTTTATTCTACATGGCGATTCAAGGAGACGCCAGGCTCTTTAAATGGACCGCAGAATTCGGTTTCTTAACCTATCGCGCTACGATTTTGTGCAGCGTTGCCCACAGATGGTGCCTTTTTTTTTCTTTTTTTTTTTTGTAAAATTCGCAAAGAGCGAAAGAGAAAAAAGTAAAAAAAGAAAAACGCTTAGCTCCTATGGAAACGCAGCGACGCCACCGGTCTTCAAACAAAAAGGCGCCGTTTCCCACGGGAGACAAGAGATGGAGCAACGAACGCAACCAACGAACGAGCGTACGGCGCCCAGAGCCGGCGTGTTTAGCAGACGATACTTTCGACTCAAAAGCAGCGTGCGTTCCGCAGGCGGCGACAGTCGCAGAAACAAAAATAGGCGCGGTAACAACAAGGAACTGCAGTTTCTTGTCTGCTAAAGACGCCGGCTCTCGGCGTCGTATGCTCGTTCTTTGGCGGCAGTTGGCGTCGCGACCGCTTGCGCCATCTCTTGTCTCCCGTGCAAACACTACCGTGTTGTTTGAAGACCGGTGGGGTCGCTGCGTTTCCATAGGAGCTAAGCCTTTTTCTTTCTTTACTTTTTCCACAGGTAAGCTCGCTCTTTGCAAATTTCACAAAAATAGTGAAAGCCGGTTACAACTCCCTGTAATGCCCAATTAGAGCGCAGCTCTTGAGGAGGAGGAGGGAAGGGTACTGGGGGGTGGGTCAAGTGACCTCGGGGGAGGGGGGCCACGTGACATTGGGGGGTCCCGTGACGTCAGGGGGTCACGTGACAATGACGATGACGTCATCAGTGACGTCACTGATGACGTCATCAGTGACGGTGACGATGCGGATAACGATGATGTTATCAATGACGTCACTGATGACGTCATCAGTGATGATGACGATGCGGATGCCGGTAACGTCATCAGTGACGATGACGTCATCAGGGGGAGTCACGTGACCTCGAATGAAGGGGAGAGAGTCACGTGACCCGGGAGGTGGGGCTCGCGCGGTGCATTATGACACATTTCCCATAATGCACCGCGCGGTTACGCCGACGGCGGCGACGGCGACGCCGCTCAAGTAGGAAACGGGCCCCTAAAAGCTGCGCTCTAAAATGCACCATCTGTGGGGAACGCTGCACAAAGTCGTAGCGCGATAGGTTAAGAAACCGAATTTTGCGGTCGATTTAAAGATCCTGGCGTCTCCTTGAATCACCCTGTATATAGGCAGCCTTCCAGCTCTCATCACCCAGGCCAAAGATATCGAGTCAGCACAGCCTGTGGAGACATGAGCGGCGTCTGACATTCTGCAGAAGAGTGCTAGTCCGCATGATGCGCTCCACAGCCCGGGACGCAAAGATGGAAGCGCTCTGAACGCGATTATTGCAATAGGCCAACACCTCCTATCCTGTTCGCAACACCTGCCTCCCGCTCGCCCTCTCCCGGACAAACGAAAAACCAGAGGAGCCGGGACGGCGGGAGAGGCGGTGCCGAGAACTGTCGGCCGTGGTGCTGCTGGTACCGTAGGCGTATTCGTGCGTCGTGGGATTTTAACGGAAAAAGTGAGTGCGCTAAGATAGAAATTGCTGCGTTCTGCATCGGGCGTTGTACGAAGGAACCCGGATGTCTCATTTCATTGTTTACTTTTCATAGATTGCTTACGCCTCGGATTTGGAGTGCTGCGATCACCGGCTCAGTCTGTGCTCAACGTGACGGCAAATGCTCCCGCGAGTCGTACAATGGTTTTGCGTACGTTCTTCGGAAAGTAAATTTCTTTCCGAAAGTAGTAGAACTGTTTGCGCAGCGGTGTGTCTAGCGATCGACATTGGGAATGGATTCGCGTTTTACACGTGCTGAAAGGCCGTGACCGGAACATTAAATGCATGCTTTCAAATGAAGTACGCACTTCTGCATACTTGCTTTGGGGTACAAAGGCAAATTACAATGGCAAAAAAAAAATAATTCGTAGCCTTTTTAAGAGCGTTTGTTTTAGCCAGCCGTCCGTAGCGAGTAATTAGAACGGACACTTTTGGCGAGACGGGTGGCGTCGTGCTTCAAATAACACGGTGCACGTGTGTGGTATACCGTATAATTGAATACTTGTTTTTGATTGAGCAATGAATGAGACCTCAAACACGCTGATGAGGCTAATAGGCAGCATAGCGTTAGCGCAGAATATACCCGGGCATGGCAACGCTCATGGTGTGCGCTGCAAATCATGCTTCGAATGTACAAAGCGAGCTTCCGGGTGTAACGCCGCACCGTACGATAGACGGCGGTCACGGAATGCTAAAACCGCCTATTCGTAACCATGGCGCAGATTGATCACTTGCTGCAATGCAGTCAAACCGCGACGGTGTGCAGTGAGTTGGGAGCCTTGGGCACAGAGACATCAATACTGTAAACGCTTCTCTTCCTCAGCTTGACGGTCATCCTGCACTTTTTACTGCACTGGTTGCCAGGCACAGCGAAAACACAATGATATCTACATCATCCGCCCGCAAAAATATTGTGCCACACACAATGATATGGCCGGCACCCAAAAAACCCGCTCTTCTACAAAGCTTCGCAAGTTCTGCGAGGTTTGCGCAACTTTTAAAAGCCAACTGTAGTGTGCCATCAACAAGCTAGATGGCGCAAGAAGTCATGGTTTGTGTCGTTACTACGAGATGGTGCACGCGCTTGACAGCGGCACGCGCTGTCTCGGGATCGATGTGTACATATTGAAAATAGAACAGTCTTCACAAAAACTCCGAGCTGGTGTGACGTCTCTTCCTTTCGTCGGGGTTCCCGCCTTGGGCCCCGCACCTCGGCACCCCGCTGCCCACGCGCCGGCAATGTAAGCCTTTCCAGCATCTCTACAGGCCTTTCGGGGCGCTGTCTTTATCTTAGCTTTCCCTGTCTCTTTCCACCCATTCGTAATGGCCCCAAGCGACCACAACATCTTAGCGGCGAGCTATAACCACTACATTTTGGCGACGAGGTATTTTCTTGCATTTTTTCCATTTCGCCCTCGTGAGTTTTTTTATGTGAGACTCCGTGCCGGAGATGAGTGGTGGCAGCACCGGCACGTATAGTTTTCTTTTGTGTGTTAGGAAAGTTTCGAAATGTAAGGAGGTCCTTTTGAATATTCCCATCCACCACATCTTTTGCATATGTAGTACATGAAAATACTGTCGATGCATAGCGACATTTAACGTTCCGTTTCGAGCGGCAATGGTCCATTCCGAACGCCAGTAGGGTTAGGCGTAACGCCATCCTTTGTTTGTTTTTTTTTCGAACGCCGTAGCGGCCGTTCGAATGGTTCTTTTTCTTTGATGCAAGTAGTGCGCACCGCGCGGAAACGTCGTTCTTAATTTTCCGAGACTCGGAGAAACTTTCTCGTTTCCATTTCGGTGAATTTTTTCGGATTTTCACCTTCGTTTTCAACTTTTGTCTCCCAACCATAGCCATAGTAGACGATAGCGTCGCTATGTTTCATGTCCAGGTAGTACATCCCAATTTACTTTAATAGGCGAAGTGAATAGAGATAATAGATATTTTGTTCATCAAATATGCGTGTGTAGCCATTGGCTTCACTCATTCATAACTTCCAAAAAATGGCAACAGCTTCTTTCCCGACACCTCCACCATTTCTTCCCACGCCAGGTGCCCCTGTGCAGCCTTGGTTAAATTGGAAAGCGTCGTTTTTAAATTATCTTGTGGTCCTAGAGGCTGATGAAAGCTCGCCGAAGCGTAAGCGCGCGTTGTTGTGGTCCTTGCTTGGTCTCGAAGGCCAAAGAATAGTTTCAACGTTTCCATCCACGGCCCTCGCACATAGCGAGACCGTTTCCGAATTTGACGTTCTTATGACGGCGCTTGATCAGCACTTCGCTGCCAAAAAGAATGTTGTTGTCGAACGGAGGTTATTCCTCACCCGCGTCCAGTCGCAGGGAGAAAGTGTCCTTGAGTACCTTGGTGCCCTACGGCACCTCGGCTCTTTTTGTGATTTTGGGGAGTCTCTTGAAACCCGCATCGCGGAAGTTTTTTTGGCTGGATTATTATCATCGGAGGTACAAGATCGGGTAATCCGAGAGTCTGCGGAAGCTGGACTACCCAGCCTCGAACGTATCGTGCTTCTGGCACAACAGTTCGAACGGGCTGCTCGAGATTGCGATCGTTACCGCCAAATTTCATCATGTCTTCCGCGTTCCGAGTCGACACAGGCCGTTGAGGCAGTACAAAGGGTTCCCGTTCGGCGTGGACAAGATGGCCGCCAGTTGAGGTCAAATTCGAACATGCAACGTCAAAATGGAGGGCGGTCTCCTGCCGTTTCCTCCTCCCCCGCAAATGTTTCCTCCTCACCTTCCAAGGTTTCCTTCTCGCCGCGCCACCAGTCGCGTGGACTCACACGTGTTTTTACAAGCCGAGTGCCTCGGGATGCTCCTCCGGGCGCGCGCGCTCTTGGGTGCGGGGCGGAATCGTGCCACTTCTGCGGTCGCCGACCCCATCCGCGTGAGGAGTGTCCAGCGTCCGGAATGACTTGTTTTTCTTGTGGCAAGATAGGCCACTTTTCAAATGTTTGCCGAAGTTCGTCTTCGTCGTCTGAAGTCATCGACCCCCGTCGCCTGGCGTTTCCGCCGGGACGAGGCCGCGCCGCCGGTCGCCGGTACGAGAGGCTTGGACCTGGCCGTAACCAGACGCCGATCCATGGAGTCGTGACGTTTCCCGACGACGACCAGGGGGAACAACATCCAAACAACGTCTTCACCGTCGGATCCCCGGAGGTCCTCCCTGAAGGACATGCGGACGGTCGCCCACGGAATTTCACCGCTGATGTTCAGGTGAATGGATTTACATTACCCTTACTCATTGATACTGGCTCCGAAGTGTCAATACTTTCCGAGAGCATGTTTAACAAGATCAACTTCAAGCAGCAAATCCGGCTAAGGAAACCGCCGCGCACTCTTGTGCACTACCTCCGAGGGCGATTCCAGTCATGGGATGTTTCCAGACCAAAGTCAGCTTCAAAGAACGCTCCGCGGACATTCTTTTTTACATCGTTCGCAATGGCCGATCCCTGCTTGGGACAGATGCCGTGCATGGACTGAGTCTAATTTTATCGGGCGCGCCACTCAAGTGCTTCCATGTCAGTGCAGCTGATCCTCGCTCGGCCATTCCGGGACATGTAAAGTCGGCTGGAGTCCCGCAGCCCCCATGTACGGTGGAGCCCAGTCCTCCACCGCGTCCTTCAAGTGCTCCCTGCAAGCACCCTTCATCATTGTCCTCTGTTCACGGCACTCAGCCATCCACATCGTCTGAATACTACTCCAGTAGAGGCGTCTTCGGAGACCAGCCTTCAAGGGATCCGTCGACGTCGGGACCATCTTTGCAACCTTCATCGGTGAGCGATGCATCTAAGTTACCTTCTGGTTTTGAAGAATTTGAGGATCTCTTTTCTCCGGAGTTAGGGTTAGTTAAAAACCAAACTCACACAATCACTGTCCGGCACCATGTCCCGCCGGTACAGGCCAAACTTCGCCGCTTACCCATCACGTTGCGTGATGCCGTCAGTGCGGAAATTCAGAAGCTCGAGCGCCAAGGCGTTATCGAGCGCGTAAACGCGTCGGAATGGGTGTCCCCCATTGTAGTAGTTAAGAAGAAAGACGGTGGAATCCGTATGTGTGTCGATCTGCGGGCGCCAAATCAGGCAGTCGTCATTGATTCTTTTCCGCTTCCGCACATCGAGGAGCTTCTGAACTCCCTCAGTGGAGCTTCCCATTTTTCTAAGTTAGACCTTGCGTCTGCTTATCATCAGGTCCGTCTCGACCCCAAGAGTCGCGACTTAACAGCATTCATTACCCATGAAGGGCTTTTTCGTTTCAAACGAGTTTGTTTCGGGCTGGCGTCTGCACCAGCGGCCTTCCAACAGGTCATGTCCAAGATATTAAAACATTGTCCAGGAGTCCAGTTTTATCTGGACGACATCATTGTCTATGGCTCCTCCTAGAAGGAACATGATAATAATCTCAGACAAGTCCTCAAATGTATTAGAGAGGCCGGCATGAAACTAAATAGAAAAGCCGTTTTCAATGTTTCTGAACTGTCATTCCTTGGTCATCGTCTGTCTGCGGAGGGTCTAGCACCCCTTCCGTCGAAGATAGACGCGGTCCTAAATCTTCCAGTTCCATCGGAACCTTCGCAGTTGAAGGCCTTCCTAGGTATAGTAGAATACTACAGTAAGTTTGTCCCCCATTGTGCTACTCTGGTAGAACCCCTCCGAAGGCTTCTGCGTAAGGGCGCATCTTTTGTCTGGTCGACCGACGTAGAGGCCAGTTTTCAAAGTGTCAAGTCCTGCCTTCAGCAGGCTCCCATTCTTGCAATGTTCAATCCAAATCTTCCAGTTGTCGTCTCCACAGACGCGTCCAATTACGGACTAGGTGCTGTTCTCCAGCAGCAGCATGGGAAGCAACTAAAGACTGTTGCTTTCGCTTCCCGCTCTCTCTCCGAAGCAGAGCGGAAGTACTCAGCAGGAGAGAAAGAAGCTCTCGCAATCCTCTGGGCTTGCGAGAGATGGCACGTTTATCTTTGGGGTCGACATTTCGAAATTCAGACAGATCATCAAGCCCTTGTCACACTAATGTCCACTCAAGGGACAGGTGTTCGTCCACGACGCATCAGTCGTTGGACTGCTAGACTTTTCAACTATAATTTCACAATGAAGTATCGTAAAGGCAGCGACAACGTAGTTGCCGACGCTCTGTCTCGCCTTCCGGTCCCAGATACCGAAGAAGGTACGTCTTTTGAAGAAGAGGTTGTTTCAATCGTCTGTGCATGTCTCACACAGAAGGAGTTCAAGGAAGAAACTCTAAAAGATCCTGTATTACCAGTTATTATGACATACCTTTCAAACACATGGCCCTCAGAGGAAAAGTTGCCTCCAGAATTCAAGCCGTATTTCGTTGTAAGAGACCAGCTCTCAGTCACCGATGCCTTGTTGTTCCAAGGAGAGAAAATAGTGGTTCCGTCCACTCTCCGCGATCAAGTGATTGATGTAGCTCACGAAACCCATCAAGGTATCTCGCGCACCACCAGTATCATCAAGGAGCTTTACTGGTGGCCGCATTTAAGTCAACATGTCAGGACGAAAGTTCAGAACTGTTCGGTATGTCAGTCGAAAGACAAGCCTGCAAAGGCATCTCCAGCACCTCTTCAACCAGTTGAATTCCCCAACCGTCCATGGGTAAAACTGGGCATGGATATAGTAGGTCCCTTTGAACGAGCCCCAGCTCAAGAGAGGTTTTTCATTACACTGGTTGATTACCACAGTAAGTGGCCTGAAGTGGCACCAGCCCACAACGTCACGACTGCTACAGTCATAAAGTTTTTGAAGTCTGTCTTTGCCCGCGAGGGTTTGCCGCAAGAGATCACGACAGACAATGGTCCACAATTTATTTCAAAGGAGTTCAGTGATTTCTTGAAGACGCATGGTATCAAACATGTGAAGTCATCCCTTTACCATCCTCAAGCTAATGGACAGGTAGAGAGATTCCATAGAGTCCTTAAGTCTGTTATTCAGTTGGCTCTCGTCCAACATCGTCCGCTTTCCGAAGCCATTACAGAATATCTCAGTGTTTACCGGAGTACGCGCCATGCCGCGACTGGAGAAACGCCAGCTTTTCTTTTACACGGTCGCACCCACCGGACGCGACTGCATCTTCAAGGGCGAGGGACCCCAGAGTCCGCCGTCCCTCCGCAGGTCGTTCAGGAAGAGCTTCCTGATAGAGTCAAGGCATATCAAATGAAGATGAAACAGTATTCAGATGCCCGGCGAGCAGTCAAGCACCCTGTTTTTGCTCCTGGGCAAGCAGTAAAGGTTTTCAAGCCTAACATTAGAGGGAAAATGCGCAACAAATATGCCCCACCGCAACATATACATGAACAAGTTGGGCCAGCCACATATAGATTAGATGATGGAACCATATGGAATGCAGACAAAATGACACATACAACATTGAAACCACCCCAACGTCAGCCGTGGTGGCTTATGGATGATGACATATTACCTACTTCAACTAATGCGGCTCCAGCTATAAGCCTGGGCCATGTGCCACCTGAGGGTCCGGCACCTGCAACTTTGCGTGCTGCGGCCCCCAGCGTCACTCCGGTCCGTGCGGCCCCTGTTGCCGTTCCTGTTTTTGCGGCCCCTGCTGCCGTTCCTGTTTTTGCGGCCCCTGCTGCCGTTCCTGCTTTTGCGGCCCCTGCTGCCGTTCCTGTTTCGACGGCCCAAGAGGTCGTCCAAGCCACTGCGGCCCCTGTGGCCGCCCATGCTACTGCGGCACCCGGCCCTGGCCATATTGCTGTGGTGCCTGGTGCCTATAGTCAAGCGACCCCTGGCGCTGCCCATGATCCTGCTGTGCCAGGCGTCGTTCCTCATCATACGGCTCCTGCAGCCCATGTAGCTGTGGTCCCTGGTGCTGCCCATGTACCGGTAGTACCCGGTGCCCTTCCTGTCCCTGGTGTACCCGGCACCAGTTCCGTGGTACCCTGTACCGTGCAAGATGCGGTGGTTTTCGGTGGCCTTCCCGCCACCGCAGTCCCCGGTGCCGTTCCTGATTCCGGTCTCCAAGCGGCCTTCCGCGCTGCTGTACCAGTCCAAGCCAGCAGCCAGCCACCAGTCCCGCCGGCTGCCCCGGCTGCACTCTTCCAAGAGGCCTCCAGGCTCGCTTTCCAAGAGGGTCCTGAACCTTCCGTTCCTACAAGCGGTGCGATATTGAACACCGCATCAAGTTCATCTCAACTGGGACTCGGGTATTGGAGCGAGCTGCCGTCATCTAGCTCCGCAACGGTCTCAGCGGAGTCCCTGCACTCCGTTGGGCCAAAGACCTTCATGCTTTCCGAGCCTTCAGTGGCTCCTGGTTTAGCAGAAGACCTGGAATCAACTCCTGAGGCAACCCAAGAATCGACTTCTACATCAGGTGACGGTGGTGCAGACACACCACCAAGGACATATCATACTCCACCACAATCCCCATCGGACACTCCACCACAACGCCCCACGCGGCGTAGACGACTTCCCGCAAAATTTCGTGACTTTCAAGTGGATATGCACTCCAAAGACGCTCCTTTAAAAACTCTGGGACTTAAGTCATAGTGGTTTGCAATTTCATAGTGTGCACTGTATTTTTATGGGATAGATGTGAACAGATCGTTATTTTTGCATTTCACATGTCTTCAAATGTCAAATTTTCATGTTATGGACATGGAAGTTTGGACGAACTGCCTTATGTATATTTTTTTTTCATACGTTGTGTAGTTACCATCGAATAAGTTGTCATAGTGTAGTTCTTTTTTTGTGTGATGTATGAGTTGCCATAAGAGCACTCGTAAAAGGAACATCTTATTTCTTGTGTTTAGCAGGACTTGCCTCACTGAATTCTTCCAAGGAAGAAAAGATGTTATTTCTCATGTTTTCAGGAATTGTCCAGCTGAATTCACTTGTGAAAGTGAGCGTTATTTCATGTTTCTAAAGGACTAGTCATTCATTTCACTTGCTGAGGTGAAAGTGTTATTCGTGTTTCGAAGGACTCGTCTTATAGCGAGATTACTTGAGTGTTCTTTGTTTCAAAAGGTTTCCAGTGACATTTTCACTTCCAGTGGAGATGTAGCATTCATGATCGTATCTTTGAAAATGTATTTCTTTACCCTTATTTTCCCCCGACCACTTCACAATTATTTTCCTTGTAGTGATTGGTCGGTAGGGCTTCGTGTGCGTGTGATTTTCCATATCGTAAAGAGTAAGCTGTTCTTTTCGGTCTAGTACCAAGTTATCCAACAGTCATTTTGTCTAAGGGGGGAAAAGATGTAGTGTGCCATCAACAAGCTAGATGGCGCAAGAAGTCATGGTTTGTGTCGTTACTACGAGATGGTGCACGCGCTTGACAGCGGCACGCGCTGTCTCGGGATCGATGTGTACATATTGAAAATAGAACAGTCTTCACAAAAACTCCGAGCTGGTGTGACGTCTCTTCCTTTCGTCGGGGTTCCCGCCTTGGGCCCCGCACCTCGGCACCCCGCTGCCCACGCGCCGGCAATGTAAGCCTTTCCAGCATCTCTACAGGCCTTTCGGGGCGCTGTCTTTATCTTAGCTTTCCCTGTCTCTTTCCACCCATTCGTAATGGCCCCAAGCGACCACAACATCTTAGCGGCGAGCTATAACCACTACACCAACATCCTCATTTTCTTTACGCAAATCAACATCTAGGTCACCCCTGATATGCTCCTGCCCTGACCGTTTCGTATTTGTAGCTGAATAAATTATTTTAGCACACTGACCAGCGTCAGCAAGCAGGTGCATGGGAAATCCTGGGGAATCTATCCCCATCTCTTCCGCCATCTGTGAACTATACCACCCCGCTATATATAGGGAGTTGCAGTTGCGAATAGCTAAGAAAGGTGTTAGTGCCCAATTTTCCCGCGTCAATGAAAGAGGCCACCGCATGCAAGTCACCTATTGGACACGACTGTTGAGTAATCGTTCGGCTGGAGCTCGTGCCCAAATCGTTGAGCCGAACGCTGACGCCGCAATCGTGTCCAATCTACGGTGGCCTCTCGTAGTGACGAGGGAAAGTTCGGCACAAAGGCTTTCATATCTAAGGGGCACGAACGCAGGCATACACGATAGTGGAATTAATGCTAAGGTGCAAGCGAGCTGGACAACAATGACGTTGTTCTCTAGCTTGCACCATTGCATGAATTGCACTATCATCATAACCTTAAAACGCAAGCCGTCCAATCTTCTTGGCGTTAGACTGGTAACAGCTTATAAATCATGTTCACTCTACCGACGTCTAACTCCTGATTAGCTCAGTTGGGAGAACGCTCCAATAAAAATGAAGAGGTCCCTCGGTCGATACCGGGACCAGGCGGATTTTTTTCGGTCACGCGCACCAGCCACCTAGCTCTATTTGGAGATTTATGTTTGCCCTTTGTCCCCCGTGTTCCCCTTCTCCAGAGATTATTATTGTCATACACATTCTTTGGTGTATGTCTGTGTTCATCCGCCTTAAGTGTTTCATTCTTTCATTGTGTTTTGTCTACAACGCGCTCCTCGTATCTACAAGGCCAGAAAGGGGGCCGAAATTTCCCTCGCTACACGCATCTCCCGGCAGCAGCACCCTCGGCTTGGGGACCTCGTAGAGAGCCTGAATTGTAGAGAGGGTCCATCTCGAACCATGGGGAGCGTTTGCTATTTAATGCCGGACGCCGCCGGCGGAGATGGGCCGCAAGTCCGCATGCGCTGTGTTTTTGCGTGGCAAAGAGGAACGTATTGCGGAAAGGCGAAGAAGACCAACGGGTTCGTCACCTCCTCGCAGCTCGCATTGCAAACTGGGCCCATAAACCACGTGACCCCGATCGACCAGTTGGATACTCTCTTTAATACATGGTCTCTAAGACCTCGGGCAGGAACGGTCGCGCGCTGCTCGTCCTTGAAGACGCGTTCACGAATCAGGACGGTTCTTCGAGCCCTTAGTCATATTTCTCTTTATTCAGTGATGCTGCGGATTTATTTGAGTTCAAGCAGGAGTGAGCAATAAAAAAAAATACACCGAGAAAATATTAGGAACTGCAACACAACATACATAAAAATAATCCAGTACATAGCGAGGATGAAGTACATCCGCAACAAAACATTTTCACGAGGGCGAAATTCTCAAAATATTCAATTAATGTTTCTACATTTGACTGAAATTAATAATTTTTGGTCAACTGATTTCAGGCAGTTATTGTCTTAGGGAAAAATAAATTTAAATTTATCATTAGATGCGTGAAACTCGCTGATCATTTTTTACGTTGTGAAAACAAGTATCTGCTGGCGTCTCTGGAGTGGTGTAAACCGTGCGATTTATTTAAGTTAAACCATTAAACCACGTTTCGTATCTCACAGTGTTTGCCCGAGCCGCGAGCGAAACTTTGAGGAGGAGGAGGAGGAGGAATAAACTTTATTATCCCTGTATATGGGTCTCTGGGTGGTTCCCTTAGTCCAGGGCCCCAACGCTGTCGGCTGACAGCCTCGCCCGCCCGATCAAATTTAGTTGGTCGGCAGCAGTCGAGCTGAGCAAAACTTCAAGATACTTGTTCTATGGCGAAGCGGCGCCGTTTAGACACCCCTTTCTTCGTCCACGGCGGCCTCCACCAACCGCCAAGGAAACCAGAGTGCATGCTATCAATCAGCGTCAAGCCGCAAGCTTTCGTATTTTCCGGGTTATAGACCGCAGACTATACATGTTTAAAGGTTGACAGTTTACCCGGTGCGGACTATCTACAGGTACGGTCTGTACAATGATTTGTTGTTGTTTTTTTCTAGTTTGTTCACTGTAACAAGAGGAGAAGGATTTGATGAACAAAGAAGTATATTAAGGTTTATATATGTGCAATACAAGCCTCTTGGTAAGCTAATACAGCAGGCATTTGTCAAGGTGTGATGTGTACGATCATTTTTACGTTCGGATTAGGCACTAAGTGCGGACTGTGCACGGCGTGCCGACTATGCACCGGATGCGGACTGTCTAAATAAGGACTTTTATTTTTGACTCCAAATTCTTCCTGGCGGACTATGCACCGCGTGCGGTTCTATAGTTCGAAAAATACGGTAGTAGGCCATTTCTGTTTATGAGTGGATGAGCAATGATGGAACACGTAGAGAAACATGACGGACACCAATGATGGTGCGATTTTGACGCTGTCCGATTTTTACCATCAGCTCGTAATGTCGGCTGCGTCTGGACTTTAGCAGAAACGAAGTATAGTTTTTCATTGTGGGTTGGGATTGGCGCAACAAAACATTTTAAGGCGCCATGCTCCGGCACTCGTGCCTCGCAAAGAGCTACGCGCAGCTTGGGAAGCGGGATGTCAATCAAGTCTCGATCGGGCGTCACTCATGATGATAGGTCTTTTCGTTTTCTAGGAGCCCGAGAAATTCAGGGTAAACAAGATAAAGGAAAAGTGAAGTACCCCGCCCGCAAGACGACCTTGTCACGTTTTGCGACGTGACGCGTATCTCTGAGTCCCCCGCCTCCCATACCGAGTGTGACTCACAGCCGACCGGTACCACTTACTATCTGTCAGTTTCCGTCGGTGGAACTTACGCGCCCCGGTGCGGAAGTTCTACTTCGACTCTAGAGAACCTATAGTTAAGAGAGGTAGCAACTCAGATAATAGAGAGCAGCCTAGTAGTGGACACCCCCTGCACAAATTGGTCGCGCATGCGCGCGCGTGTGTCCCGGTGACAAATAGTGCGGGAGGAGAGGCTGAGCAAGGCTTGGAGGCACACGATCGACGCTTTCTTTTCTTTCTCGCAGCTTGCATTCCAGACGTGGCCATAGCCTCCTCTATACTAACAAAGCCTGACAGATTGCCTCGAGAAGCAGCCGCCGAAATGGAAAAGGTGGACCGGCAGACAACGGATGAGAGGAGAGCCACGTGACTGGCGCCCCGCTGCGGCGAGGCGCCGAAACACACCTCTCCTGAGCGAAAAGTGGGTTTCGGTTCCTCGCCCCTGCAAACGCTGTGCGTTGAAGTTCAAGTTCCCCGAGAAATGTCTCTCTGATGCTCTGTGCTATCAGATGCTCGCGCTCCAAATCTGCGACCAGGCACGCTATGGCACCGTCGTCGAATTGCCAGGCTTTGAGGCTATGACGGGGCTCACAAACCCCGTCACACAGATCGAATTGTTCCACACAATCTAAAATATTCACACACAACGACTGTAGAGAGCCTATATTTCAGAGTCTATACCTACTAGATTGGGATCACGTGGTTTGTGGGCCATGTTTGCAATACGAAGTGCACGTGACGAAAGCGTTGATCGTCTGCAAGCGTCTCGGCCTTTTCACTCACTTCCCTCCTCGCCACTTGACAACGCAACGCATATGCACTTGCGACCAATCGGCGCTCGAGGCGTCCACCATTTCAATTGCAGACGCTCCACGTCGTTTAGGTTGATTCCTCTCTTAATTCTCTAGGGTCTCTACACGGCTGCAGAAGAAGCTCGCCACCCTGCGGAAAAACTCAACTTTTAAACATGTATAGTCACGGACTATACTCCGGAAAACAGGGTAGTCTACTTCACAATGAGCCTTTTTCCAGTAAGCTTCTGCGTATGCGTACACTCTCTCTCTCTCTCTGTGGGCCTACCTTTCCGCTGTCACCATTTTCGCAGGGTACCGTCCCGCACGATTACGAGACGGAATGTCCAAAGAGCCTGAATGTCCAACGAGACGGAAGATCCAATAATGGATATTCAGGCACGTTGGACATTCAGGCTCGTTGGACATTCCGTCTCGGTTGGATCTTTCGTCTCGATGGACATTCAGGCTCGTTGGACATTCCGTCTCGGTTGGATCTTTCGTCTCGATGGACATTCAGGCTCGTTGGACATTCCGTCTCGGTTGGATCTTTCGTCTCGTTGGACATTCAGGCACGTTGGACATTCCGTCTCGCCTGTCACGTGCTAGAATAATTTTCCTTCTTAAATGCACAAACTTGTGTGCATATTTAGTCCGCGTTCCTGCAGGCATTGCTGTAGTTTCATCATACTAAAATGTCGTGCCACAAAAGCCGACGTTAACGGACCGACAAAGAAACAGAGCAGACACAAATATTATAATTTCACCTACAGGAAGGCTTGATGGTTAGTTAGCCGAGTGACGATGCGCAGCGATGTGCCAATCGGATAAAGGTGTCGATTGTACGACGCGAAACGCTCCTTTAATATTAATAGCTCAAATGTTTGGAATGTTCCGATGACATAGGTCAGCCAATTTGAAATATATAATAGGGACGCAATGTCCGGGTGTTCTAGTGCATCGCAATTGGGGGACGTCTATGAAAGCCACGCTTCAGATCCCAGGAATTTCTAGTTCAGTCCTCATCCCTGCCTATTTCGATTTATATAGATGAGCTACATACGGAGACCGGCATTGTAAACACATGACCGCCCGCCAGCGCCACTGACTATGCGCAGAGTCAATATTTAATTTTTTTTAAGAGGACCTTTGGGAGCTGTGGGTGCAAGCATCAAGAGTTTGCACAAGCGTAATTTCCTGCTAATAAAAGAATATAGATATCTTTTTTTTTAAATAAAATCTACATCTAACGCGTCTATAAATGCATGGGGAGGGGGGGGGGGGGGGTGACCCGACAATTCCTGAGTAAATGCAAAACAATTGTGTGGATTTGACAAATTTTTATTTTTGTTCGTTTATCTCTAGAACAGACAACTACTCACTGTACACTGCAGTCGTCAGTAATTTACATACGCATGCATTCCGTGCAAATAGGTTTATATGTCGTGAGTAGAGCGATAATACTGGTATCAAGCAGTGCGCAACTTTTTTTTTTTTTTTTGCATGTGACATGCATAGTAGTTTTCAGGAGCCCATGTAATTTAACTGGCTTCTGGAAGCACTCCAAAGCTCGCCATGCTGTCGAGGTAGTTCATGTCGTCTTGGTAGGTAGGAGCTTGACTGCTGATAAAGGACGCGAACGCATCTGTCTCGGCGTGCAGAAGGTTCACACCCGGATGTATTAATAGCCTACATCATGTGTGAATATAACAATAGATCGTTCCACGTGGCTTTCTATTCTTGCAGAAGAAGCGTATTGCACCACGTATCCAGTCACTTCGTCGAAATTCCATTGGTCTCTGGACAACTGGAAAAAGGACAATTTGTCGAATAGGGCAATACGTGAGTGGCGTTTGGAAACTTCCGGTTCCTTAGGAAATTTTGTTTAGCTGTTGACAAACAACGACGAATATGGGCAAGCTTGTCTAAGCATGGTTCTGAAAACTACAGTCTGGAGGGTTCACAACCATGCTTGCACAGGCTCCCAGCTCATCGCCGTCGTTTCTCAACAGTGATACAAATTTTCCTAAGGAACCGGAAGTTGCTAAACGCCGCTCACCTATTCGCCCTAGGCTGATTCGCAGAATGCAGAATGGGGCAAAAGTGTCCGTTTGTCAAAATGTCTAAAAAGAATTGATTAGGGTTGGGTGTGTAAATTTCCGGTGACAGTGGGGGTCAACAATGAGACCTTCTTTCCAAAAAAAGAGAGGATGGTAGATGCAGCTCTCAGAATTGGCAAGGGTCCGATAGTGAATCGTACCCGGGTTATTCAAAATGATAAAGTCAGGTTCTTCGTGAATATGTTCACTCGCAACTCTAGCATTATGGAATTTGGGAAGACCGAGCGAGGGGCTGACCTCCTGATGCCGTGGTCATATGTGCACTTGTAATGCACGCATATGAATAATTAACGGTCGCACTGTCGCAGCTGCTTTATGACAGTTTGAACCAGTTGAAATCCGATCGCAGCCTTGGTATGCTACCTGGGCGCGTATCGGTGCGATTACTGCATGCCACGTGACCAGAAAAGGCAGAAACGACGGAAGCCAATCCTAAAAAGTATTGATTATTAATGTTGCCTACTTGTTGCTTAATACATGGTTCACTGCGATAGCAATCGCTTTGGTGGCCGAAGCATGCGAAATTAATTGCCGCGATAAGCGTCAATGGGCCGAATCCTCCGGACAATCACCGGACAAAAGGTCACCACTTGAGGGCATTACCTGCACAAAGGCTTAATGGAAGGAACGTTGTATTCTATCACTGATTTTGATATGAGGATCGAATTTTCGTTTTGGGGACCAAGAAGTCCAATCAGAAATGTCTAAAACTTTCACGTTCGTTTTGCAAAAAAGAAGAAAAAATACAATTTAGTGTAATTACACATACCACACCAACTTCACAGAACAATATAGATAACACTAAAAATTCAATCAGGCGTTTTTCTCCCATGCGAGGGACATCATCATTGCGGGACTAGGGACACGAATAAGAAAAATACAGCAACTCGTACAATACGGAAAAACGGTGGCTGAGGATAAGCACGACTAACGATTCTAAGAACTCTCGTGTGTCCCACATTTGTTTCCGCTCTAGAGGAACGATCCTTCTAAAATCAAACGCGTGACAGATTGTCAATGGTCAACGAGTTCGGTCTTTTACTTTGTGGGATTTCCCCTTTGGGGGTTACCACTTAGAAACACAAAGAGTTCCTTGGGTCCGCATAAAGACGTGTTTATTGACTGCAATGTCAGCACGCTTCGCTCTTAGACAATGAAAAGTCTGGGCGCTGGCTCAATTGCCAGTATCACCCGGTCGGTTTCCCGCGCTGCCGTATTAGACAGAATCACGGGAAGTCGGAGGCCCACAAAGAAAAACCGAGCTCCGTAGAGCCAGGGCCTCCGCCGACGAGAGCCCCTGGCCCACCTTCGGGGCCAGCTTATGTAGCCTCGGAGAATGGACGCGCCCGGGGAGGCCACTAGCAGTCGCGTCCATCATAGCTCTCAAGGGTGTGCCGAAGGCGCGTTCACCCAAATGGGCAAGGGAGAGCCGGCCCCTTCGGGGAATTCGGCCTCGTGGTTCCTTGTATCCGGGAGGCCGACGCCATTGGTGACGACGACTCCCACGGCCTGCTTGAAGCTAGGCCTGGATAGGGATAGAGGGAACCCAATGGTTCCCACAACTTGTAGCAGGTGTGACCCTTTAAACGTCATTTTTTTAACTTTAGAAATCATCTTTATCATCTATATAAAACGAACAATAAATACATTGTTTTGCGGGGTTTTATGAAGTGTGCAAAGTACACGAGCGTAATTTTAATTTCATTCTGTGGACTTCACAGAGACAACGTCAGAGGGACAAGCTCAGCGGCACACTAAAACAGCCGTGCATCAAAAATCCCGGTACTGAAAAACCCGGTGCCGAAGCGACCACATACCGAAATTATCGCGTACCGATATCTCCGCACCGAAATGTCAAGTTCCCCATTTCATCGAACGCATTTTTCACCGCCGTAACTATCAGTAATCCTACAATTCAACAAAGAAATGTCTTCTATATTCTTTGCAAGGTTCATTCTATATCCGGTGGATATTCAGACTCGTTGGACATTCAGGCTCGTTGGACATTCCGTCTCGGTTGGATCTTTCGTCTCGTTTGACATTCAGGCACGTTGGACATTCCGTCTCGTTTGGACCTTTCGTCTCGTTGGACATTCAGACTCGATGGACATTTCGTCTCGATTGGACCTTTCGTCTCGTTGCACATTCCGTCTCGCCTGTCACGTGACCGATTGGACATTCAGGCTCGTTGGACATTCAGTCCCGTTGGACATTCAGGCCATAAGCGTCCCGCACGACCAAGATTGACAGCATCTATGTTCGCGCGTATATTTCGACGCTTCGTCTTTTTTAGTTTCAGTAGTATGGGGCATGAAAAGCAAAGGAAGCCGATACCACGGCCCGATGCCAGTGTGTTCTGATGGGCGGAGGCAAGCTGGGCTGCCCAATTCATTTGTAGTTGGCAGAAAACTCCCCAGACGGCGCTCGTTACACGAAAGAGATCCATTAAGGCCACGCCAGTCTTTGCTGCACAAGTAAGTAGGCGGCATCTCCCCGCTCCTCTCGCACGCGTCTTCTCCTTCCACAACTCTTCACGTATACAACTTCATTGGCGCCTTCCTGAAAGGCCGCTGCTTTCAAGTACAAGTGGACCACACGACCAGCCTCACGTACCCCGACGGACTGGGGGTGCCGCAGGGGTCGGTCATCGCACGAACACTTTTAAACTTCGCAAAATACAGCCTACCATCACAGCGTCTCGAGACAGTGCCTGGACTAGGTCATACAATATACGCAGGCGACATTACGATATGGACAACAGGTGGATTTATCGGCCAGCAAGAAAACATACTACAAACTGCCCTAAACATTACTCACAGATTTGCGACCCAAGTTGGCCTCCGCACCTCCCCGGAGAAAGCTGAACTTGGTGATACATGGTGGCCGTAACACTCCTTTCAAACAAGCCGGAAGGAGCATGTACAGCCCCTCTAATGGAGGCCAATCCGACACGAGGAAGCCTAACAGCCGGATTCATGGCATTTTTCTAATGAAAACTACGCAGCCACCTCATGGTTCCTAAAAGCCATAGGGTCAGAGGGCAAGATCTTACACCTGCTGCAACGAATCTAAACGCGCACACAAGGCGACCGCGAGCGCGAGATGAGGGGGTTCGCGCATGCCTGCGTCATATCATGGATCCTGTACGGGCTCCTATACCATCCAGTCAACCGGACTCAAATTCTGGTCCTAGACAGGTTCATGAACGAAACTCGACTACTTATTACGGGTCTTTTTAAATACACGCGACTAGACGCGTTCAAGAGCTTCGCGGGCATCAACGGGCTTAACGAACTCGTGGCCACGCACCACAGCATTGAAGAGGAGCAGCTACGCACGACGCATGCCGGCCGGCAGATACTTGCGAATCTCGGCTACGCAGTGAACGATCTGCGGAACTACCACCACGGACTCCTCCGTGAAAACACGTTGTTTGTACCGACGGCAACCCTCCACCCACACGCGCACAGAGTACTGGCAGGCACCTCTTTATCACCAAAAGGCACTTCTGGTATATGCGCTCACTCAACGACAGTACCCCAGTGATTTCTAGAGAGTCACTCACAAGATGCTAAGTGCACCACGGCATGGTACAACCACGCCATGCCGTCCTAGGGACGGCAGAGGCATAGGGCGCCTGCCCTTTCGATTAGCCCCCAAGCGGAGCTCTAAGCCATTACAAACTATGGGCGAGACGCTCTTCTCACGGCACTGGAAAACGCTGTACTCACGCACCTTATCTATACTGACTCGCAAGAAACGCACCGCATAAGCTCTGACACAAAGCACACCGGTCTTGCGTTGCAAGAACTCAATGTGGCCGTCACACCCCTGAGACCATTCAGCCATCGAGTCATCATACGCTGGGTTCCCACCCACAGTGGCATACCCAGCAACGAGACAGCCCACAAGCTAGCACGCGCGCATTTCCTATCAGCGCTAGCTAAGGGGGCCGCTTCCCCCCCCCCCCCCCTCCTCCTCGTCTCTAGTCGTCCACTCCCAGATCATTGTCGACCCTTGGCATGACGTACGCTCCACGAAAGCCAGGCGCGCCACCTAACTATCCATGGCTGCTCGCCCGCTATCCATCCGCACCAGATCCTCCCGAAATCTCTCTCGTAGGGAAGATTCTGACTCGCTAAATCAAGACGGGTACCCTATTGCCACCGGACCTTGGCATCCATCAAACGCGCCCCAGTACCCTCATGCCTGCACTCCTGGGCCTGCCCTGACACCGCCATTATAACCGAGCACGCCCTAGAGCTTTGGCGGGGTTTGCTCATGTTCCTCAGAGACCCAATGGCGCCTCCACTGGGGAAGCGGCTCTAAGCCCCGACCAGGGGGACGAAGCCCACCCCTACACTCCCCTTCAATGACCTACGTAGCGTGACCAACAAAAATATATGATCATAAGACATGTGTTCAATTCAACTGTCCGCTGGGCGACATCGCCTTCCATTAATTAGGGAAGGTGGTAGCTGATACGCCACCAAGGATATCTGCCAAATCTCAATCGGTAATATCAGATGTACCTTACTGGTGATACCCTGCAAGAGCTCAGGTGTGCTTGCACATTCTATCGCTCAATATAATGTTTCCACCCCATGTAAAAATACGTTCGGAGCAGAATGGAAAGTCCCCTTCACACACCTGTGACTCATTGGGGCCGAGGGGCTTAAAAACCTTTTAAGTATAAACCGCATGTAAGCGATTTGACGAGCAAGGAGACAATAAGCGACGGCGACCCGCTTTGCTATCACTTGGTCAGTCGCGCGACGAAGCAAACCGTATGAAAGCGACGCGAGCCAGCGACCAAGGCGATGAGCGAGCGACGCGACAAGCGACAGTGAAAGATCTCAGTCGCTCGCCGATGACTCTCGTCGCTTGTGCCGTCGCTCGTCTCGTCGCTCGGCAAATCGCTTACATACGGTTCAGCCTTTAAAAACTCTTACGACGAAAGGACATACTGGCACGCTAGCGCCACCTATGCGGTTACCTTAAAACTGCATTTCACAAGACCGAAGGATTAATTTGCACTGTTTGAGAGATGAAATCTACCTAGGAGAAATGGTCACTAACATTATTGACAAAAACATTGCGAGCCAAAAATCAAAGAATGATGCGCGAAAAGGATAGGGAATATAGGGACACTGATAGTGTTCCACGGCTACACGATAGGCGACGACAGTCTCTCGTTGCAAGAGATTTGAAGAGGTTTCAAGGCGCACGGTCCTAAGAAGTCGCAAGTTTGTGAAGGGACCTTAAAGAGACACTGATATGAAATATACGCCCACCGACGTTTTCATCTCAACATAACTTATAAGCACACAAGTACCCAAAACACAATTTTCGGCTCGAAATTCGGTTTCTTTACGCCCGAAAACAGCCGGTCGAGAATTCGCCAGTTTCAGTCGCGCTCACCCTTTTTTTCGTGGTCTCATGGCGTTCAAACTACCAGATACAGCATGCAAAGTAACGATTCTCAAGCACTTTAGACCGCCTGCAAACATTTGTTTCTCAACGCATCACAATGCGGTATCCGGAGGTGCGGCTAGGTGGTGAAAGCATGCGATGAAAATGCCCAACGAAAGACCTCCCCTTGATTTAAAAAAAAAAATCATTTTTTGCAATCTGCCGCGGCATTAGCAGACAACGTCATTACCCGGCTCGCCTAGTTAAATCTGCCACCGACAGGTGTCGGAAGTGTCGAGCGCAGCGGTACCGAGCTTAGCAGGCGATCTTCGGGAAACTTTTCACATTGCCCGCGCGAATCTGTCTAATGTCTTATTGTGCTATAATTTATTCATTAAAAAATGTTACTTAATAAGAAGGCAGGGATTTCATTCCCTCGTGGCTCCTTATTTTTATTACGGAGATGATCGTGTTAGATGCTGCATTACTATCGTCTCACTAGACATGATTAAAATAGCGCAAACTTGACAAGGACAACAAAGAAGGCACACGTACAACAGGACTGGCGCTTACTTCCAACTAAGTTTATTTCATCATCAACCAAGCAATATATACCATCGCCAGCGAGCATAAAAACCCAAAAACCCACAAAAAATTATACTTTAAGATTATAGGCCTACCACGCGCCGTTCTTTAGATAAAACCATTAAGAAAAAATATTTCTTTGTCATCGTCGTCTCACGTTGCGCCATCTTTCCGCAGCACATACAACTAGGCGAACCCGGTCATGACGCCGTGTGCGAATGCCGCGAAAAATAGCCCGAAACAAGTTCTTTGTTGTTGTTGTTGTTGTTGTTTTTGGACAAGCCAGGTTTATTTGTTTATATTTTCACTCCATGCTTCCACCACGTAGCCACATCTCTGTAGTAAATTGGTGTGTGTGCCTACATTTATACAGCCCAAACTTAGTCTGCCTCAACTTGTCTCTCAGCTGTACATGAGCAATTTAGATAGTGCGGTACAACCCCTAGCCTGGGGTCTTTATGTGCACAACGTAGTAATGATATACGACCGCACGCCGCTATGCTCACAAAATTTAAACAGGCAGGGGTGCGGATCGTACCCAGGATACCTGCGTTCTGCAGCGCGAGCTTTTGCTCCACGTGCTCCGAATCTCTGATGTAAATCGTAGCGCGATACGTTCAAAAACTGATTTTTGGGAACCGCCTAAAGTGAATTAGTACCGTTAGTTTACATTGTGTATATTCACGGAGTCGTGGAGCATCTAAAGGGGTACGAAAACCAAATTCTGGCCCTACCGAAAATTCCGGTATAACTTTTCGCTATCCGGATTATGGAACCGGAAATCTATCTGGATTCTATCTGGACTCTATCTGGAATTTAGGTTTTCAGAAATTATTCCTTTGTTCTCAATCTGGATTTCGGGTTTCCAGTAACAAATTTCCGGTTCCATATTCCGGATAGGGAAAGTTATACCGGATTTTTCGGTAGGGGGGGCTCATCTCTTTGTTTAAACAGGGATCGGGTTAAAGTAGGTGTTTACCAACGTCAATATTTCGTAGGATAACGCAACAAAAACGTGTTTTTGAACTGAAAAAGTTATAACCAAAAAATCACTTCGTATATGTATGTGAAGCTTCAGTGAAATGTTGGGAGGATCTCATGTTAGTAAGAGCAGCGCCACAACGGGAAGTACGCTCACTGATAGAACTTACTTAGGCTTAAACGTAGTACTGAGGCGCTTTGGTGAAGAAAGTAACAGCAGAGTTAAACTACATTTGTTTTAGTATCGGGTGGTTTTTCCGGCAAAAGTTTGTTTGGGGGTTGTGTACTTGCGATGCAATCCATGACGCTATTTCTATTTAAACGGGCCCAAATGCCCACCTCTCCCGATGACGGGATAGTCGCTTTGGTCGACTGCAGTGAACTTCGTCGCTACGAAGTTAACACAACTACTATGGTTGCTAAAAGTAGACGGCCCGCACGACCCTGAAAAGCGGCGGATATGTAAACAAATTGTTGCGGCGTTTTCCGAGGAAGCGGGAGGGAGCCGACGTATAGGACAATACGTTTGAACTCGGAGTATCGGTAAGATCCACGTACCGTAATATTTCTAGAGATTACCCACCCCCGAGAGTTAACCCACCTCTATTTCTGGATCGATTCGCTATATTTTTTTCTCTAAACACCGAAAGAGGGCCCCCTTTTAGTAATCGTAGTGTTCGGATCAATGATGAGTCGGTGTGAATGCGGCTAGTTAGCTATGGCGAAATAAAAGCGAAAATGTCTGACTGGGATGACGTTATATATGTTTGCTTAATTGTCCCTCGTCGCGATACCAAGTTTGCCAGGGACACCTGATCTAAAAATGGCATTTTTCACTTCTTTTTATTGTCCAATGAAGGTTAGCTTGCTCCTTGTTTTCACCATATTCGCTTTTAAAATTATGTGGGATATATCCCGCTATATTACGGTAAATTCCTCTTCGCACTGGGAGCGGAACCGCGCTGGCATTGCGTTCTAGGTAACCGCTTGGGGAACGGTCTTCTACAAAAGATTTTATGAACCGCTGGGCCACAAGCCAATCGTAACACGATGCTGACGTGACACTTGGTAGAGAAAAATTGGACCGACATTCGCTAACTCCCAACTATCTAAGTCAGCATCTGTTGGCGTACCGTCATATCTGGATAAAATGGACAAGTGTACTTACCAATGTTGCAAAGGCAATTCGTTAGGCATTTATTTAAACTCTATAACACACACAAAAAAGGGAGATAGAATCCGAAGTGTCCCTTTTCGACGAGAGCGTTCACAACCACTGCATTCGAAAACAAGCTAGGGACAACGAGGGGACAGACCTTACCCCAAAACAGAGGTCAGGGTTCAGGCTATTTATACGTGAAGGGTCCAGAAGGGTGGCGTGGGCATATTCCATTCAGCAAGCCCGCCGGTCGTGTGCCGATGGTCTTGTCCCGCGGGTCGTCGGAGCAACGTTGCCTCGGAGTACCTATTCGCGTCTCCAGCTCGACGCCCGCCCTCCCGCGGCGGAAACGGGAAGCACACTAGTGAGAGTCCCCCGATTCTCCTGCTCAGCGGGCATGGCGGAACTGCTCGCAATCATGGCTCGCGAAATGGCGTTTCCGAATGCAAACAACACTCTTCACAGTCCCAACGTATAGTGCTGCAGCCGGTATGGGATTGTCCCCTACTGGAGAGTTTTAGTATTGCGCATAGAAGCAAACGCAAGCGGTGCGCGTTTGCGTTCGAGTTCTGTGCCCCACGTTTTGCGTGCGCCTCGTCGCCATGCGCCATCCAAGACCGCAATTTCGGGCTCCGCGCACCCTCAGTGTGGAACACGCAAAGCTAACGCAAACACACAGGGCTTGAGTTCGCTCGTGTACGCAATATTAAAACTCACTACTGTTTCACCGACTTCCAACGCCAACGAAACGTGCTGCAGTGAGCAGACGTGCAAGCAGGTAGGCGTTCCTTCGAACTGGAAAGGCTGAGATTGGCAAAAAGACGGCGAGCAAATACAAAAGTAAATAAATGTTATAAATAAACTAGTAATTAAAAAAAAACTTTTTTTTTTTTTTTTACTTTTGGGCATTTGGTTTGGAAGTATATTAGTGGCGACTTTGGACGTTACGCCGATTGTCAAAAGTCACGACTTTGATAGCACAATATACTTTACCCACAATTAATGTAATTTTACATAGATTTCTCACATTAGCTAGAATGTTTTAATTGATTTTAGACTATTTTTATTTTATCGGTAATTAAAATGCAGCAATTAGAACCAGTGATGATAATTAGCACAGTTTTCATTGTCATATTTCTTCGCGCGTTTAAAATTAGATCATAAGCAACAAATTATATTAGAGCTTGAAGAATTACTTATTCAAATATGTGAATTTTAATATTATTAATATTAATACAAACCTCGGCAATGTATGCCTCCAATTAACGCCAAGATCAAGAGAATACGCTGTTTAACCATAATAGTCTTTCCAGAAAGGTATAATTCTGTTTTCTTTTTAGCATATCAAAAACTCTGACATAGTTATCAAGATAGACAAACAGTCAAACACTGAATGTAATATGAAGTCCCACGCGTCACGCTGTGTTCTAAAAACACACTCACACTTCAGCTGTCTCACTCGGATTCCGTCTTTGAATTTTTTCTAGTGAGAACAGCGTTGATTAGTTTATTCGTTTGGTGGACATATTGTAAAAATTATAATTATTCTAGTCCTTGTGCTGGGATAATTGTCATTATTTTCCATGACAATTATCTGAGCGAGAAAAAAGCAGCGAGAACCCACAGATATCAGCACTGATTTTTTCAACAACTACAAATATCAGCCTGAATCGAACAGTATGTTACAAAATAAAGTTTCCGCAAAAAACTTTTCCAAATAATTACGATGTGAGACACATCTTGAGTCATGAAAGAATTCGAAATTAAAGACCTATATCGAGAAATTAAATCCAAAATAGAGGTAAGTTTCGGTTTCGCTCCAGAATTAAAACGCGCATCCTCCCGTAAATAATACGCTAAACACCGCTCTTGTTTTCAGGTTAAAGAGGTGACCTGCGCTCATAAAACATTAGCTTCCTCGTATTACCAGAAATAATTTATGTCGCTCAGTGAAGCCAGCACACTAGACAGGCTCAACAGTGGCACGCATTTCTGACCCTCACTAAACCCGCCATCTTGGAAAATGAGTGGTGCCACCTATAGTTAGTTGGAGTCGCGAATAGTCCGTTGCAACCTAAGAACGAAGGGCGAGGGTAAGACGGGCCGGGGATAAGGAAGCAGACGGAACGCTAAAGAGAGAAGGAGGTTTCCCCTCTCTTCTTCAGCGTTCCGTCTGCTTCCCCTCCCCGGCCCGTCTTACCCTCGCCCTTCGTTCTTAGGTTGCAACGGACTATAGCTAAGCCTAGCGTTCCTAGATAGTCCTTGGCGGTCTCTTGGTCGGTAGGATCGTTGTCGCTGTAGCATTTTCGGGTATCTGTGGTTCCGGCATTTGTCTCCGCCGTGGAGTTAAGCTTCGAGTATTTTTTTTTTCTCTCTCTTGCTGCTTGAAGTCGGGACGCGACAGAGAGCACATAAAATGTACGTTGTTCCGAACGATGTTGCCGGCGATGAAATTTTATCATAAAAAGTGCGTAAACCTCTGCCACACTCGAGGCAGCTCCGCGATATGCTACAGCCCTCGGGTACAGCCCTCGGGGAGCGTCGCCACTCCTCCAAGTGGCGACGCTTTCAACTACGGTACGCTTGGCACTACATGGCATGATTACCTCAAGGCCGCGCTAAATCTCCCAAGATGCATCACCTTCTTCGGTGGTTGATTTTGAAGCGCTCGCCAAACTCCCCTCATCTAGAACGAAAACTATGGCCATCCCCTTATCGATTACAGGTTTAGCTGATCCTATTCGGCCTATTTCTTTATGTTTTCTGTATATTTCAAGTTCCGATTCAGTATTTCATTAAGGCACACATTCAATATTAAAATGGGAAAGAATATGCGTAGTCTTTCCTATTATTAATATTGAATACGTGCCTTAAAGGGATGCATTAATTTCTGTGGCCTCCAAAAACTGCAAATGCGTTGATCGAAAAAGATGTTGCACATATCACAGGAAGTACGTGTGTACGTCATTCCCGATACGGTAACGAACCGTGGACTGGACAACGCGATGGCAGCGCACGACATACCAACGTTACGACGGACGTGAGGCCGCTACTTCGGAACTGTCGTTTGTGGTACCGGACATTCAGTCTTCAAGCGCAGAACATCGAGCGGCCATGACAAACAATTTTCACCCAAGTCCCTCGATGTGTTCACGTTTGTCTTGCAGGTAGCTTCAAATACGCCAGTGCACGAGGCCTGTGTCTTGAGCGGCCCTTGGAAGCAAGGGGCAGCGCAGCATTGATACGAGCCGCTCTTGGAAGCGAATGGCGGCGGAGCACCCGGCTTGTGGCACGTGTCTTGTGCGTTTCCGCAACGATGGTTGCGGAAACGCGCTAAATTTTATCAAGGGACTTTTTCTGACTCAACCTCGTCGTTGTCGTCGTCTGCTTCACACGTCCGAGAGGCGAAGAAAAAAAACACGGTCGGGCGTAGCCACGTGACTTCCGGCCATGAGTTTCCGTGCTTGTGCTTCGGTTTCGGTTTTAAGCAGTTAAGTTTTTTGGTGTTATTAAAAATACGTTTGACTATGCAGACAAAAATTGATTGGGCTGTCTCCTGACTTTCTAATAAAGGAACACTGCAATGAAAACAATCTTTTTGAGGCTGGTTTTGAACACTTTTTTTGTTTGTAATTTGGCAACGAAAAAAAATTTGAGTAATATTTACACCGTAAACGCAATTTAAGACGAGGTCATGGTCCGCTCTAAGCCTCACCCACAAAACAGTGGCCCCACCGATTACTACTCGACTGGCTTGGTTGCACGACCGAACACGCTAACAGGTTAAGTGTCTCTCTTTCTCAACATCCGGTGCAACTAGTCTGGCGTCGGAAACCTCCTGCTAGTCGCACGAGCAGACGCGCAGCAGCCTCCGGCATCGTCTTCTATTGCACCACCGTCTATCGTCGTCTGCCATGCCCTTGAGACTCGGACACGAAAGCAGCGCGTCGGCATCCGTTTTCACCTCTGTCAGTCTGCTATTCTGCCCCAGTCTAAAAACTTCTGAAACGCTTGCAAGTCTCGGCCAACGGAAGCGGCATTCTCGTGTTCCATCGTGATCGAGCTGCGGTCTAATACAAGCGTCTATAAGCGTCTATCGATGTGCGGTGATAAGGGACCGAGATAACTAAAAAAGCAATAAAAGAAATACCCAGTCCTTTTAGCTTCGCTCTCTTTTTTTTTTCTTTTTATATGGCATACGCAACAAATGTGGGTGAGCTTCATGACGCACAATTAAAACGCTACGTAAAAAAATATTCGCTTTGGTAGGCCACATGCACCACAAAACTTAGGAGCGACTTGCCTTTCGAAGCGAGATGACGGGAACATACCCGCACTAACGTGATGCGAGCCAAACGCCCAATTGCTTCTATCCATATGGTTTGCAAATTCCTACCTTTCTAGATATTTTCTCTGAATTGAAGCCATGGTTATCACGATAGTTTCACAATTCAAAAAGCAGCGGGGCCGTTTTTATGGAAACCATCATCTTTATCCAGCATCAATACGCTCAAACCAACAAATCAAGCCAGATCGAACACCATAAAGTTGACGTGGGACTCTATAGGCTTAGGCTATTCCCGCTAGGAAAACAAGCACCCGCACAGTGGTTCCAAAGGCGCGTACTTGCGAGAGTTGTTCGTAGCAAACTACGTCGGTTGAGGAGATCTTCCTCCAGATGAACACTTTGGTGAACGCAAAGCGACTCGCACTCGTAAAAATCTACCCCAGCCATGTTTGATAACGTTTCAAACCAAAGCGGGAAAAGTAATTTTAGAAAAAATTTGAAAACACAGGTTACTTTATCGTGATTATTTGCTTCTCAGAGATAAAAAAAAATAGTTCAATGAATGACCAACCCTTCCACAGGTCAGACATTTCTCCAGCCAATGAGAGATGTATGCACCTAGTTAGCACGGGGCAGGGCTTAGCGGGTTGCGACCTCCACCTTTTACACCCAAAATTTCGTGTAGCAGCGTAAGTGTGCTAAAGAAATAATTTTTCATGGCAATTTTCTTTCATTACATGTCCTATTAAGTTCTGCAGAAAAAAAAAAAAAAGATTTGTTCACTGCAGTGTTCCTTTAAATTACGTGGCAAAACATACAAAAAACATTTCGAAAAGGGGGGGGGGGGGGGGGGGACCAGTGTATTTTTAATACCGTGTTTTCAGACATAAGAGTCTATTTGTCATATATATAATCATGCAGCTTGCAAAGCAAGGGATTTATTTTGACTTTCGGCGGTTTTGTGCAACTTTGATTTATTCTATCAAGTATGGTTCATTTATCGACGTAATTTCAATTGCATATATTGCAACGTGCGCATATATGTTACATATACTGGGTGTTCCATTTTAATTCGAAGAGATATATTACAAAAAATGTGTAAAAGATGCACTAATACGGTTTGTTCAGCTGAGTTATATATATATATATTTTTTTTTGTGTGTATGTGTCTGCGTGCGTGCGTGCGTGCGTGCGTGCGTGTGTGCGTGCGTGCGTGCGTGCGTGTGCGTGTGCGTGTGCGCGTGCGTGTGCGCGTGCGCGTGCGCGTGCGTGTGGTGGGCAATTAAGTTATTCAAAATGGCGAAACTGAAAATTGTTTTCGCGGCATGTTTTTAGTTTTCGAGTTTTTTTTTTTACTCTTAAAGGAGCAGGGGCGTATTCTTAAATTTTGGTGATCGTCACAGGTCGCGTATTTAGTAACATCACCAGACTCAGATATATCTTCCACACAACAAAATGCATTTACCCGCATTTTTAAACTACTTTAAAAGGGCAAGACGTTCATAAAATATAATGTTAATTTAATTTATTTTTGTAAAAATCCAGAACCTTGCCCTTTGCCGATAATTTACCAGATTTGGATTACGATAACTTTTGTAACATTCAATTTTATAACATAAGTTATATACCAAATGAAAGTTTAAACAAATAAATATTTATTCAAAACGTAAAACTTTCTCTATTGGAAAGGAATAGCTTAGCGAAAAACGCTTTTGAATACGAAGAAACTCTAAAAGTTCAAACTGCAATATTAATTTTGCTTTAAATATGTTTTTCTAAACATTTTCGCGTTTCTTTTCTTATGAACAAACCTTCGAATGGTCTAAAACATGGAGGTACAAAAAAGAGGAAGCGGCATACCGGATGAAGCCAGCCGAACGAGCAGATCCCAAGTGATGGTAATACAATTAATGCAAAAGTGCGAGCGAGCTGGACACGAATAACGAAAATAATCACTGGAAGAGGCGAACATGAAAGAAAAATGAAAAACGCGAATCTCCAAACACAGCTAGGTCACTGGTGCGCGGCCGAAAAAAGCCGCCTGGTCCTGGTATCGAACCAGAGACCTCTTCATTTCTAATGGAGCGCTCTAACAACTGAGCTAGACTGATTAGATCAATTTCTTCTTTTCATACGAGAGAAAGACGAAAATATTGTGAAACGACTTTGTTCAAAAAATTAATATTCGAACTCGTACTTTTTTTAGTTTTCGCTTGTATTCAAAGGCGTCTTGTGCCCTAATAACTTTATATGGTTATAACGATATTGTGCTTGTTAAATATGTATTTGTATCAGCTCTCATATGATATATGATGCATGTCATTAAATTCAATAGAACTAAAGTGAGCATCACCCAATTCTCGTAAATTGCTGTCAAAGAGGACATAATCTTGATTTTTTACGAAAATGAATAAAAACATTATAGAACTTTTATAAAATACCTGCGCTTTTAATATACTTAACATAGTCATGTGAACAGCTCATTTGTTGTACGCTTGATATCTGAGCCTGGAGAAGCTTCCAAATAGGCGACTTGTAACGATCGCCCAAATCACAAAATCGGTCTTCGGTCCTTAAAAGTCCGAAATTCGAAAGCTAGAAATATGACGCAAAAACCGGTTTTCAGTTTCGTCCTCCTAAAGAATGCTCTCAACATATATATTTTTCAAACGTTTTTGAGACATGACCCCTTTTTCCCGGAGGATTTGAAATGAAATCGCCAATATAGTGCTATATAAAGGATATTTTCTTAGGTTTTAGATTTGTTTTAAAAAGAGCCATGAAAGCAACGCTCATTAAGTATTTTCAGGTGAGTGATACAATCAGAGGGAGGTAATACACAGGGTTAATCGTCACGATAACCCTAATAAGTGCCTAAAATTCGTTAATTACTTTTTTTGTTAAAATAAATGTACGTTTTTTCTTGTTTCTTTTTTTTTTTTGTTTTACACTTGCGGAGCGTCATTGAAAACAACTAAATCAGTAATTTAAAGAAAAGCTTTGAGCTCCGCAGCGTGCTGTCTTAAAGTTCTCAGATAACAGCTTCCTACAAGTATCGATATTCTTTGAAGCGCCGGCTGCGTGACGGTGCAAGTTTTAAGAAGTGAATGGGCGGCGCACAGCAGAAGTTTGAACCGAATGCCGCCATTTTGTTCAACGGAATGTGCTGCGTCATTTGTGTCGGTTATCGTTACTTGGAAAAGGAGTATCAAGGGACTTCATTAACTTTACCACCCGCGCAACAGGTGCAAGGCTGGCGCTCACAAAACGCGGACGATGGATGGGAAAACCGCGCGTTCACTTTATCGCACAGGTAGCCGTGCTCCTGCTCCACGAGTGGTCACTTTAGCGCTCCGCCGCGATTCCCGCGTGCTCGAAATCTATCAAAAATGAAATGATTTAGTGGTTTCGGACGACGTTCAACAATTTTCTATACAAAACATTTAATTTTACAATTTGTGAGGTCAAGGATAACTCCTTGACCTCACAAATTCGTCTTTTCGCCGTTACTGCGTCGTTTATTGTCGGATCAGTAACCCATCAGATTCTACTGCCCTTCAAGACGACTTACTAAATATCAGCTCATGGTGTACTAACTGGCTCATGCTTTTAAACTCTTCTAAATGCAAGCACGTTCGTTCCTTTCGTCCTAATGATTCTTGTTCGTACCCCAGTCAATATCACATTCAAAATACCCCGTTGGAATTAGTCCAATCTTACAAATACCTAGGAGTTCACCCAACCTCGGATCTATCATGGAACATGCATATTAATTACATTCTTTCAAAAGCTAACCGTAGTCTCGGTTATTTAGAACGTAACTTTAATTCTGCCCCATCTTCTCTTAAACGACTAACATAGGTCACGCTTGTTCGACCGATCCTGGAATGCGCTTGCAGCATTTGGAACCCTCATTATCATTACTTAGCTGCCTCACTGGAAGCACTTCAAAACCGAGCCGTTCTTTTCATTTTTTCTGATTACTCACGTCATACTAGTGTAACTAACCTTAAAAGTCGTGCTTACCCTCATTCACTTGGGATACGCCGCAGGGTATCAAAGCTATGTCTTCTGCATAAAATATACTACTCGCCATCACTTCACTCATCACTTCTCTCTCAACCGTTTTATGTTTCAGCCCGCATCGATAACTCACGTAAGATTAAACTTATTTCTTGTAAGTCATCCTTGTTTTTCTGTTCGTTTTTGCCATCCGCCATTGCTGACTGGAACGACATGCCCGATAACATTGTTTGTCAACGTGATCAAGTTCTTTTTCGACAAGACTTGGCTACTTTTTGGGACCCTTGTCGCATCTCTACTTAAGTGTGGTCGATTTTGTGTTTTCTGTGCTCTATACTTTTGATTTATTCTGCTTTGTAACCCCCCCCCCCCCCCTTACATAATGCCCCTTGAGGGCGTGTAAGGTATTTAAATAAATAAAAAAAAAATGAGTAAAAGATTAAATTCTAATCAATTTGTTAACTTATCGTAACGGTTAGCCCTGTGTTATGTTCCCCTGGCCGTATACGTTACCGTCCAAAGCCGTGATAGTTTAGCTTTGACGGTTATTTTTAAACAAATCTACAAAGAACAAAACATCCCGTATAACTCGTAGCGTTTCAGGCGTGCTACTTCCACGCAGGAAATTATTGCAGTTCAGAAACAAAAATTTGTTCGCCTCGCTCATTTTGCTTTCTTCAGCTCGAAGCAAATCTCTACGACGAAAAGTATTTAAAAAAAAGTTTCGGCAAAAGATGCTGAGGCTTAAAATTAAGAGTTTAGTTTCTCCGTGGCTTTATGTGGGAAATTGTGTTTACGATAAATTACGATATTTGTTTTATTAATGAGAACACCGCCCGTTGACTTCAAATGTCGCAGCGTTTAAAAATACAAATTGGCATCGATCAAAATTATTTTCACGCTTAAATAAGATAACGCCAAGAAACCTTAACCCCGGACCAAGATCCAATATATTTTCTGAAGCGCCCTGATTGTTTAGCGGAAACTCACGAACGAAAAACAAAAGAAAGCTGAATATTCGTCTTATCGAAGCAGACAGCAGCGAAGTCTTATCTGAGTAACCACGAGGCGTGACATGGATGACGTCACTGAGAAAGTTCCATGACGTCACAAGGCCACTGAAAAGCGAATCCGATCGCTCTAATCACGCGCCAAAGGCGCTCATCACGCTTTTGCGTTTGCTATGACCGACGACACCAATCACGCACAAGGAACTCGCCACGATCCTGCGCTCTTCTCTGGTCGTGATTAGTTAGGCCGGTGGTATCCCATCCCCAAGGACAACGAGGGCCGTGACCATGCACTTTTTTACGCTGTTTGATTGGCTCTGTCGTGTCGTAGCGTCGGCTGCGGTCGTACTTGAAGTGATTCGAAGCGGAGTACAGCGCCGTTGTCAGCATCAGCTCGCGGTTCACAAAACCGAGGCTTCAAACGCTGTCAGTCTGGATAAGAATCGACGTGGAAACGGTTCAGACGGAATATGTTTTACGAGTTCCGCGTTATCGCTCGCTACCGTCTCGAAGGACGAGTCCGCGAGCGAGCGTGACGTCACCCTTTCGCAACTTCTGCTTACAGGAAGCAGCGCAACGTTACGTAACCACAACAACTCGTTGGAAATTTTCCAGTGGTTACACAAACTGCTACGCGTCTGGAAGATTCTACAAACTGTTTGATTCTTCTACACAAATTTTAAACGAGTTTACGACGTTTCTCTACCGGGTTTCACCGTATGTCAGAACGCTGTCAAAGGCTAGCAGACAGAAAAAAACACGCTGAGAACGCAAGGTCACCAGACACTCGCTGCTCATTATTTGTTGAGCCGACGAGGATGAGCGCGCTTAAAAATGCCGGCCGCCGTTACGTTCTGGTTTAAAGTTTATTTTGTTTCCCCATCTCCCGTTGGCATCGGTTGCGTTCGGAGTAAATGTGAAAGGAAGATCTTAAGGGACAGCATAGGAAACATATTTTCCTTAACATTCTCGCGATATATTGTTTTAAAAGTTGGGCGTCTTTTTCGTAATCATCCATAGAAACGAAGCTTGTGTGCTCAAGATTTGTGCAATTTTGGTATCCAGGTGAACGTCTGCGCTCCTAGGAACGCGAAAACTTGATTTCGCGCTTGTTCCGGTGAACTTCACTCGCGTAGCCGGATTCAACCCATAAATGTGCGAACATTTTCTTCATTACCTCTGCCCTCCTCCCCTTTTCTCCCTTACAACAAATGAAACGCAAGTACCACGGTATTTGGTAGGTAAAAAAATAAAAAAATATATTAACAGAACGGTTGATTGATCGGTTGTATAATTTTTTAAATAATTGACGAAACACACAGATGAGCAAATATGCGCTCTTCATTCCGTCCATAGGGATAACTGCGTACCGTAAAAAAGGTTAATCTTAGCGCTATATTTCATTCATTCGTTTATATAAGGCACTCGTGAACTGTTAATGCGTCAATAATTATGCCCAGCAAGTGGACTGGAGGTCATTCAAGAACAACCTAAATGCTACGACCACTCCAACCCTGCCGTTTCATTCATTCGCAGCCGACAAATCGCAGGCAAAACATCGCCTCTCCCGTGCAGAGGGGGGATCGAGACATCCTACGGTAGTAAGGAACTGCACAAAAATATCTAAACTCGCACTCGGACGTAAAAGAGCCAGCAGGAAACCACTCACGTTTACTGGAGCGTCCAAAGAAGCGGCAAATATCGTCGCCTTGCTGGGCCAGCAATCGCTGCGAGGTGGTACACCTTTGGACGTCCGCACTCCGAGGACAGTTCAAGCCGCGCGCGAATCTCGTCTGCGATCTGCGGCAAGTGTCTCCGGTCGCTCCGGTGTTCGAGTCTGGGAGAGGGGGCGGAGAACCCTCATATCTTAGGCGCTTTCGGCCACTCCACTTGCGCGCGCTCTATTGTATCTGGACCGTTTCACCATCTCGATCAGTGGAACTTATCACCTCTCCCCGCACGACGGGAGTGATGACGTCGGTCTTCTGAAGTGTCCGCGAACACCCGTAAGGCAGGGAACGATGTGCCTCATCGCCATCTGAGAAGAGCCGCCTTGTGCAGAAGAGCTTTCATGTTTTCACTACACTTCCTCAGCAGGGTTGCGCGACTCTGGAATGTACGATTTCCAAAGTGCGATATTTTTTTTTTTTTTTGTAAATGTAAATACCGGAAGATGTAGCTCAATCCCTCAAAGCCCCCAATTTCTTGAACTGGGAAAGATCGAACTAGAGCACTATATAGCTCCTACGGAGCAGAGTAGCGCAATCCTTTGATCCGCGTGTTTCGCCGACAACATGGCCGACAGAGCAGCTCGGAGCGAGTCACGTGGTACTCAGGGTTCCAGGAGGCGGCCCGCCCTATGGGAGAATGCATGGAGGTCGACTCACCACGGCTGATAAAAAAAATAAACGCCAAGTTCACACTTTTCAAAACTAGTCTGTCGTGAAGTTGGTAAAGTAATAAACAATTTATCAAAGTTTTAATAATATTGGATGCGTTTGAAAATTTTGCGAAGGCAATTTTCAAAGCAATGACGTTTAAAGCATCTTCTTCTTCTAAGCGTTGTGAAAGATGGTGGGGGGGAGGCGTTTGAAGCAGACGATTGTTTTACGCAGCGAAGATGGACTTTATGGATTGGCCGGACCGGGTCACGTGAATGGTGTGACGTCGCCGCGTCGTCTGCTGCATGATGCTGCTCAGGCAATTTTTTTTAATTATTTCATGGCGCACAACTTAGCGCAAATTATTGTAAACTGTTCCCTTATTATGTCAAAAACTATTGTCGTTCCATAGATCCCCAAAATAATCAAGAAGCAGCGATTTTCTCCCGTTCCCCATGCATTTGTGGCCGGAGTTGGAACCTCCGGGCGTTCGCCGCTCGTCGCCGAGAGACGGCGTTCTAGATTGCGGTACTCTGCTCCGAAGCTATATAGTGCTCTAGATCGAACAAGGCTCAGCGTTCTCTCGTACTTCACTTTGCGCCATCTGTCAGGAACACATGTAAGTTTGCGAGGACAGGCGTGGCACCGTCTGCGAATGCCGCCGTATAATTGTTCAAAACAGGTTCCTTTATCTTCTTTTTTTTGCGACGTACGCTCACCCGTTAATATCTTCACTCTACACTTCCACCACCTCCCCGCTCCTCTGTAGTAAATCACGGCAGGATACATTGAAAACCCGAATGGTGCGGACCGTTTAAAATGGATTCGAAGTGTTAGCGTACATACGATATATTCGATGATGCGAAACTTGCGCGACTAGAATCGAAACAAAACAGTAGTAGCCAGGCTCAGTGCTACAGCTGGAGTATGCCGTTCATCGTGCCTCAGCTCGTACTCATGTTCACATATGTTCATCACCTTCATGTGGCGTTCCGCGTTTTTTTTTTTTTTTTTTGAGGGGGGGGGGGGGATTTAATTTTTGGGAAATTTAGATTGTGTTTTTCCGAGTTTATTTTCCGTGAAAAATTCGGGGTTTACCGAACATATTTTTGTTAGATTCCCAGTTCTCCGAATTTCGTAGTTCGATTTTGCGGTTTTTCAACTTTCTAGAATTTATAGTAAAAATAAATAATATTCAAACAAAAGCATACCTTAAAGTAGCGTGTATCGAATTACATTTCTTTAGCCGCGTTTTGCGTTCGCGCCCTTGCAACGAAAATACAAACTGTCTCCCGACAAAACTTGCAAACGCGATTTGATTGAGTAAACGTCAATACCATAAAATCACTAAACACTTGGACGTTGTCGCTGGGAAGCAAAAAAGCCCACTCGCCCTGCCAATCAAAATTTAAGGGCTCATAGGTTTCCGTTATAAAAACGGCACCTCGTACTCTAAGAATCGTGCTCTTTCTCCGGTATAACTGGAAAATATAGTTTCCAAATTGGAAACCAGAACAATGGCTTTTTCCAGGATCCAGAAGTGCAATGACCCGTTGTCCTGGGGGAACCTTGACGAGGTATGCAGTAATTAACCTTATTTCGTCAATAGACCAAGGTTTGAAAGAAAACTGAAGTGGTCTCTCCTCGACACCACAATCCTGTGTGCTCTGACCAAACGTACCACTTGTTTTTTTTTTGTTTTTTTTTTTTCTTTTTTGCTATAAAAGTTCTGACATTTTATGTTTTCGAGATAAATCTAAATTGACGAAACTTCTACCGGCGATTGTTTTTTTTCGTATTTTATTGTATTTATCCGAAAAAAACAAAGCCCTGCATTTAGACATAACAAAAAATATGTAGGTGAGCTGGTGAACTTTCAACATCTTGAACACTCGACATTGAGAAACAAAAAGTGGTGGCCTTAGCGCTTGACCTTGAAGTTCCACTCCTGTAAACATTGACCGAACTGCAACCTCTAAATATCGTGAGCTCACAGGTCCTTATATCACAGATATAAGGACAAGAAGGCTGGGATCTATAAGATGGACATCTAGTGGACGTGCGCCAACGTTCCGTGCGTACGCCCATCGAAGTTCCGAAGATGTTTAAAATGCAGAAGGACATTGCGGTCTACATCCGGGAGGAATTTTAGCTGAACTACGAGTTGAAGTGGAAGTGTGTCATGGGACACAACTTTGTATCACTCGTGTACTACGAAGCACACTTATCAACTTCAGCCTGGGCCAGGTGACCATCGAGACTTTCCAGATCCCCCCTAGTTAAGAATCCTATATGTATAAGAAATTTCTTGGTCCAATAAAAGCATATAATAAAATAAGTACATATAAGAGTATGCATTAACCTTATAATAGCATATAAGGACAATATAAAATTAAAGAAGTTATAAAAAACTTCGTATAATTCTTTTATAACTGCTTATATTATATTATACAGTCCTTATATGTTCTTATACGTTGTTTGTATGCTCTTATATGATCTTATTTAATCATATGCGTCTATTGAACAAATACTATTTTTTATACATAAAAGACTTTGTTTTACTAAGGATTATTTGTATCCCTCGAGCCCCATACCCAAAGCGGTCAAGCTTTTTTCTCCTAGATACCAAAGCAGAGAAGAGTTAGTTTCTACTGCCTGCAGCAGATGTTGTTTTTCCTGACTGTGTAGCCGGATCCCTTGTAGAGACAAATTTCTCGTGCATTTCTTTCAGCGTGATAACATTTTAGGTCGCGACGTGTTCTTTTAACATTGATAGACTCATTACCGTCCACTAAGTCCCTGTAAGGTCAGATGTTGATTCCATAAAACAGATGCTCATGGAAAGCTGTTTCAGATGCTGCGATTTTCTTTTGGTTGGTGCATGATTACGTATCAAGCAAACAAATTTATTTCCTTTCTTCATTTTGTTATGTCATCTTCTAAAAGACATTACTGTAATTCAATTATTTTTGAAGCCATTACCTCACTTGTATTTTGTGACAGGTCTATGGAAATTTTCATTTGGCCAGTTGTAATAGTTTAGGAACGAACAAAGCTAAAATACCATATATCCACCCTACATAAGGCTCCAAAAATATGTGATACGAGTGTATATGAACTTCGCAACGTGTTTTTATTTATTGCTTCGGTTTTGGAGCAGTTTACCAAAACAAAAGCACGTTTTGAAATCACTCCTCACTCCAAATGAATCTTAAACGACACAAGTAGTATCCATGATTAATTATACTTGAGATTGGGTTAAGAAAAAGGACACGTCAACTCTTTGGTGCTTTATTTTTCTCACCCCAGTCTCAGGTACAACGAATCGTGGCTAAACTTCATCGGCTCCACTGCATTTCTACGCTCACTATTTTTTCGCAAATATTATGCTAATTTTTGTGAAAGTTGGGTGAAAGTTTATTTAGTGCATAACGTGTCCTACACCAAGCAGGGAGATCAGTGTCCCACAAACCCCACACATAGAAGGCTGGCTTACACACCTGTTGGACTGCTTACGACCGAGTGGCTTGTGATCTCTTACGACGAGAGAATACACTGGCGTCATCTATCGTCGGGTTGGAGTGAAACCCTCGGAATTTCCGTATTCCCTGCTTTTTTTTCACACGTCTTTTTTTTTTTCTTATTTACTCGAAAAAGCTTTTGACGATGCCAAAACGACTATTTCTCATAGATGGTACAGACATTTCATCTCAGAAATACTGCGAAACATTCCCTCTAATGAAATGCAGTTTCGGGGTCACCTCATAGATGGCGCCAGCGTGCCAGTGTGTTCTCGTCAGTGATCATAATCAAATCAAATCAAATTATGTTTATTTTCCATCGCACATGATGATGGGGGATACCGTTGAAAAAAGCTGTTTGTGTGCAGCTTGACGAGCCTAGGCCTATATTGGAGACAGCGAAAAAACAAATAACCAAAATAGACAAACAAACAAATAAACAATGTGCATTTTTATACAATGTTAGCGATGCTATTTTTGTTTCGTGACAGGATATCCATTTTTAGCGATGCGATATAATTTAGAAAGTAAAGAAGTGCACGTTTGATTCTTTGACGACCAAAGGTAGTACTCGATATTGGTATTTTCCATTGATGTATTTGGCGGTTTTGGTGAGTTGAAATGTACGAATGAAGGTCAGCGAGGCTCAGAGATGTTTCAGATTTACCTTTTATGGCGGATAAAAACTCTGTCGTTGCGAAAGCAGAATGTGCAGTGTATTTTCAGCTGGTTTGAGATAAAGCGAGGACGGCGGTTGGGCCGTCTTCACTTTTATCTCCAAAGTGCTACGGCAGGCAGTTATTCTTTGCTCATTGTTTTTTTTTATCCCATCAATACTGTTATCTACGATCCTTAGCAGTCCAGCGTCTTAAAACCGCAAATATCTGTGCTGGCACGTGGGGCCGGCAAAGGCCGGAGGTGGAGGAACGACATTCTGAAATCGCGCTTTGAGGACGGCCGCTTTCCGACCTCCCGTGTTGTGTCGTGTGGTCCGAATCGAGTTCCACGAGTCGGTTATCTGTGACGTCACACTTTTCTATATATAGCGCGGCTGCTATCAGCATAAGAACAGACGTGACTGTGCCTACGGGCTCGTTGTATTCTTAGCATCACCGAATAAACACGCAAGCTGCGTAGGTTGAGTGCTTCCCTCGAGGATAAAATATACCGTGTGCTGCAAAGACGCCACCCGAAAGTAAATCTCGCTGTGCGTGCTGTGCTTGCGTGATTGAAAGGAATATCAAATACCATGGAAGCCAGTATACTGGCAACTCCCGCGGAAAGCGGGCGAAAAAATGATCGCAGCGCCCCCGGCGAGCTCGGAGTGTCCGCTAGCAGACGTATTCTCCACAACACATCGATTTTGCCTATCTCCGTGCAAAAAGACATATTTAAAAAAAAATTGTCACGGATATTTGTTGCTTTGAATGTTAAAAATAGATGCCACCTCATGAGTGAAGGACATTTTCTTCGCGTGGGAAAGATGTTACAACTTTCAGGTTGCAATTTTGGGGCTCTCCTAAAGAAAAAACTTTGTCACAACTTATCTAAGCCGGACAAAACACGAATGTACCTTCGCGCTGTTTTGTCAAAAAGGGCAATGTACAAAAATTTCAGAACATAGCTACGTTTCTACTTTACTGTTCCATCAATCAATTTGCTTTGTTGTTGCAAGGGCCCATTTCTCATCAATATCTAGCTTATAACCGTTTTGTCGAATAGGCGAGTTGGCTTATCCCGTTAAGATCGTCTAAGGATGGAGAAGCAAAAGCCAATTTCGAACGAAGTATACGTTGCTGCGATGGGATCAGTATGCTCTGGAAGAAGTCGATTGTGAACATGCAAATCTGACGCTATTGCTGAAATTAATAAAAGCGGAGTTACAAGCAAAGCAGACTTCTCGCGCGTGCAAAAGAAAAAAGAGGAGAGCGTCGCAGCGCAAATAAAGGTGATTTCGGTCACGTTATATAGGGTGCACAAATTCCGAATGTTAGCGCCGGAACGACTAACGTCTTCTGAATCTTCTAGAATAACCTCCATATTATAAAGTCCACTTTCTTTTTTATGTTTGAGGCTATGCTTATGCCGGTGCGGTCTCTCTTCCTCCTGCTTTCATGTCTTATTTTTCTGTTTATTGTGTTTACTTGATGTTGAAACCATCGCGTCTTTTTCTTTGCCTTGTTTGGCCTGTTTTTTTTTTTTTTCTTTTTTCTTTTTTTTTTTTGCTTCGGCGCTTACTATGCCCGGACATTTTTAAAGCCGTCCGAAACTTTGAGGTTGTTGTTGTTTTCTCTCACTGTCGCCTGCAATAACCTCCTCTTTTCGCCTTCGAACAAGTTTCTAATTCGAAACCTTCATATCTGCTTTTCTGATATTTATTAAATATATTAAAAAGCGCAAGTTCGTTATACATTTTTATTCGGACTGTAATTGGTACGCGGGCACATCTGCTACGGGTCATCGTTTGTTGATCAACCGGCCATTTTCACGCACCAGCGCGAAAACGGCCGGTTGATCGTGCACCATACACCAGCGCGTACTTGGACATGGCAGGTATGCAATGGGCTGCCTACCAGTGCCAAAACAAGTTTCTTCGGTGTGGGGGAAAATCCTTCTTCCGTTTCCCGAAGACCGAACAAACGGGATTATTTTCGTCAGTCACGTGAGTAATTAAGCTTTTGCAGCCTTCAAATCAAACTGGAAGAGCTATCCAAGTCTGGCTTCAAAATAGCCACTGACGCCTGAAGAGACGATTATGACAACTCCGCGGAGATCGCGGACGACCGACCAGACGCGCAACTGAACACCGAGTCCCATGTAGCCGGGTAGACAGCCAGTTAGATCTGTCATCATGCTTGCCAAGTCCAACAGCAATCACAAACATGGAACACCTCGAGAGACATTTTGTTTAAAAATTAGATAGTCGCATGTGAAAATGACACCACCTTCCGACTTAGCTCGTCACCAAGCCGGTAACAACAGCCGTGCCTTCGACACACCAGACGAGAATTCAGCTAAAGGCGGTCTTGAGGCCGCTGATCGACGAAACAAAGACGCAGTGTGCAAAGCTCGCCTGGACACGTACGTCAACAAGGTAATCTTGAATGTACTTTCGAACTGCTTCGTCAAGCGAGCAAACGAAAAACATGGGAAAAGAAATGAGAAAGCAAGAAAGGTCACAGACTGCTTGCGAATACCATGATTGCAGCGTGCGACTCTTATTTTATGGGCTGGGCAGTGTGAGCTGGACCACGTTATTCCTTTCCCTTTTTTTTTAGCTCATACCAACGTCACGAAAGCAAATAAACAAACGCGTAACAAGCAGCTGGAAAAAAAAGTGAAGCTTTTTTCTATTTTTATTACTTTCGTCGTGTTGCTTCCGCTTTGTTTGTTATGGACTCAACATCGACGGCGACCACCACCTGCGCAGCGATCGTCGTCGTTAAAGGAGTTCTTCGCTGGGTGATTTGTATCTTTGTATCGTCTGCTAACTTCTTTATTCGCCGTTTCGCGGCTATGTCCCATTTCTTTTTATTTTCGTCTGCGATGGCGACCCCATTTTTCCTGCAAAGTTCGAAAAATGTTTGTACGGTCATTTTTATCCTTACTTTTTGTTTTGTTTTTATGGTGCAGCGGCTGGTGCGCTTACTCTGGTAATACTAACATGTTGTTTGCGCACGTTTTAGTGATCACATATTCAGGTAAGAAATTGTGACAATGCAGCATGTAACGGACCAACAGTAACCTCTTACGACGCAGTTAGAGTTGCTAAACGCTTTTTTTTTCGCTTCCCAGATGCGCTTTAAACGCATGGGATGCCCTTAGTGGCGTTTGAAACCGCTAAATAAACTGCTGTATTTTTGTTTCTCCGCGCGTCGTTATTTGATTGTCGTTGCAGTTGCGATCAGTTGATAGCGCTTTTCAAACGGTCTATCCGTAATGAATTGTTTCTGTTGTTGGGGGGTCGAAACGGGGCTCGCAAAGCTTTGCGTCGTCTGCTTCCGTAAACTCCGAGTCCGCTAGAGGCGCCGCTGTCGCGTTCGCCACCGCTCCTACGGGTTTTCGGAGAAGTTTCGAGTATTGACGAAGCTACATCGTATTTGGTAACATCCCTAAGCTGAGACTGCAGTAGAAGCTACGTCCTCGTTGGGTCAGTCATGCGCCCCCCCCCCCCCCCCTCCTTTCTACACGTCACCAGGCTCCCGCCCATATCCACACGCGGAGGGCCGAGTCAAAGCACACTAACGATGACCGTTCGGCCCTTGGCTGTAACTCCCACGTCAGTATTTTCTCTTTCGCAAGTCTCCTATCTCTCTCTCTCTGTTTCGGCGGGCACGTAGCTCCCAGCGCAGTCTCAGCTTAGGAAGCCTAAATGGGCGTTTGTTGTTTCTGCCGTAGACAAGAGATTTTGCCAGGGAAGTGCTCCTCGATGGTGTTTACTCGAGACTGGGGCAGATGGAGAAACAAAGTTTTTACAGCTGAGCTGTTAACGGTTAGTTTCCCCAGTATCGCGTCCGTGGCCAAACGAATCTCGACACAGAACTCTGGACAGCTAACGCCATATATAAAAGGCGTCGGCTACCAGACAACCGGATTGCAGGTTGTCTGGTTGCCGCCATCTCTCATAGATGGCGGTAACCTTTCGAGCCTTTCCACTCTTGCTTGCCGACTTGCGGCCGGCCATTACTTAATTCCTACCATAGTACAGCTTCGATGGTCTGCTTTCTTCACTAGAGTGGAAAGGCTGAAAGGTTGTTTACTGTCATTGTAAAAAATTCTTTTTCCTGACCCCATCCTGGATTCAAATCATCATGGTAAACTTCCACCATCTCGTCTGCGCACTATTTTTGTAGTACTCCCACGGGCCTGGGCTTCTACCGTGCATCATAGCAATACATCACCGCGCGCTGGTACCCGGCTCATGGGGATGAAAACAGGCACCAGTGGTGAGTGAAACCAGGATCCTTAGGTTCTACAGCGCGAGTTTTCGCTACACGCGCTAGGAGCTGCTCTTTGTTTCCATGCTCGGCTCTGTGTACAATATCAACGAACATTATGTGGGAGATGTCTCATGTATACTGTTTACTACGGTGACAGCCGTTTACGGCGAAGTTTCACAGCAAATCCCCGGTGTTTCCTGTATGATCGTCTAGAAAGGCCACGTGACAGTGTCACATGACGTCACTATGACGTGACCAGACACTGTATCGTAAAGCGGGCAAAATGTCCAGCCACATTGAGACGGCTTCGTGCACGTCCCCAGGACGATGCTAAATTCAGTGAGAAAGTTTCCCCGCTCAATTTAGCGGGAAAATGACCGTGTGCTGTGCGACTTGCGTGTAGTTTGGGCAGCGCCTTGGTTGTTCATGCAGTTCATTTTCTGGACACGGCAAGGAACTGGGAAATATATTTTTTTCTATCCAATAAATATTTTTTTAAGAGCCGTGAGAAGCACACTGATGCAGTCTGCGCAAATGAGCTACCCACCATTCGAAAAAAAAAAAAGGACACTCCTATGCCGTTGCTATTTTTCTGGGGATGAGGGTCAGAGCTACAGCTGGTCAGAGACGCTGGTGCAACTCTCGCGCCCCCTTCAGCTAGACATGTCCGGCCACGCTCTTGGACGTTGAAACCTGCTCAGAGCGATTCTCCGCCTATGTTTCGCGGTTTTGCATTGTAAGTTTTCCTGCCTTTCTTGCAAGTTTTCACTTTACGTTTCTTAAGCATGCTGCGTGCCCCTTTTGTGTTATCTTCTACTGCAAGAAAACATTTTCTCGCATCCAAGCGTTTCTGCTCGACATTCTCGGGGAACGAAGATAGGGAAGAACGTCAAACGGCCTTCGACACGATTTTCCGAGAAATGATAACTGCTCTCCCCGCTCCCAGAAATAATTCGCGTAGACTTGTCAGTCATCGCCAAAAATATCTGTTCGAGTTCGGATGAGGAGTGGATAAGTCGCGTCCGTTCCTTTGCTTGGTGCTGGTGTTGTGAAAAAGAATACTCTCCCCAAAACTTGCCCCAAAACGAAGTCCTCTTGGATATTGTCCAATCGTCGAGATATATCTGTCGTCGACACTGCTATGTTATTTTTAATCTTTCTCAAATAATTTTTTTTTTTCGCTGCACCGTGTGGTACATACAATGTATTGCTCGAATGTTGAGGCTCGCTCAATTTCGTGTCCGAGTCCTGTCATGTAGATCGGGAACCAGATTATTTGTGTGCGTGAAATATGCATATGCCTTTCGGCTATCTTGAGTTGTAAATTATTTTCTACGGCTAAACACTTTGCCGATTGACACGGCTGGGCGGGCTGCGCCGTCAAAACTAGTCGTAAAATAAAACAAACATTCCAGTCGGATTTGTTTCGTTTCGCGCGATAAGACCATTCCATTTAGTGCTCTCTGGGCGGCACCATTTTGTTCGACCGCAGCGCCCTCTCCACACATCCGGGAAGTTCAGCGGGTTCGGCGGGGTAAAACAAGAGTGAGGGCACGCGCCCGACTCCGCTAGCAGACGACAAACCGGGAGGTTGCTGTTCTCCATCTTTGGGCTGTATTGGCGGGCTCTACCGAACATCGAACTCTCGCTCGTGGCTGCCGTTGTGAAGTGGTTCGCTTTCTTAGAATAGTTGTCGCTACTCCAAAATCAGCCTATAGCTCTCTGTTGTTCTATTTTGCTAAATGATCAACAAAGATATCTTTTTTCCGTTACTTAAATAGCAGTTGAGTCAGTCGGCAGTACTACCCTCAACTACTGCTTGTATTGCGGCAGGAGAGCACGTTTTATTTATTATTTCAGACTTCCACTCATGGTTGCTAAAGGCCTACACCAGTGCGAACTTTTTTATAGTAAAAAAGGTACAGCAACCGGATTTATTTTTCGCCAAAGAGACCGGCCAATCTGACAGAGTTTTCCCTATTTTTTTTTTTTTTTTTACATGCACGCAGGTAGCAGCGCAATTGGACCCTGTGAGTCTTTTTATCTAGCATAATATTACACGGCAACTGGCATACCAAAATCTGCGCATCTGCGCTTGAAAGTTCCAAAATGACGCGATTTTAAACAGAGTTTGCACGCCAGCCGGACGCTAACTACAGCCCACTCGGCGGAGCGGACGACATACGGGGTGAGTGGGGGAGGGCATTTTTTTCTCTTTTACCCTCTCTGCTATGACCCTAATGGAACGGTCTATACACAATTTTTTTTTTTCAAATGTGGTACAATGTTTTTTTAGTGTCTTCGTTAAAATGTATAAACTGCGAAGCGCCAAAAAACAGAGGTAAAAGGCGAGGATTTAGCCGCCAGTAGTGTCTGAACCTACATAGGTTGCGCTGCGCCGATTGTGATAAACAGTCCATCCGGTTTGAGTTAACAGGAACGCCGGTAAGACACTAGCCTCAAATCTAATGAATGGGCTCAAAAAAGGTTCTTTTTTTTTTTTTTTTTTTTCCTTTTGGATTCTAGTGTTTTTCGAAAAAGTATATACGGCAAGGCGGAAATTTTCTAGGCACTGTGCTTTGGGGCAAAATTTGGTGTTCATCTGGAAATCTGAGGCCTCCAAAGGCCCAAAGAAGCCGATGTAGAGCCAAACTTGACTTTCCAGAGTTAGGCTCTTCTGGTTTTTCGGCTGATACATGGATCCTGTCTGACACTTTAACAATTACGTGGCAAACCAGAAAAAAAAAGAAAGCCATAGAAACGCCAAAGAAAAGCACCTTGGCATTAACTAACGCCTTAGAGCAAAATCATATTAGCCCCAACTTCCAAGTTCTGCCGCTAGGATCGCCACATTTAGGCCAAGTTAAACGAATCCCTGGGTGGATGGGTAACGAACGTCGCGTTAAAAGGCAACCCCGGTTCATTTTCAATAGTAATAAAACAATGCAGTTCCCTTTAGTGTCACCTAAAAAGGCCACATTCTAAATATTTCGGTATAATTCCGCCTAAAAGTGGATCAAACTGGTAAACAGAGTAAAAAAAAAAAAAAAACGATCCAGTCACGCAGCTTTTTACAGTCCTCCCTTCCGGAAGGTATACCATCTTCCACCGGGATATCGGAGATTACCCTTCGAGTTCCGTCACTGTGTAGACATTTCAAACGTACCCAGGAGGCGACCTCCCCTCCAGCCCACCCTGCGCTAAATACGTCCTGCTCAGAACCTCGGGGAGATTTGATTTCTTGTTTTGTACTTTTTCACGCAAAGCCTACAGGCGGCGCTAGCAGCGGGCTCATCGTTGGTCACGTGATTCGCAAAATGCGCATGCACTTGCGAGCTCCAGTGCGAGCATACGTCATCGCCGGAGCGTCCGTCGCATGCTAGAGAGCGAGTTTACGACGTCGAGCACGGCATACTTCCACAAACCCGTCGCGACGTATTCACGTGTGGTTTACTGAACTTCATGTTCTACTAAATTATTCAAAACAAGCCCTTGGCAAAAACTTGCCATTTTCTGCGCTTCAACACAAGCTGCGGCCGCGGTAGTGCAGACGTCGTCGGATGTAGCAGGTCCTCAATCATAGCAGATGACACTTTCGTCATTATCTCAACCTTGAGACGAGGAGAAATAAAATAACGAACAAGACGATCCATGTCTCAAGGTTTAGATAATGATGTTTCCTAACCAGCTCGCTTGCATACTCTCGCTTCTTACACCTTTGACCTTGCGCCGAGACGCGACAACACCTCCTAGATAAGAAAGTCTAAGTGCTTTCCTGCTTTATTAAAGACGACCGCCGTAGGCCGCAGGTCGGACAAGACTACGGCGTCGATGTTCGGTTATGAGTCGTGTTCGCACTGATTGCACACGACCCAACGCTGGCGCCGTAGTCGTCTCCGATCCTTGGTGCACGTTGACCTTGTAACAGAGCCGACAGGTGCCACAACCGCACGGGTTGTAGAAAACACCCGAGTGAATGTTGTTCCAGACTAAACAACCGAGGCTCCACTGCGCCGGGCTCAGTGCCGGTGAGAGCGCCAGCTCACGCTACCGCGTGGCCTCGGGAGCCGCGCGAAATAAGAGAATATATGCCTTTTGTCTAAGCTCTGTGCCGGACGTCCCTTTTCTTCTCTGGTGCTTTCGAACACACCGCCGCCGAATTGGTGACCCGGACGTCGGACTGCAATGAACCAGAGCGCAGGCAACTCCACCGACGACGCAGGCTTGACCACCACCGTCCAGCTCCGCCTTCCAGTCTTCTGGGCGAAAAATCGACGGGCCTGGTTTTCACAAGTGGAAGCACAGTTCCACTGGCGGCACATCACCACCCAGTTATCACGCTACTATCATGTCGTGTCGGCCCTCCCCCCAGAACTGGCTGATGAGCTGGGCGACATACTGGCGGTGCCACCTCCTGACGACGCTTTCGACCACCTCAAGCGCACAATCCTGGGCCACAGCCCTCCACATGGTCCCCAAGAAAGATCCGGGAGACTGGGGGCCGCGTGGGAACTACCGAGCGTTGAACAATCAAACGCAGCCCGATCAGTACCCATTGCCTCATGTGCGCTCCCGCTGGCTGGGAGCAAACCCTACTGGAACAAGGGGAGCGGATCGGATCCACTCATCACCGTGCGATTCCAGTGCGTTGCGTCTCACTGGATCCGACTGGTTACACCCAGAATCGCGCGGATCGGAACTGTCCACAAGTTTAGAACCGCGCGGATCCGAACTGAAACCGCTCCGCGATCTGACATTCTCTTACGGGAACACAAAATGAGACATTTCTGAAGACTATTTGGTTAAATGGCGTATTTTTGTGATCGTGGCGTTTATAGGGGGCCTAGATTGCCGCAATTTGTATTTATAATTAAGATATATTTTAGCACGTAGTCTTTCAAGCTCTAATAATTTGTTGCTTACTATCTAATTTCAAAAGCGTGAACAAGTATGGCAATCAAAAGTGTGCAAATTATCATCACTGGTGCCAATGCAGCATTTTTAATTAACAAGCTATAAATAAAAACAGTATAAAATCAAAGAAAACAATCTCGCTAATCTGAGCAATCCATGCAAAATTACATTATTGTGGGTACAGCATATAGTGCTGTCAAAGTCACGACTTTTGACAGCCGGCAAAACTTCCAAAGTCGCCGCCAATCCTTCCGGACCCAAAAATCCCCCCCCCCCCCCCCCCCCCCCCGCCAAAGAAGTTTCCAGTTTTCTTTCGTTTTAATTAAAAAACTGCCAAGAACATTGTTTCGTTCATTTTTACGCACTGCCGTTTTGCCAATCTCAGCCTTTCCAGCGCTAAAAGGTACGGCACCCGCTTGCACTTTTGCTCATTGGAGCACGTTTCGTTGGCGTTGGAAACCGATGAGGCACTAGTAAAGTTTAGTACTGTGTATACGAGCGAACGCAAGTACTGTGTGTTTGCGTTAGCGTTGCGTGTTTCACACTGCGCGAAAGCGGAGCCCAAAATTGTAGTCTTGGACAGGCGCATAGCGACGACGCGCATGCGGAACACGCAACTCTGACGTAAACGCACAGTGCGTGCTTCTATACCCAATACTAAAACTGTCTAGTAAGGTGTAATCCCATACCGTCTGCAGCACTACATTGGGACAGTGAAGACTGCATGCTATTCGCATTCAGAAATGACATTTCGCGAGCCATAATCACGAGCAGTTCCGCAGTGCCCGCTAGGTTGTTGTTTGTTTGTTTGTTTATTTTGGGGTGAAGAGAAAGGGGGGAGCCAGGAGATATGTGGGCCTCCAGTCAGGGGCAAGTCGCTACCTGGCTTTTTGGGAGATGGGTAAATAAAGGAAAGAGAAAGAAGAAATGGATGTACAAGTTCGAACATATCTGATGCATTGTAGTCCAAAAGCCAACGGGCTTGTTAAGAATTGGGCTTGTGAGAAAATGACTCCACAGCGAGCAGGAAGATAGCATCCACTCCTATCGCAGTGCCGATCCCAGATGGCAAGGTCCGTCAATGTACCGCGGAGGTTCCCATCTCGGCTCCGCACCAGACCAGAATGTTGCTAACTTGCTGTGCTACCTATTCACTGCATACGTTAATTTAAAAATTGAATACTTGTCCTAGATCCGTCGTGTAAGTTTTGTTTTGTGTCTGCGAACATCAGAGTCGATCCGAGAGCTCACTGTCCCGGAGATATTGAGGAGAGCACGAAAGGCCTTTTCAACTATTCCCCGCGTTCCACTGGGGTTCAAAAGCTCTTGGGCAGTGGAGTGGGGAAGTCCAACTGCAGCGTAGGATCGCAATAGCACTTTTCGGAGATCCTCATGGGTTGGACAGAGAAGTAGTGCATGGGTTGTGTCTTCAGGATCACCACAAGTTGGGCATCCGGGATCTGTCTTGCGGCGGTACATATGGAGACGCTTTGCGGTGTGCGGGCAGCCAGTTCGAAGTCTGTGAAGGAGTGATGCCTCTGAACGTGGGAGTTTGCGTGGGATGCTTGGAGGTGGTCTTCCTGTCGCTACCCCTGTGTGGGGGTGTTTTTTGCGGATGGTATCCCGTATAAGCCTGTGTGCCTCATTAAAGCGATCTAAAATGAATGTAGGGTCACCGTCATTATGAGCTCGCGCAGCTAGCTCGTCTGCTCTCTCGTTGCCGGGAATTCCAACATGGGAGGGAATCCACTGCAGAGCCAAACTCCAGCCAAGGTCTTCCACCGTTGCAGCTGTTAATGCTACTTTATTTAAAAGAGGGGTGGCCCTCTCGAGGTGTTGAAGTTGTTGTAGTGCGCCTCTAGAGTCCGTGAGCACCACAGCTTTGGTTGGCGGGGTGATGTTTTTAATGGACTCAAGTGCTGCCCAGATAGCAACAAGTTCTGCAGTAGTTGATGATGCCTCGAAGTTAAGCCGGCCAGACACTTCGAAGTCTATTTCGGGAATAGTAATAGCAACAGTTGCTGTTTTCTTGATCGCATTGACTGAGGCGTCCGTGTATACATGGGTCCAATCACCGTAAGCTTCCTCCAGGCGTTCGAACGTGATCGATCGGGCGACTAACGTGGGGACATTCGCCTTACGTTGGAAAATTGGTGGTGTTTCCTGTATCAACAGGGGCGCTCTCTTTGAATGTGGGGAAGGTGGATATAACTATTCCCCTGGCGCTCCAATCTCGTGCTGAAAATGAGATGCCAGCTGTCCGAGGTGAGAATTTTTACGGGCCAACAGGTGGGAATTAATATTGTCCACCGCAGGAACACTGTTAATGCGAGCAATGTGACGCATAGCTCTCTCCTCAAGTCTTAACGATAGAGGCCATTCTTCTGCCGCAACAAGGGTCGGGGTGTTTGCTGAAGATGGTGGAAGTCCGAGGCAGCAACGCAGGGCCTTTCTGTGAAATGTGTCAATGTCCCGAATCTGGGCCCTTCCTATGTTTAGGAGTGGCAGGGAGTACAGGAGCCTCGACATTATAAGACCTTTGTAGAGTTGTAGGAGAGTATGTTGTGGCGCTCCCCACGAAGGGCCTCCGAGATGTCGTATGACTCGTAGTAGCTCACGACATCGCTCCAAAGTCCTCCGAACCTCAGGTCTCCAGGTCACGCGGTCATCCACCTGCACCCCAAGATAGATATGACTACCAACTCTCTTAACAGGAGTTCCAGCAATCATTAGCCGCAGTGCGTGCTCGGGTGCTCGTCCTACTGGTCGGTAAAGGAGCGACGCGGTTTTTTCCACTGATAGTGAGAGGCCGAGTTTTGAAATCATCAGAGCTGTAGCATCTAGGGCTACTTGAAGTCGATTTCGGATAGCTACGGCACTTTCGGAGGGACCCTCGCACCACAAGGCAACGTCGTCGGCGTATATTGCCATGCCGACATGGAGGGTCTCGTTGTTGGTCGGAAGGCATTGAGGAAGCGATGCCATCACCACGTTGAAGAGTAAGGGGCTGAGTACGCTGCCTCGGGGAACACCTTTGGTGATTGGACGTGAAGTGCTAGTTGCACCAGGGATCTTGACAGTGAAGCTCCGTCCAGTGAGGAATGACTCTATGAATGTGAGGATTCGGCCACAGATACCAAAGTACTTGAGTCGCTGGATGATTATAGAATGAGGCAGTGTGCCGAACGCACGACTAATGTCTAGAAAGACACAGTGCGCCATTCGGCCAGTGGATTTGGCTTCTTCTAGGGTCGACACGAGGTCTCCTATCGCATCGGCTGTGCACCTCCTTGCTCGAAAGCCCGCCAACGAAGGTGGGAAAGCATTCGCTCGATCTAGAAGCCACGCGAGGCGCCGGAGAACCATGCTTTCTAGGAGTTTTCCAAGGCAGCTTGTTAACGATACAGGCCTGTAGGATAAGATTTCGTCCAATGGTTTTCCTTGCTTAGGTATTGGGATGATTATTGACTCTTTCCATGTATTTGGGAGTGTCCCATCTTTCCAGATGGCGTTCAGTTTCTCAAGAATGTCGGGGTGATAATCTGGGTCTATATTTCGAAGAGACTGATACGTTATACCGTCAGGACCTGGAGCACTCTTCCTTCTAGTGTAATTAAGTGCGTGCGTAAGCTCTGCCAAAGTGAAGTCGGTGTAGCTGGCCAATGTGCTCTCGCTGTCTGGAGGGACACTGTTGAACTGCGGGGCATTCAATGTTTGCTGGTGTACAGGCTGTGCAGTAGAGGACCGAGCAAACTCGTCCGCCAGATGCTCCGCCACTTCAATCATGGTTTGACCTGTCTTGATTGCAAGTGTTGTAATGGGATGTCGCGGAATTTCGGCCCCTTTAAGAGCTCGAACGAGCCCCCACGCCCGTCTTCCTCCCCCAGGGCCACTCAGCGAAGCACAGTCACTACTCCACTGCCACTTTTGCAGCTTTTTTGTGTGGCGACGGAAGCAAGCATCTATGCGGTTGTATCTTGCCCAATCCCATAAGGCATCCGTATGCAGCGCCCTTCGTTGGGCTTGTCGTCGAGCGGCTCGGAGATTAAGCCACTCAAGGTCAGGTGTAGGACGTGTCGCTGGAATCTTAACAATGCGGGTTGCGCGTTGCAAACACTCCGCAATGCAAGTAGTGATGTCTGTATAGCTTTTACTATCTGCGGCGGAAGTGAAGTATTGACGAAATAGGTCCCAGTTAACCACCTTGCACTCCTTGATGGTCTTCGGAGCCGCTCTGGGGTGTATCACGTTAATTGGAAAATGGTCACTTCCGCCCGTGTCCGGCTCCACAGTCCAGAGAGCGTCAATTTCTACCGAGACCAGCGTTATGTCCAGGGTGCTCGCCTTTGTGTGCCGTCGGCAGAATGTAGCCGATCCGTCGTTGAGAGCTCGGAGATTGAACGCTGCTGCCGTTGTCTCTATCTGACGTCCTCGCTTATCCGTGCGAGTGCCACCCCATATTTCATTGTGAGCATTGAAGTCTCCACAAATAATTAAGTTTCCTCGGCTTCTGTTACTTATTTTTTCAAGTGGCTTTGTGTCCCAGAGGCCTTGTGGCGTGACGTACGCTGATACAACTGTCGTTTCATTCTTTCTTATTCTGATCGTCTTTCCCACATACTCTTCAGATGGTGAACAGAGGTCCGAAAGGTCAAGCTCAGAGTGATGTACTTCATCTCGCACAAGTATAAAGACCCTTGATCTTCCATTTGGGTTTATAGCCGCGCTATGATATAACACGTAAGGTGATAAGCGTATCTCTCCGGGCAAGACGTTCGTTTCCTGTAGGGCCAGGACATCAATTTTTTTTATCTGTGAGGAATTGCCGCAGTTCAGAAAGTCGAGTGCGCAGTCCGTTTACATTCCATTGAAGTATCGAAGGAAACAATGGACTACGCCTGTGCCGTGCTGTGCCGCAGTGTTGGAATTCGCTTCAAGTTCCACACTTAGAGGCTTCTCTTCGTTGGTAACGATGCGCACTTGTGTTGAGTGATCCTACTGACAGCCTGCTAGAAGGTGAAGCATTGTCTGGATGATGGATGCAAGGGTACCCGCCCAGGAGGCTTCAATTTTCGCCAAAACTGCAAGTGCTATACTAGCACCTGCCTTTATGATTGATATCCATCCAGGAGCTTCACTTTCCTGTGTAACTTGGTTGCTAGCTTTGTCTTCTTTTTCAACTTGGTCTTTTTTGGCACAGGAGCGTGTCGAAGGTCCCGCGTTGGGTGATGGCTGATGTATAGATTCTTCTGACGAACTTTGCGTCAAGATCTGACTGATTGTGGGATTGGTGTTCATCTTTTCTTTAACGTTTTGGCCAGTTCTTTTGAGCACTGAAGCATAAGTGTCCGTACCAGTTTCTTCTGACTTTAACTCTGCTCTTCTGGTGCCCTCGGTGGTGTCCCTGGTCGTTTTTTGACGGAAGATGGCGGATCTTGCTTCACGAAACCCTACGGTATTCATTTTTGAATATGTAGCCACAGACTGTGCTTCCTTCCACTTCGGGCATATGTGCGATGTAGCCTCATGATTGCCACTGCAATTTATGCATTTCACTGAACTGGACGTGCATCCCTCAGCTGTCGGAACGTGGTTCTCGGCACATCGATTGCAAGCTTGGGCGCGTTTGCAGGCGATTTTTTTGTGTCCGAAACCGCCGCAGTTGTGGCATTGTATGGGCTTTTCTTTGAATGGGACAACAGAGTGTCGCACATATCCCAGTAAGACATGGCTCGGAAGGTGGCTGCCGCTGAAGACAACTTTGACGACTCGAGATTTTCCAAGTCGTCGCACATTGGAAATCTTGGCTTCTGATCGTAGGTGTTGTGCCAGTTCTTCATCGGTGACTTCCGCATCAACGTCGTGAATTACTCCGACACTTGTTTTACCTGACAACGGAGAATATGGTCGCACTTGGATACCGCATAGTAGTGTATTGTTCATCAGCACTTGCGTTGCATGTCCGTTTCGGACGTCTACTGCAATAAGGTTGAGTCGTTGATTGTAGCGCACTTGAAGAATGCATTCTGGACTTATCTTCTCGAGAGCCTGTGTGACCTTGAGACTGCTAAGGGAAGTTAATTTTTTCTCTGAGTCAGTCGGGGCATATATGACGGTGAGACTGTTGGAGACGTTGTTTGGCACACGTGTTGTGCCAGAATCGGAGAGTGAGTCATCACTTCGAACACGTTTCCGATTTCCAGAGATGCACCATTGTCCTCCAGAGTCGTTGTCCTGGATAGCTAGGTTCGACATTGTACATGTACCTTTTTTTAGTACACGGAAGTGACGTCATCACGTCTGATTGGTTGGAAACAAAAGTGACGTAATTTCCCTAGAAAAATGTGGGCGGAGTCGGCAAAACTGGGCGGAGTCGGCTACCGGACGTGACAACAAAATGACGTTTCGTTTTGTACCGAGTACGTTTCAAAAGGTACTTGCTCGGAACTAGGTGTCATTGGCAGCATGTTTTCGGCGGCGAGGTGTCGCCGTCTCGTCACTTCGACTTTTTCTTTAATAGAGCTTTTTTTTTTCGCCAGAAAGGCTGTATCGGGAACACCGCGATGCATTCGAGCTCCCGGAGGAGATCTTTCGGAAGCAATACCGCCTGCCCAAGATCGTGGTGCGGTGGTTGTGCGACGAACTTCGCGAGGAACCGGAGGTGAGGAGAGTGCGTACCACGTCATGACTGTGGAGCTTCAAGTGTTGTGTGCACTGCGCTTCTACGGCACGGGGAGCTTCCAAGGCATGGTGGCGAGCGACGAACACGTAGCACGGGACCAAAAGACAGTCAGCGTTGCGGTCCGCGCCGTGTCCGTCGCTATCGTGCGTCGTCTCGGGGTCCAGCGTGGCTGGATCCACTTCCCCGAGACGCCGCGCGAGAGGTTCGACGCGGAGAAGGGCTTCAGGCTGCTCGGCAGGATACCCGGCGTCATCGGTTGCGTGGACGGGACCATGGTCTCCATCGTCGGCCCGTCCAAGAACGACCCCACCGTCGCGAAGGCGGCGTACTGGTGCCGCAAGTACTTCTACGCCCTCAACGTGATGGTGGTAAGTACACTCATGTTACGTTGTCAAAACGCGCCCCAAATCTGTAGAAAAAAAAAACGTATTGCCGATACGGTTTAAGTATGCCGTTTTATGACTGCGGGCTGTGGGGTCTCACGACTGCGCGAGCGTGTGCTCTACGTAGCATGTGAACCATGAGACTCTTCTCCCAAAAATAATACTTGTCTGTTAAAACGTGCAAGCTTCCGTAAAAAAAAAAAACACATTATTTTTGTTTTAAGGTAGTTAGTTGTACCTTGCATCCAGGAAGGTGTGTTGACATGCATGTGTGAGACAAAATAACTTAGAAGGTTCTGAAATTGCGACTGCTTTGTGAACCATAAGTACAATCTACTACTTGTGGATTCAGGTAATTACATGTCAATATCTCTCTCACTTTCAGGTGTGTGACGCCGACTGCCGGATAATGTGCATCGACCCACGGTATCCCGGGTCGGTGCACGACTCCTTCGTGTGGCAATTTTCCTGGCTCCGAAACCAACTCGAGCAAGGGCAGGTGCTGTTATGAATGGCCCCCGGACCAGACCCTCTCGATCTAAACCACCCGGCACTGGGGAACCCCCTTGAGAATTGTCGCCATATGGTTCCGGTCAGTTGAGATTGAGCCCGGAAACGAAGCGAAGGGATGGCTTTCGACGGAGGACCACCGTGTTGATGCCGCCACACCTAGGCGCGAGGCTGAGCCGGACCCTTACTTCTGGCGGGGATTACACTGGCCCGAAACAGGGTCACCCGACGCAGGAACCGGGGATTATTGTGCGAAGATTCCGGATGACGGTGCGCCAGCTGCGGGACCTCCGTGAGGGTGTGTTTAGCACGGATCATCTTCGGACGCCACTTGCGGTTGTTCCGGCCCAACCCTTTTCGTGCCACAAAGCCGCCTAATGGAGAGATCGGCACCACCTCGGCCAGCGTCGTCTCCCCGGCCGAGAGTGGACCCTTTGTTGTCGCCTCCTCGGCGCGGCATTCGAGGGCGGGAGTGACTCGGCGCCGGGATGTGATGTCCGGCCGCTACTACGCTGTGGGCTTGTGCGTGCTAGTGGGCGGGGCCTGACCAGTTGGGGAACGGCGTCCTGGCCTAGAGACGTAGGGAAGGGGGACCTTATAAAAAGAGCGGTTTTACGCGCTCTCGGTGTGTTCTCACGTTGTTCTCATGCCGTACGGCAGACTGTACATAGAATGTAAATAAACAGTTTGAGAAGAGACACCCTGGCTCGCTACCAACTCTGCCCGATGTCCTGGGCGACGCATGGCTCCAGCGGAGATCGACTACATGGACAAGCCCCGAGTCACAACAACTGGATGGCAGCGGTACGATTTGACTCCAAGCCACTGAGAAGACCTGGTACGATTCGACTCCAAGCCGCGGAAGAGACCTGATGGGAGCGACGGCACGGAACCTGCGGAGTTCGGGCTGCGGCACCGGTGAGTGTTCGACACTTTTCCTTTGAGATTTACAGGATTTGGATATCAAGGAATAATATTTAATCTGGTTCTGAACGTCTACCTGGAAGAAAGAAAAGGACTACTTCCAGGTGTGTGATAGGAAAAGTGTATTTACACGTCAGGTATCATGGATCTTAAGGCACTACGCAAACCAGATCTAGAGGCAATTTGCCTAGAGTTGGGGATCGACATTGCGGGCCTGAAAAGAAAGCCTCAAATTATGGATGCTATTCATCGGTCGGGTGCTGACGGAGACGAACTGCAGGAGTGTTGGGAGTTTATTCAGGAACGCGAGAAAAGAGAGCAAGAGGAAGAAAGGAAACGCGAGAAAAGAGAGCAAGAGGAAGAAAGGAAACGCGAGAAAAGAGAGCAAGAGTAAGAAAGGAAACGCGTGGAAAGAGAAAAGGCGCAGAAAGAGTCCGAGGAGAGAGCAATCGAGAAGGCCAGGATCGACCTCGAGCTTGCGCGGGCAACTGGGAAACCAAGTTCAGTGGGGCAGCAGGGCTGGAAAATGAAGAACCTTTTGCAGCCCTACAAGGTTGGCGAGGATATAGGCCTATTCCTCGTCAATTTTGAGAGGGCTTGCGAGAAGGCAAGTTTCTCTCGGGAGTCGTGGCCTCAGCGCCTCTTGACGTTGTTGCCGTGTGAGGCGGCGGACGTGGTAGCCAGGCTGAGTAGGGAAGACTCGGAGGACTACACAAAAGTAAAATCGGGCCTCCTCAGAAAGTACAGGTTGTCCGCCGACGCTTTTCGCAAGCGATTCCGCGAAGTAAGGAAAAAGACCAGCGAGTCTTATCCTGAGTTCGCGTACAGCCTGAAGTCGAACTTAGAGGAATGGCTAAAGGGTTCCGAGGTTTTTGGGGACCATGACAAGGTGGTAGAGTGCGTCTGTCTGGAACAGCTTTTTAGTACCTTGCCCGAAGAAACCCGCTACTGGGTGCAGGACCGGCCTGACGTGAAGACGGTACGGCGAGCGGCGGAACTCGCTGAAGAGTTCAGCTCTCGTCGTGGCGTGCTTCCCGAATGGCGCGGTCGCCAGCACAGAGACCCCTCGAAAGGGACCGGCGCGGGGTTTAAGGACAGGTTACGGCAAGGGAAAGAGAAGGGTGGCCACAACGGTAGCGCAGATGGGGCGGCGAAGGAGGGCGAAAACGGAGGAAAGAAACCCGAGGAGAAAGGGCACGGGAAGGCGTTCGAGTCCCGAAAACCTTCAGTATGCTTTAGGTGTCACGAGCCAGGGCACTTCGCTGCCGGGTGCCGTAAACCACGAGTAGTGTTTTCTTTCGTGAGTGAAGACGATGAGAACATGCGTCTGTTGGAGCCCTACATGCACGATTTGGTGGTGAACGGTAGACCTTGCAAAGTTCTCCGTGACTCAGCCGCTACAATGGACGTGATTCATCCGTCCTACGTAAGTCCATCTGACTTTACAGGCGAGTGCGCCTGGATTAGACAGGTCGTTGAGGAGAACAGCGTATGTCTGCCGATTGCCAAGGTCAAAGTGGAGGGTCCTTTCGGGGAAATAGAAGTAGAAGCCGCGGTATCAAAGTCCCTGCCCGAGAGGTACCCTTACCTCTTTTCAAACAGATCCGATCACCTTCTGAGGGAAAAGGGCCTAAGCTTTGGGGAAGGAGTTGTCCAGGCTTTGACACGTTCCAAGGCGCGCGAGCTCGCAGCTAAGCAGTCGACCGAACACGGTAGTGAGGGCAGTCGGGACGAAAAGCACAATGGGTCAACTACTTCTGACTCCATCGAGATCCCTGAAGTGATTGAAGTTGCGCCCCGAGAGAGCAGTGACAGTGGGAGTGATCCGGCTGAGGATCAGGAACAAGTAGATAGACCAACTCCGGAGGAAGAGGGAAATTTTCTCTCGCCTCACTCATCGAGTTTTCAGAGCCTGGTGGAGGTGGACAGAGACACTTTAGCGGCCGAACAGGCGAGTGACCCCACCCTGAGTAACATGACAAACCACACTCAAAGGGAGGGAGTGGCTAAGCGGAACGTTTCGTTCCACACTCGTTCTGGCGTGGTTTACCGACAGTACAGGGATCGCAAAGGGGTCAGTTATGACCAGCTAGTAGTTCCGATAAAGTATCGCAGGGACCTTCTCTGTCTTTCGCATGGTAGCTCTTGGTCGTGTCACTTAGGCGTAAAGAAAACCAAGGCACGATTGCTACAGGAATTTTACTGGCCGGGTTGTTTCAAGGAGGTGGAAGAGTTTGTGCGCTCGTGCGATGCCTGTCAACGCGTTGGAAAGCCAACTGACAAGCAAAAGGCGCCACTGAAGCTAGTACCACTAATCACCGAACCGTTCCGACGTCTGGTGATTGACGTCGTGGGACCTCTTCCGGTGACCGATTCGGGATACCGGTACAACTTGACCATGCTTTGCCCCGCGACTAAGTTTCCGGAAGCAATTCCCTTAAAAGAGCTTAGTTCCGCCGGGGTAGTTGACGCGCTTCTGTCGGTGTTTGCTCGGATAGGATTTCCGGCAGAGGTGCAAAGTGACCAAGGGAGCGTTTTTACTAGCGCCCTGACCACGACCTTTCTAGAAAAATGCGGCATTCGTGTAGTGCACAGCTCGGTTTACCACCCTCAGAGCAACAGCGTTGAAAAATGGCACTCATTTCTCAAACGCGTTCTACGCGCGCTCTGTTACGAGCATAAGAAAGACTGGGAAGCCTGTCTGCCTGCTACGATGTTTGCTCTGCGGACGGTCCCGCATAAAACTACTGGGTTTAGTCCCGCTGAGCTGGTGTACGGGCGATCCCTGAGGTCTCCCCTCCGAATGTTACGTGAGGCATGGGAAGGCGAGGGCGAGCAGGTGACGGTAGTGGTCTACGTTTTAGAGCTCATTGATCGCATGCACAGCACTAGAGAGTTAGTAGAGGCTAACATGAAAGCCGCGCAAACGAAAGCCAAACTCTATTACGACAGAACAGCCAGACGTCGCACGTTCGCCGTAGGGGACGCGGTCATGCTGCTCAGGCCCACTAAGAAGAATAAACTAGAAGTTCAGTGGGAGGGGCCAGCTGAGGTAGTTGGAAAGTTGTCTGACACGAACTATGCGGTGAAGATGCCTGGCCGGCGTAGGGAAGCCAGGATATTTCACAGCAACTTAATGAAACCATACCGACAACGGGAGGCAGTAGTCAACCTAGCTCTAAACATGCCCGAAGAAGTCGAAGCAGACTTTCCCGCGGTCGGTAACGAGCCAGAAGGTGAGTCTCTCCAGCGAAGGCTGGAGAGGGTAGAACGCGAGACGGAGTTAGATCCAACACAGGTAGCCGAACTTCACGCGCTGGTTATTGAGTTTAGTGACTGTTTTGCGGATAAACCAGGGAGAACCAGCCTAGTGGAGCATGACATCGAATTAACGACCGATACTCCGATCCGTTCCAGACCTTATCGCGTCTCTCCTAGGCAGAGAGAAATCCTAGATCAGGAAATAAAGCGAATGCTGGAGCTAGGGGTCATCGTACCAGCGGAGAGCGACTACACCTCCCCGGTAATCCTGGTAGAGACTCCTGGAAAAAGTCCTAGACCCTGTGTGGACTATCGAAAACTAAACACCATAACGCGGGACCAGACTTACCCAATCCCTAATATTGAGGAAAGAGTCGAACAGGTAAGCAGCGCAAAGTTTCTGTCAACTTTAGACTTAACTAGAGGTTACTGGCAAGTCCCCCTAACGGAGCGGGCAAGCCAGTACGCGTCTTTCATCACTCCGATGGGTACATTTCGGCCAGTAGTGTTAAGCTTTGGCTTAAAAAACGCGCCATTTTGCTTCTCCCATCTCATGAACCGGGTATTGCAAGGGCTGGAAACTTTTGCTCTTCCTTACCTCGATGACATTGCTGTGTTTTCTGAGAGTTGGGAGGAGCACGTGGCAAATCTGAAGGAGGTTTTGAATCGCCTGCGCGACGCCGGATTGACCATAAAAGCGGAAAAATGTCAGCTAGGCCGAGCCGAAGTTAACTACCTGGGCCATATCGTAGGAAGAGGATACCGACGGCCGTCTGAGCTCAAAATCGCAGCCGTAGAAGAGTACCCGAGGCCACTAACCAAGACGGACATAAGATCATTCTTGGGTTTAACGGGATACTACCAACACTACATCCGAGGCTACTCCCAGATCGCTAGTCCGCTGACAGACGCTCTTCGAAAATCTGAACCTTTGCGGGTGGTGTGGAGTGATGCGAAGGAAGACGCCTTTCGTTCACTCCAGAGACAACTGTTGAGCCAGCCGATTCTTCGGTCGCCGGATTACAGCCGTCCTTTCATAGTGCAGTGTGACGCGAGCGACCGGGGCATGGGGGTCGTGTTAAGCCAGAGGGAGGACGATGGGAAGGAGCACCCTGTCTTATACGTTAGCCGAAAACTTTCTACCAGAGAAGAGGCCTACAGCGCCTCGGACAAGGAGTGTGCATGCCTGGTTTGGGCGGCCGGAAAGTTGGATTGCTATCTGGCAGGTACGCGCTTCACTTTCGAGACAGACCACTGCCCACTGACGTGGCTCCAAAATATGTCCGCAAAGAATGGGCGTCTTCTGAGATGGAGCTTAGCTCTACAGCGGTATACTTTTGAAGTTAAGTACCGAAAAGGCAAGCTAAACGGGAATGCGGATGGGCTTAGCAGAGGCTTTGTCGCGTAGGTTGAAATTCTTGATAATGCTGCCTTTTTCTTCTATTAACATTTTTTTTTTTTTTTTTGCGTGTGTAATATGGTTCGATGTCAGCCTGATTTGGATGAAAAGCATCATCATATGACTTTCTTTGGGATCAAAATTGAATGAGTTAATCGCCTGCTTTCCGAGGCGGTATATCCTTCTGACCTTTACATTTGGTTGCGTGGTGTATATTTTCTAGATATTTTGACGTATCAGTTACGGGGTTGATTGTATTCACATTAGTGGTCTTAATTGTTTGTCTTCGCTACCTGGTAAATTTCACTGGTGGAGTGTTGAGCACTGGCTGGGGTTACGGCTTCGGCTTTTTTGCGGGTTCTGTTATGCCTTCGACAGGTCTTCACCCAAGTCTGCTCCACCCGGGGCAGTTCTTCGTTCGCCAACCAAGTCTACGGAGGAAGCGGAACTTCCTGGACTCTTCGGAGAGCAGCGGTGACTGCAACCCCTTCGAATCCACTACCTGGTGGCGGAGGAGCTGTTATGAATGGCCCCCGGACCAGACCCTCTCGATCTAAACCACCCGGCACTGGGGAACCCCCTTGAGAATCGTCGCCATATGGTTCCGGTCAGTTGAGATTGAGCCCGGAAACGAAGCGAGCGGCGACAAAGGGATGGCTTTCGACGGAGGACCACCGTGTTGATGCCGCCACACCTAGGCGCGAGGCTGAGCCGGACCCTTACTTCTGGCGGGGATTACACTGGCCCGAAACAGGGTCACCCGACGCAGGAACCGGGGATTATTGTGCGAAGATTCCGGATGACGGTGCGCCAGCTGCGGGACCTCCGTGAGGGTGTGTTCAGCACGGATCATCTTCGGACGCCACTTGCGGTTGTTCCGGCCCAACCCTTTTCGTGCCACAAAGCCGCCTAATGGAGAGATCGGCGCCACCTCGGCCAGCGTCGTCTCCCCGGCCGAGAGTGGACCTTTTGTTGTCGCCTCCTCGGCGCGGCATTCGAGGGCGGGAGTGACTCGGCGCCGGGATGTGATGTCCGGCCGCTACTACGCTGTGGGCTTGTGCGTGCTAGTGGGCGGGGCCTGACCAGTTGGGGAACGGCGTCCTGGCCTAGAGACGTAGGGAAGGGGGACCTTATAAAAAGAGCGGTTTTACGCGCTCTCGGTGTGTTCTCACGTTGTTCTCATGCCGTACGGCAGACTGTACATAGAATGTAAATAAACAGTTTGAGAAGAGACACCCTGGCTCGCTACCAACTCTGCCCGATGTCCTGGGCGACGCATGGCTCCAGCGGAGATCGACTACATGGACAAGCCCCGAGTCACAACAGTGCCACGCGACGGCCGGTTCCTGCTTGGTGAGCATACTAAATTCATTCCTTACGCACACGGTGGCTCCCACTGCTTGAAAGCCACAGTACCACACATACTGTGCTTGTTGTGAGGCACACAGACACAGTTGCTGGAACTCCTTGAAGTGAGGCAACACCCAAAGTTTGGCCATCAATCTCTGTTTATGTCCACATAACTCTCACACTCTGCAGGCTACGAAAGCCACACTACACCAATCTCACGACAGTGATAGACTATGCAAGGCATGCGACCGCAGTGCGAGTCGCTGTCCGGTTCGGCCCACTCACTGTTACTGTCTGCCTGTACCCTCTTGCTGGTTGGTTTTTGCATGAAGTTGGAGCTCTTTCACTGATACCTGGGGGCTCGCCTGGTCGCTTTGACGGTCGTCAGGTTGTACGGAATGGCATCAATTCCTCCTTGGCCACTTGGGGCTCGCCAAATCTGTCCTCGGGTCGTCTCTGTCCCACACACTGGATTCTTTTCCCTGACCCTTCTTCTTCGGTCTGCTTATATAGCTCCTCCTATTAGACCCTCCGTGTCCCAACAGGACCTGACTCCTTTCCAATCTAACCACCCCCTCTCTTTTCCCCATCTCCAACTCCACCGAGGATTAGGAAAGAGGTTCGTCGAACTGGCGCCTTATCCCCTTGCTTGCCAAAGACAAGGCCAGCGTGTTCTGCTCTGCCCGTGCCTAAGGTCACGGCCACACTCCCAAAAACAACAGAGCTTTTATCTGTTGGATGCAAGGGCCTAATAATGCACTTGCATACAACACAACACCCCTAAGGAATCGTGCACACATCCCATACAACCCACCAGGAAAACACATAGTTACATGAAATAACAGGGAGTTTGCAGGCAAGCTGGTGCTAATTAATCATAATGTAAACTGATACTGTAGTGCAGAAATATTAACACACTTTTAAGTCCCACTTAAGTTACATTATAATTGACATAGTTGCACACAGCTGTTTTCTTGCCTTTTATTTTAAAAAGTAAAGAATGTAATATGTTCCATCGTCTACATGTGCAGGTGACAGCGGCTACCCCTTGGAGCCTTGGCTCATCACCCCTGTCCCCGGGAACCACGCGACCTCCACCGCTTGCGGTCGGTTTAATAAGGCGCATTCCTCGATCAGGTCTGTTGTGGAGCGCTGCATCGGGCTGTTGAAAAACAGATTCCGGTGTCTGCAAAGGCACCGGGCTCTGTATTACCACCCTTCAACAGCCACCGCCATTATTTCGGCATGTGCAGTGCTCCACAACATCTGCCTTGCATCGAGCGAGCCAGAACCGGAGTCAGACTCCGACCCTGAAGAGTCAGAGTTGGAGTCTGAGCCGAGCTCGGACGGTTCTGAGCCGAGCTCGGAGAGGTCAGCGTCGGCTCCCGAGAGGCTGGCTCCTGCCGGCCCTCCGGTCGGCCTTCCGGTCGGCCTCTCGGACAGGGGGAAGGCTCTGAGGCAGCGCCTTGTCGCCCGGTTCGGAACCCGCCGCAGACGTGCCCGTGCGGAGCGCCACACGCAAGGGGTCCGCCGCCACGACGGTAGTCCCGACCACCAGGGACACCGTCGGGAAGCCCCTCAGCGCCCTCGCTGCGGTGGTGCCCAGCACGGACGCCGCCAGCGACAGGGAACCTCTCGCCACCACGACTGAGGTCCTGACCACCAAGGACCCCGTCACATCCTTGCCCTCAGTGAAGCCCTACGCGTGGAAGCCGTAAAGTGCACACTTCGCTTCCTGCTCCACAGTCATGGCCGTCCACAAGCTACATACTCTCTTCAGCTCCTACACCTTGTGAAGTTCGTCGCACAGCCAGCGTGCTGCCTCCGGATACGTGTCGAGTGCATCGCGGTGAAATCGATACAGCCTTTTTTTTATTCTTATGAGCAGAAGGCACGAGACGCAGTCGACAGTGACAGAAAAGGTTCGGAGGTTTAGTTGCCAGACCAACAAATCCTCTGGATTGCCCCTGCAAAGAACTCAGAAGTAATTTAGACTACCTCTAGAAAGAGATGCTTGCTTTTGCAGAGATTGCTTTCTTAGTTGCTGATTGAACCAGGGATATTGTTGTCATGGACATTGTTTCATTTTACAAATGCTTCAAAGCGTCTTGCCTTCTGCTCCATTTTATTATCTCTTTTATGGTACTTCATCAAAGTTAGGTGATTGTGTTATCTCAAGACAGTGCACATGTAGTTTGTTTTGAAAATTGCTTTATTTCTTAAAGAAAAACCTGTGACTTCATGAATAAAAGTGTGATAACATGGAATGTAATATTTCATTCTTGGAAGTAAAACTGAGCATCGACTGGAACCATGTAAGCAATTGGGCAATCTTAAGTATATATCACAGATATCTTGTTGAACACTCTGGTCTTATAAATTTCGAAAGGAAAAAAAATATATATATTCTCTGACTAGCATACCACCATATAAACACTGGACAACTTTGAAAGAATTATCACAGATGTTGCGCCAAACATTCTTATTTGAGCACAGCAATAACAAGTTCTCGAAAGATAAAAAAATTGTTTCTGACTAAAGCAGCCGTCACTCGCGCGCTCCCCGTTGGTTCCGCCGACCCCTCCGCTGCCCCCGGCTCCTCGTGGTTCGACATTTTGGTTTGAAGAAGGCGCGTAGCGCACATCCCGCATAATATTGGAACAACTTTCTCTCCAATTAATTCTTAAATGTATTGCAAAAGGGTACAAAAAAGCGGTTTGTTTTAACAACGCCCAAAAGGTTTTGATTGTTTTTTAATACTTTTACCTGTACTAGAACAGATGCGACGGCCAGCGACGCACAGGATTGGTTGCCGTTCCTTCGCTAAACGCAGGAACTGCTCCCCGCGTCGTAGTAAATCCTACCCCGTATCCCGCGCGTAGGGACGCCTCAGGGAATGCGTAGCTACTTCCGCTCGTCGGTGGTTGGCTCCGGACGTCGCTGAAACGGGTGACGGGTGTCAAGTTTGCGATGACGTAGCGGCGTCAAAGTGGGCAGAGCCGCCACGTGAGTGTTGCTAGGATACGCTCCTCCTTTGCATTACGTCACTTCCATGTACCTTTTCTCAAATGTCCAACCTAGCGATCCTGCTCCATGTCGGAATGTCCTAAGTTAGAAAATTCGGGTGAGGCGTTTGGAGTGGCAGCAGGGCTGTCTTCCATGGGGTTTACCGTTGGGCGTTGCCCAGGAGTGACATCAGAAGATGAATGGTCACCGATGTTCGCGACTTTCTCAGATGAAGACATGGTCCCTTACATGCAGAAGCGTTTGGTAGTAAGAGAAAAGCCCAGTTCCATTTGCCGAAACAAAACTGCCAGGTCAGGATACGAGTACATAGGTTTCAAACGTAAAAGATACCGAGAGAGCAAAATTTTGTGTTCCTTGCTCAAAGCACTTCGTCGTCTTTTTCGCCCGCTAGGCCAGAACCGGGGGACCCTCACTACAGCGCTTCACGTTTCCGCCGCGGGGGGCGAGCAACGAGCTGTTTTTGGGCGGAGGGAAAACAAATTTCGAGCCGCAAATTCTATTCTGGGTAGTGGCTCTTATAGTCGTGTTCACATAAAAACCTCGGCAAGCATAAATGCCTCAATGTCCTGTTTAGGGTGATGCCACCCTTTGCAGTACCCGATGCCGACAGCACGCGCTCACGGGGAAAATCCAAAGAAATCGTCGAAAACAAAATGTCACCATAGCACCGTCAGCGCCACAAATGCGTGCAGGGGCACGCTCTTTCACGCGCTTCTGAACAAAAAAGAAAAATAAACGTGTGGGACAAAATGGCCGGATGTCTCCAACCTAAGCAAGGCGCACATAAATGCACCTTTTTCCGGAAGTGCTCTTTTTAGCCTCGACCGCAAGGAGCAAAAGCGAACAATAATCTCGAACCCGGACGCTCTTGGGAAGGGGGGGTTGCGTCGGCTTGCGCCGCCGCTTCCCGTTGAGGGCTTCTTTGCTGGTGTGCCGACTGCCGTTTCGCCGGCATCGGTCCTGTTTACCGCGGTATGTGAGTATAGTGCCCATAATGTGAGAGCCGTGTGTCCATACGCCACTTTGCCGCTGTTGGTTTCCATCTAGTCGAGCCAGAAAACATCTCGCGACGAGTTGACCGCGCCGCGAGTGACGAAGAAGAAGCAAACATGGCGACGGTTTGTGCGATTGCTTTGGTGGCTCCGGTGTCGAGTGTCTTCAACGTCCTCGTGAGGAGGTTCCCCTGCCCTTCGAAGTTATTGCAAGCACCACGAAAGATGTGGAATCATCGTCTCAACTACAAATAAGCAGGCCTTCACGAGCAACAACGGTGCCGAGCAGGCGCTCGGCACCGTTGTGTCAGGCTCACGCAGCCAGCGGCACAGTTGTGTGGTTGTGTCGTCAGATGTTCAACAACGCCGAGGTATTTTCATTTGTCATTTGGAATGGCTTCAAGAGTGGGAAATTAATCTATTTCGCGGATTGTTAACGCCGAGGCGAGTGCCCTCCGTTGCAGTGCCGTCGTCGCGCAAAGTGCAGAGAAAACCGGGTGGCGATGGCGGCGGTGCTCTTTGATCTTGCGCCGTCGGGTTCATGAAGTCCGGAGTAAACGTACGTACGTGCGTCTGCTGGATCGGTGTTTTGGACTTCCTCAAAACTCTTTCTCACGCGCATTTTCCTTGTGAAGCTTAGTAGCTCATTACACCTCATCGTCGACTGCGCTCATTTGACTACGACGGACGAGCCTGCGTGATGTGAATTTCACTGCCTAAGATCCTTGGTGTGCTGTAACGAGGGCTAATAAAATATCACCGCGAACTTCTGAACAAACGAGTCGAAGTTTCGTCTGCTATCATAACTGATCGTCAGTCACAATATTAATCAGTAGCGTTCCTAGACTCCGTCCCCAGGGTCCATATCACAAGAGCGAATGACATTTTAGCGAATGGCGACATTTGAGCGAATGGTCGTTTTAGCGAATAACGGGGGCGCGCGTTAACCCATCCGTCGCGCTGCGCTTTACGCCGCTTCGCTAAAACGTCATTCGATCAGGTGAGTGCCTCCCCTCAAACGTGCCACGAAAAGCCAACAATCAAGCATTTGACAGCTACAAAAAAGCGGTAGCGAAATATTTACTACGCAATGAACCCGGACTGAAACGCGGATGTCAAGGGTCAGCAGACACCGAGAACATTTAAGACAACAAAGGTTTTCTCTTGATCGAGATGGGTTCTCGAATGTTCACGACATCTTATCTGTTGAAGAACGGGTCGCGGAGGCTTCTGGTGAAGACATCGTTCACGATGTGCCGGTGCATTCGGACAGCCTGCCGCATCCAGCTTAGAGCACTGCACGGGCCCGGGCCAGCCCGAAAGCCCGAGCCCGGCCCCGCCCGTGGGCCGGGCTCGGGCCGGGTAGCACGTATTTTCTCGGGCCCGGGCCGGGCTCGTGTTTGAGCAAAAAAGTTCTCGGGCCGCGCCGGCCCGGGCCGTGCCTGGGCAATCTTGTGCCGTAAATCATAGATTGTTGTTGATAGCAAGAAGTTTGCTCATTAATCTTTTAGGTTCATTGAAAACAAAAAAAAAGCGAAGTGTAAATTCACTACAGCGTCGTTAAAAATAATAACTAAAAGACGTCTTGAAGCTAGAAAGCCTTCAAGCCGTGTGAGCGAGGGTTCAGTGTTATAAATTGTAAACAAAATAAAATCCCAGTCATAGGCTTGTCAACCTGTCTGATTCATCGCTCTCAAAAATATCTAATTCACTATTAGGAAGGTTTAGAAAAACGTACGCAAGCGCTTTGGGTACCGTAAAAATAGCGTTGCGATGTAAAACCTATGGTGATACTAGAGTGTTTTAGTAGATCGTTCAGTCACTCCCGCTGTGCTATCCGCTAGCCGCTATGACCTCCGCTATATGTAGCGTAGCGGAACTACCATTTTAAGTTTTAGTTGAACGTTCGCAACCCGCTACGGATTACAACGTTACGAGAGCTAACGCAACGCCACTAGCGGCTCTTTCGGACACTAGGGCTCGCGTAAAACAGATTTGTAAAGCAATCCTTCGCAATTGTTTTTAATAACGTCGTTATCTTAATAAAATATTGTTTTTTATTGAATAACGTGCTAATCGTTGCTTCTTTTGTAAGTAGGTGACTATTACGTTTGAAATTGAATACAACTGTCAGCCAAGCTGTCCAAGCCAATCCGATATGAGTCAAGTGCCAAAGCCACCGAGAAAAATCTTCAAAAATAAAGGACAACCACTGTAGCTCATCTGTTGCGTCGTTGTCCACCGAAAATGAAGCGCCAGCCACAGAAATCCCTCATATCCACCTGCTCGCTCCGCTTCCTTAGTCGGTTTTGTCTTCACGACAAAGCGGCCGAGCAGGGGGCTGCACTTTCGCTCACAGCACCAAAAACTGCGAAGCTTTTTCTTTTTTCTTTTTCTCCTTTCCGTGGCCGCGTTTAGTATATCCGCCATGAATCACTACCTGTTGCAGTTGTGGAACGGCTTTGTCGCGGGTACTTCTCGCAGCAGCAAGGTATAATCCACCCCTTAGAACGACGATTGCGAAACGCACAGACCGAGTAGACGCGGCGTGGCGGCCATCTTGAACAGCGTCCCTCGCTGGGTCTCTTTTATCTCGCCAAGACTCGTTCTCGCGAGAGCCACGCTAGCACGCCGCGCTACGCCCCTCGCTATTTTGGCCCGCTAGCGCGCCTCCGCTAGCCTCCGCAATGTTTCCGCTAGCAGCGCGCATGCGCAGTAGCGTCGTCGCTCTAGCGTATAGCGTAGCGGGAGAGCCAAAACGATCTACTAAAACTCTCCACTAATTTTAGCTTGCCCAAAGTGCTTGAGTACGTTATTCTAAGACTCCCTTATTGCACAGAGCGCGACACTATATTAGCGCGAACAAGCGATCGTCGTGTTTTTATGTTAATCTAATAGAATCAAAACGCTGTTTTCAAAACTATTAGTGTCTTTAGAAGTGCTCATCTGGGCCACAGACCTAAGCGGTATACTTTGGTGCCTACTAACACCATTTCGAAGTAAAATTCGAAAAAAGAGCCAACGTCGTGTTCGCGGTATCAGTGTCGCGCAGTGTACATACATAGTCCGTTCCGCGCTTGCACGTTTTGGGAACCATCTTGAAAAAAAAAAAAATTTTTTAAAGGGGCCCTGCAATGACTTTTTTACTAATTTTTAATTAGCACCGAACCTGAGGGCAGCGAACGTAGTAACTCAGTGAAACGTTTCTTTTCTCGAAATTCGCTTTATTGTAAAAGTTAGAGGCAAATTAAAATTACAAAAACAAGCAAGAAATAACCTTCCTCATGACGTCCTTGGTCGCTTGAGTGGCCGTGAACTAGAAGAGGGGTAGTGGGCTCCTCGCGAGCGCTCACGGCGGCCGCACTCCGTGTCGACGGCGCGAGAGGGCGCCACTAAAGCATGTTCTGGATAGGCTGTATGCAGCGGGCAGCCAGAGCGGCTCTCATTGCCTTTGCTGCGCGATTAAACACTAATTTGGCATGACACCTCATCGGCCACAAACGATAGTAAACATGGGTAAAGATCAGTTTAAAATGGGAGCCACTTCGCGCTGCCATACCGCGAAACGGCCAAACAGCAAGACAAAGCTTCTCGCCGAAGGTGCCGAAGGCCTTCGGAACGCTCGGAGCCGGTCGGATCCTCCTACCGATACGACCGCAGCGCCGCCGCGTACATCCGGGACCTTTCCGTGTCGGTTCTTGGTCGGTATCCAAGCGTGCGAAGGCACAGAGACACGGCACTTCGGCGTGCCAAGGAAGCTTTGAACACGCCGCCAGCCCTTCCTTTCGACGCGTTGTGCCTTTTTCCTGCGACACTGCACTTTCGTAAAATTTTCCACGTGTTCACAACGGCAAGTCTCAACAATACGCAGAGTCTCAAAAAACTTCTTCGGCGAATGACGACGAACGAGTAGAAAACGTGTCTACAGCACGCTGGAAAACCGCAGCAAAGGCTAGCAAAAACGGCAAATCGTATCCCAAGCGAGCAGTGGCGTAGGCAGAGGGGGGGTTTGGGGGGTTGAAACCCCTCCCGAAATGCCAAACCTCTCCTCCCCCCTCTCTATCTCTCTCTCTCTTTGAGACCGATTTTCGCGATCTGCTTGCCATTCTGCGGCAGCGCGGCTCTGCCGAGCCGAAATAAGTGGGCGGCTTTCACTTGATCGAACGCCGTTTTAGCGAATGAAAACGAGACCACGACGTTTCATCGAATGACTAGCGAATGGATGTAGTTACACAGACAGCTCGGATCAGCTTTCTTTTGTAATGTGCAGCCTTGTCTGCCGCCGCGAAGCGGCGAAAACGAGGGCTCCGAGTATGTTAGCACGCGTGTTTGAAAAACAACGTTGCACGGTTCTCAACAAAACAAGTTTTGTTGAGAACCGTGCAACGTACCACTCAGGAGAAGTGCTTTCTCCTCAGCACACGGGTGCACTGCGGCAAAGCAAGATATGCAGAACTGCAATGCCTACTACGCAGTTGTCACGTCTGTGCAATACACCAGTGCGTGCACATAATGACAATCATACTCAACAATGTTAGCTGTTCAGTCAGAAAAAACGAGCATGAGATCATATGTTGCCGAACTCCCAAATACTTTCAATGTTTGATACAGACATCAATGGAATAGGAGATGATCGAAAGTTTTGGAAATTTGCACAAACCTACAGTAATTATCTGGCCATGTAGCTTTGCCCGACTTATTATATTGTCGGTATTAATCAAGTGAAAATAAGTTTTAGCTAAATATTGGCGCAAATTCCTCACATATTGGCAAATGTAGCAGGATGTAGCAGAGTAAGCACCTTTGCACAGTTTGCTGCAGCAATCACATCACTGTGATTTACACTTTCCAATTAACCTGGTAAATAAAGATGGACAAAGTTCAGGCATTTGAGGTTAGGTTGTATCAAAGTGTTTTGTAGTGTACCACAAGTGTGCTTCATAAACTAGCCATACACGTGAAAGATTTATCTTTCCAGATCTATGATTGACCAATTTTCCCAACAAGTGGGAGCGTGCCAGTTTTCATGTGAAACAAGGTCCATGAGCTAAAAGAATACTAACAGTTGACACGCTGTTCTCTTTTATTACTCTACAAGCTGAAACTTCACATCAACTTTGTCTTACCAGTCCTGAATCAAGATATTGTCGCAGAGTTGGCAATTTACAACAGCGTGCGGAAGTGGTGTTACAAGTGTAACTTACAATTAAATCCATTGATTAAATAATAAAAATGACCTGTTAATCTCTCTTTGCATGACACTACAACAAAACTCAATTCATTTTTCTATAGTTTAACTCAGATGTTGTGTGCACCAGTCCCAAAGAAACGGGTGCGAGGGCATAATTCAGGAAAATGCCCAAATTTGTATAAACTTATTTGTAGTTTTTTTTATTTTTTTTAACAAAACAGGCTCATCTCTGTTCCATTGTAGCCATTTATTAGACAAAGCCCAGATAATGGTCATTTTCAGAGCAAACTGGGCCCTTGATGTAAACTGTCACATGTTCTCAGTCCATTACATGTTCCATGCTCACAGCAGCAATGCAAACAAAAAAATTTAAGTAACACATTTCAAGAAACACCTGACATGACATTTGCCATGAAATTGTAAAAAGTCTTCTTTGAACCAGTCTTGCCAACCGTGAGGATGGCTGGAGATTCTTTGCTAATAAACGCATTCCAGCATGAGCAGAAATGAAAGCCACCAAAAGAGTTTACAACATCTGTACAAACAACCAGAATCTGACTGTGCTAAAACAAACACAAAAAAAAACAAAAAACATTTGTCTTGTGAACATTCCAAGTGCGATAACGACGCTCGTCTAAATACACTGCCCAGATTCAGATCACGTCAGTATATATAATGTTTAGCACAATAACAATGCAAGTTATATGAACTTTCGAAAATACCATATGAACAATGTCTCTCAATGTACCTAGCTGTACCATACTGAATGATGTGCCTTTCTCGTGAAAGTATTGGTGGATGTTTGCTGCATAAAACAAGACGGGAAATGAATACGAATTTGACGGGCTTAAAAAGCCAAAAGAATTGACGTGTGTAAAAAAAATAAATAAGTACCTAACAGAAGAGGTGACACACCAACATTTTTCAACAAGCAACCGTAAGAGTACTATATTTTCTGGACTACCAGCCCCTACATTATACAAGTTCAATTTTTATGTGGTGCAAACTATCTACAGGTGCGGGTCATTAATTACGAAAACCACGACGGATCTTGTGAATGACAGATTACGTCAATGATGATTTCTTTATGATACAAGCTGCTTTGTGCACTAGTACACTCTAAGTTCGTTTAACAGACCTTGATTTTGACCAGGATTTCCGTCTGTTGTAAAAGCAGTATGTTGTATGCAGGTGGGAAGTTGAGTCAGTGGTATGTAGAGGAAAACCAACCGAACTTCACAAATCGGTATGTTATATCCAAATGTCTGTTGTAACCATGTCTGTTGTAATGAGCTCAGACTGTAAAGCAGGCATTTTTGAAAGTCTGCTACGCATGCCAAGTTTTTACGTGCAGGCGACAAACCAGGAACGGACTATACACCGGGTGTGAACAACCTAAAGAAAAAGTAGTAAGGGTGCAGACAAGCTGGTGGATGTTATCCATGTTGAATATACCTGAGACTGGGGTAGAAAGGAACATAAAAGTCGAAGAAACAGTCCCTTTCTGTTTCTTCGACTTTTATGTTCCTTTCTACCCCAGTCTCAGGTATATTCAACATGGTATACCTAAAGAAACTTTTTTTCTTTAACCGAATATTACCCCTGCAGACAGTACGCTAGGTGCTAACTATAGTCTGGAAAATATGGTACTTGATATTTCACTGTTTTTGATGTAGTTGAAGATGCACCTGTGTTGTCCCTTGTCTCGCATGTTTATACCTTCATTTGTTTCATGACTAGAGGCCCCTTTTACATATGGTGAAGGCCCAATTTCTGCAACATCCAAAAAGATTGATAATAGTAGTACACGGGTAATACTTAACCAGGATAATAGTACCCGAGTTAAGTAAGTTATTTTCTCACGGAAGATGTCCACGAGCTAGAAGAAAAACTGACAATGTAATTTATATGCACCAGTGCCATTGGCAGAAAATCTTAACAACTGATAATCGGTCGTAATACATAACAATAAAAAATAGGCGACACCCTGCAAAAAGTTTGTTTCTCTTTTCTACCTTTTCACACAAGTTCATTCTTTTATATTTCTATCACAAAAATACATACACATCAGTCTAACGGTTAATTAAACGGTTAACTAAAAATAGATTAAAGCACTTTGATGCCTATGGCACAAGTTATTTTTATGAACAAGACCCAAGTGCCTGCGTTCCAGGAGTGCACATCAAGAGCCAACCACTTGCATCTACACAAGGAGAGCAGCCTAGGCCACTCACAGTCCAGAGTTCATATGTTATCGGTGTTGCGTTATTCACTGGGCCCTTTCCAGTTAGTTTCTGCATGCACTGTAAGCAAGCAGACACACGAGCTTTCTTCATGGATTGCTTGTGGTACCTACAAGAAAATACAGCCTTGCCAATACATTCAGATCAGTTCATATGGTTCGTCCAAGACCTCTCCCATCTTCCGGATAGTGCTTCAAGTGCTGCTGATGAGAAGCCACAAGGCCTCCATCTTACCAGTACGACGTTTAGCATATTACATGTTGCAATGTCACGATGGCCTCCCGTGGCAACTGAGAAAGGTTCAAGAGTTGATGCATATTCACTCGCGAAGAAGGAGTCTGGGACTCGTAATGTGGCGGCTCAGTGACTGCACCCCAGTCATGAAAAACCGCAATCCAGTAATCGATACACAACGTGTTTGAAAAGAAAGTAAAGGAACCACAAACATTGGTGTCTGGATGCAGAGAGTTGAAAGTTCTCTTGAACGCGCATTTATTTTACTCGTTTAATTAATTCTAAGTATTTCGCGAGATGCTAATAAATCTCATGAAATACTGTTCACCACTGTCCATTTTTGGAACGTTTATACCTTAAGTGCCCTCACTTGTGTCACGGTTTGCCAGCATACAGGTCAAACTGAATTTTCTGAGCACAGAATGCACCAGGCAAAACTGTTCAACTTATCAGAAGTAAATCAACTAGATGTGCTTGAAAAGTTACACTGGAAGAGACACTCCTGCAGTAATCTTTCTTAGGCCTAGGAATTCAAAACCAACGTTTTATCCGCCCCTAAAGACTGTCAAAGTCAGCTTTCCACTTTTGGCGCGGGTGCGCAAGGTTTCGGCACGAAAGATGGCTACCCATTCGGGAGAACTTTCAGCTTGGTATACCATGGCATCAACTTTTGTGGTTCCCTTTTGGATTCTAGGTTTCCATTTAGGACATACTGGAGAGATTGGTGACTCAAATAGGTAACAGTACAGCAATTCCGAATTTTCATCATCACCTACCAGAGGCAAGTGCGAGGCAGAGATTAGACACAAACGCCGCGTCAGCATTGAGCCGCAACTCGCGTCCAATCGGCGCCCAGCGCAGGCCTTTGATGGGCGACGCAGAAAATTCCTCACTACGACCTTGTCATCTAGTCCTTTAGGAGGCAAGGTCGTCAGATGTCCCAAAACGCCGGCAGGAGACTGATCTTCGACGCCTAGAGAGGCTCAGTCGTCGTCCAGCGCGGCGCTGGCCGTGATGATGACGTCTTCCCCGAGGACACTCTCTTCCCCCGTGTCCAGTTCCAGCGCCTGTTGCTGTTCGAGTTGCTGAATGGCCAGTTGCTGAAGGGCCATCACTTGCGCCGGATTCGTCACCAACAGGATCTGCTGACCCGACGCTGTCTGCACCAGCGTCCCTTCCTCCTGCGTAGGGAGGGCGAGAAATCTCGTTCGAGGCCGACACACGAGGAATGGATTCAGCCTGGCAAAAAACCCTTTCCCAATGTCTCTCCCCATTCTTCCCTCCTCCTTGCCTAAAGTATGGAGCACATAGTGCGTCTCTGACTGTCGTGTTTAGCGTCCCATTCTGACCGTACACCAAAAGTATCCCCCAAGTGACAACGAACAACATCTCAGTCTCGCGTTGTCGGAGCTTGGGATCCTGGTGGTTCGTCGTAGAAGTTTGGGGAAGAAGTGAGTGTCACTGTCGTAGCAGCGTTTCAATTCCCGGTTGCAGAAGCTTCCGTGGACTGTCTGGATCATCTGCCACACCATACTTTTACTACGTCGTCAGAAGGAAATGAACCTTTTGCGCCCGAGTATACTTGAGCGCGTTCCCGTATGGGTTTGGTTCCCCTTTGCTTTCTGCCACTCCCAACTAGGCTGTAATTTAAAAAACAAAAATATTTCATGCATAAAGGGATGTACAAGCAAGTGACAAAGACAGTGTTTCATCTTGTAATGCTACCTTTTGATGGCCCAAATTTTTTGTTTGTTTAGGCAACTTCTGCTTCGGTATGCTCCTTCGTTGTTGCAGAATGGCAAATCTACGTCGTTCAACCTCGCGCTTCATGCTGAGTGCCGAGATCTAGGAACAACCAACGAACTCAGTCAACAGACGACCGTCCGAGTAAGGTCCCCAAGAAAAGTGGCCTCGGGAAGTGAGGTTGAGGTGTCGGCGTACCACCGTTTCTCAATAAGTACAATGCGAGAAGCATGTCATAGGTTGGAGCCATCCGGACGTCAATTTACTTTTTTTCTCATAAGACGACGTGCCTTTTAAAAATAGATTATCCTCACGGAGCATTCTGCACTGTTACCAAGACCAAAATGTGCGTCCGCCCTGCGGGAAAAAATATTTGGTACTCTAAAGACTAAAAAGACATTGCAATAAGAAAAAAAAAAAGAAGCTTCTTTTCAAAGGGCATACATGGGAGACATAATCCTTTTAATAATTTTTCAACAAAATAAAAAAAAAAAAAAAGAATTGTCGAATTATTATGTTGTGAGACACAACTTAGACGGAGGTTATGGCATGCTCTAAGCCCCGCCCACAGATTAGTGGCCCCGACCATTATACTACTGGATTCGCTCAGCTGCTCGGCCAAACACACTAACGAGCCTAGAGTCTTTCTTTCGCGACATCCAGTGCGTGGAGTCTGGAAGTCTAACGCCACCCCCTAGTCGTGCAAGTAGACGCGTGGTAGCCTCCAGCACCGTCTGCTATTTCCCCACGGTCTGTCATCGTCTGCAATGTCCATGAGTCGCAGACACGAAAGCTGTGCGCCGGCGTCCGTTTTCGCCTCTGTCTGTCTTCTCTCCCCACGTCTAAAATCTTTCGCGATGCTCAGAAGACGCAACAATGCAAGCGGCGCTCTAGCATTCTTATAACTTTTAGATGAAATAACGCTCTCTTTTTTGGATCTGGCTCGTACCACCGTGCACGAGCCACGATCCAATACAAGCATCTGTCAGCGTCTATCAATGTGCAGTAATAAGCAACCAAGAGGACAAAAAGAAGTCTACCAAATAAGTATGCAGTCCTTTTAGTTCACGATAAGGAAAGAGGGACATTTAAGACAAACAGACAAGACTCTTGTCTGTTTGTCTTAAATGTCCCTCTTTCCTTATCGTGAATTAATAACCAACACGCTCAACCATCTACAGTCCTTTTAGCTTTACCGTTCTCCGTTTTTTTTTTTCATGAAATCCATCAGCAAGCTCAGTGAGTGTCATGACGCACAATTAAAATGCGACCTAAAAATAGTCACTTTGGCAGGCCAGGTGCACTGCAAAACTTGAGAACTACTTCCCTTTCAAGGCAAATGACGGGAACATACCTAGACAAACTCGACGCGAGCCAAACGCCCGAGTGCCTGAATGGCTCACAAATTCTAACTTGTGCAGGTATCTTCTCGGTATTAAACTAGGGTTGCAATCATGACAGTTGCACAATGCACAGAGCAGTGGGGCCACTTTCACCAGAACCAGTATCTTTATTCAGCACCAACACGCGCAAAGGAAAAATCGAGCCAGATCAAGCAACATAAAGTTGAAGTGGGATGCTTCGCCCCTGCACGCCAACGTTGCCTCTTCTCCTCCAGATTGTGCGAGTTCTTCTCTTCCAGTTGCTTACGCCTGTCTCGCTGACTCGGACCTTTCCTTTGCCTAATAAGCGGTTATCTTAGTCTTTGAACTTGTCCCTTGTTCCTCGGGCATACCCACCGGCCCCCGCGGCTCGTTAAACACAACGCAAACACCAGCAGCCATGTTTGTTATCGTTTGAAGCTAAAGCGGAAAGACAATCTCGAGATATTTTAGAAAAGAATAATGACTCTATCTATAGTATTTGTTTCTCAAATGTAAAAATCTTGTCGATATAGATGCTGTGAAGGCACGGAGAAACAATTTGACAACCAACATTTCACACGTCGATTATCTCTTTAACCACTGAAAGCTGAGAAAAGGTGCTTAGTTTCATAAGCACCAGGTGGGGTCTTGAGTGGGGCTACCCCCCCTAAAGTGTGTCTAACAATGTAAATTTTGCTTTATATTTTCTTTTTTTCATGGAAATATTTGCAAAATAAATGCGTCCAACTCGGGCCCTTTAAAAGAAATCTTTTTTTCTCTTCCATATTTGCCAAGTTATTGGTATTAACCGAGAGACTCCCGAAATTTGACCATTTTGTATGATTTTACGGTTGACAGTAAAATCTCCCGGAAAATGCAAATTAACCCTTCCTCGACCTTGCACTTAAAGTCTTTTTGCTGTTGTAACAGATGGCAGCAATGATAGTGAGGACCAACTGTAGCTCACTAGCATGAACAGTGCACAACAATTGTAATGAAGCTGTGCACTGTTCATTTAAATTGAATGTCAATACTTCTAAAAAATAAATGCCCCCGGCTTAGAAAGTCTCTTGGATTTGGTTTCTCTAAACTTGGCAGGTACGCATTTCAGCGTGCCTATGCTGAACCAAAAATTTGGATTCCATAAAACATGGTGGCAGAAGCGTGCAACAGGATGCTACGAACACCAAAACATCACTTCTACAGCGATATCTCGAAACGGATGACCATATTTTTCATAAAAAGGAGGCACATTTGACAGATGTGTTCATGTCTTGTTTCTCTGAGAAGAGTCGAGAAGAAGAGGAAACAGCTTTGTGTCTTCTCAGCCTCGCCGCCTTGAGGGTGCCAAGCAAAGAAAGGAGGAAACGAGATATACTGACGTCACGCGCCTTGTCGGCCTCTTCAATCTCGACCTCTTTTTCCAAAAATATGGTCGTCCATTCGAGATATCGCCTTGCGAGGAGTGTTGTAAGGATTGCAGCGTCCCACCTAACGCTCCTGCATTGTTTTCCGAAATCCAAATTTCGGTACATCATACCTTTAAAGGGGAAGTACGACGATTTTAACAATGAAAGGATAGGAAGCTCACATTTCTTATATTGTTTATCTTGGCCCAAGGGAACAAAAAATGTGCCGCTTTCCCCTGACACAACCATTTCGCCGAATAATTGTGAAGAAAAAACATATTTTTCCTGATCTTACCGTTGTGCGTGGCAGTCAATGAAACTCCGGTGCGACGTAATTCAAAGTATGCAAGTCATCGTGGTGCCATCTGCCGGAACCCAACGAAACCATTTCCTCTCCATGCCACCCTCCCCATCTCTTCCTCGTCGAACCGTCTTTTGCCTCGATCGCCCGCCGCGATTTTCGACGACGCTCAGCGGGTGCAGCGCTCTGCGGCGGCATAATCGGTCCTCGAAAAGTCAACAATTGTGGAGGGAGGTCCAGGCATTACCGCCAGAAGGCGGGCCCCCGCGATCATGTCGTCAGTAAATCCCAGACCCGCCCCAAATGGCAGACGCACTGAAGCTCCACGACGAGTCGCCGCAGAGCGGCAGACGCTTCCATCTGGGCGTCGCCGCCAGTTCGTGTTGCGCTTGCGGCGATTCAGGTGCAAAGCAGGCAGCGCTGCATGGATCCACTAGTGATAACGTTTGGGGGGGGGCAATTCAGGTGCAAAGCAGGCGGCGCTGCGTGGATCCACTAGTGACAACGTTTGGGGGTGATTCAGATGCAAAGCAGGCGGCGCTGCGTGGATCCACTAGTAAGAACGTTTGAGGGTGATTCAGATGCAAAGCAGGCGGCGCTGCATGGATCCACTAGTGATAACGTTTGGGGGGGCAGTTCAGGTGCAAAGCAGGCGGCGCTGCGTGGATCCACTAGTGACAACGTTTGGGGGCAATTCAGATGCAAAGCAGGCGGCGCTGCACGGATCCACTAGTTTGGGGGTGATTCAGATGCAAAGCAGGTGGCACTGCATGGATCCACCAAGTAACAACGTTTGGAAGGGGGGGGGGGGGGGGGGGGGGAGGGGAGGGGGGCGATTCAGGTGCAAAGCAAACGGCGCTATGTGGATCCACTAGTGACAACGTTTGGGGGCGATTCAGATGCAAAGCAGGCGGTGCTGCATGGATGCACTAGTGACAACGTTTGGGGGAAAAAGGCCTCTTCTTTTAGGTATGAGTGGCCAGGGGCCCCGAAAACAGAACGGAACACAGTGCTCCGAGCAACGCCGCTGCGCACCTTGCTCGAAAGACGGTCGGTTCGGGGGCACCCAAACCTTCCATTTGTTTCCGTTTCATTAAGATGAAAGCCTTATATGTCTCATCGCTCAGTCGACCTTCCAAGTCCTTGTGCGAAAACACGTCGACGACACAAAAGCTACCAAAACCCCTGGACCCCTGGACCACGAGATGGCGTTACTCGTGCCAGAATCGGCAGAGGCACTATGTTCCTCCGCAAAGGCTTTTTGCTCTTATCCCTCGGCTGGCGTCAAACCAGCAACCTTTCGCTCAGCAGTCCAACGTGGTACCCCTCAACCATGGGCGGAGGGGCACTGCCACATTCGTAAATCAAGTGTCTGTCTTTAATACAGTCGACTCTCATTAATTCAAACTCGAGGGGGGCCGAAAATTTGTTTCAATAAAGCAAAGTTTGAATTATCAGGAGTTTCTTCCCATAGAGACGCATAGGATGGGACCTGCACGCTAGTTTGAATTATCCGAAAGTTTGAATTGAGAGATTTTGAATTAACGAGAGTCGACTGTACCGTATTTACTCGAATCTAACGAGCACCTTTTTTCAGGGAACTAAGTCCAAAAAATGCAGGCGCGCTAGAATCGAGTGCGACCCAAAACTGCGCTACCATATCGCCCCCGACATTTCAAAATGGCCGCTTCATTACGCGCTGAGAAGCCAAGGAGGTGAAAAGCTGAGAGGCTTAGAGCGTAGTCGTGCTTAGCGTAGTCGTGTGTTTCTTGCGTTCGTATCAGCATGGAAGTTCCCACTGCAAGGACACGCCGCGTTCACCATGATGTTGGATTCAAAAGAGAAGTGATATTTTGCGCGGAAAGCGATGGAAATGGGGCCGCATCACGTGCGGCCCCATTTCCATCGCTCTCCACGCAATTTTTGTTCCAGAAACTTGCGTGGCTGCAGGACTTCGCCGGATGGGCGAAAGATGCGCGGTGCACGATCATGTCTGCCATGGTTATTAAGGCCTTCAAGAAGTGCGGGATTTCCAACGCTACGAACGGTACCGAAGATGAAATGCTTTGGGCCGTTGACAGCGATAAGGAGTCGTCCGAGAGCAATGGCGAGTGATGCATACCGCCCCATGGGCGCTGCCCCCGACCGGCGTCGTGATGACGACCTTGCCAGCGAGAGACGGCGCCGTTTCATTTCATCGCGAGATTGAAGCATTTGGAATGAACCTTCGTAGTTCCAAGCAAGAAACAGTTTCATTGCTGTACCCAACCTACAAAATCTGATGTGCGTAACAATCGAGGTCATAGCATTTTTTTTTTTCGGGCCTCGAAAATTGGGTGCGTGTTACAATTAGGGTGCGTTAGATTCGAGTAAATACAATACATCGGCGCTTGGGCTTTCACCTTCACGTCATCTTAGGAATAATATAAGAGACCCTGTGTATTTTTAAAACAGGAACCGCGAAGGTGGTGTTTGTTGTCTCACCTGCAGCGCCTGCGGATCGAAGGTGAGTCCGTGCTCCGCCTGGAGGGCCAGGAGCGTCTCCGCGCTCGTCGACCCGGCCTGCTGGAGCACCAGGGTGGTGGTGGTCGTGGTGGCGCCCCCCGTCGTGCTGCTCGTCACGACTGCCTGATGCCTGCCCGGTCGCCGCTCCTTGGCCGGAGCCCTTCCCGTGTCCTGATCAGGCTCCGCCTCCTGGTCGTCGGCGTCTTCCAGCTCCTCCTCTATGTCATCCTCGTCCCCGCCCAGATCTGGATGTTTTGCGATCACAACGAACGTTAAAGGGACACAGAACTGTCCTTTCAACATTATAGCCCTCATTTTAACATTTCATATTTAAGCGATGCTAAAATATCGAACACTGTACCATCTTCTGTCACAAAATTGCACAATAGCTCCTTAAAAGGACACTGACAATCCCCCAAAATTTGTTTTATTATTTGCCAGGCAATTTAATATGGTGTCAGAAGACTATCCAATCAATATTTTACTAAAGCGTCACATATATTTCTTATAAAGTCAGAAAATGCAACTGCTTGATACCGAAACTTAACTGGGGAGGAAGAAGAAATATAGACGAGGAGAGAGTGGGCAGAATTCAAGTGGCTGTGTAACGTTTTTTTCTTGAATCAACATAATTGTGGCTATTTAGAAGCCACAAAAAATGAGCATCATACAGTGTAGACCGCATATAACGTATGTAGCGGGAGTCGCGAAAATCCGCACTATAACCAAAACATAAATTTTTCAGGCCAAAATGCATGCCATGAGAACACTTACCTTTGTAAACAATTTATTTTATGTTAGATGAAAAATAAAGCTTAGTTTGAGGAAAGTCTTTATTTCACCAGACTAGTACAGTTCTGTCTCAAGTGTGTCACACATTTTGAAAGAAATGAGCGGCTTTTGCCTGGCGCAGCCTTTTAACGGCGTCGCGGGTTGTGGACGGACGTTGCGAGCGTTCAGGATTGCTAACCCTAATCACTTTTCTCCGGCGATGAAAACGCGTGAAAATTCACATCCTTTATATGATACGCGCCAGTAATACCTTCAACTTTAGCACAGGCATGAAATGCTCCAAATAAGAAATCCGGGCGATGTTCGAAAACACAAATGCTTAGAAAGCACCACTGTAGTCGAAGTAAACAAACACGACAACACGGGCGTTTCTGCCGTCTTGAGAGTGCCGCCATGACATCGCCGCACGAGTAGGTGGATCTTCCCTTCTAGTACGTGCTGGGTTATCATAGAAACACACAACGAAAATTCACAGTCAAGGATAGCGCTTTTACGCGGAACGATGAGCTTCTACCATGCCTTCTACGTCCACGATCACAACCGACGCCATGTTTGCGGATAGAAGCAGCCCGCGACCGGCATGAAACGCGCGTGACTTCTCGACCTGCGATTGGTCTGTCGTTGCGGTTGTTTCCGACGTTTCCAACGCAGCGGAGGGACGCACGCACGTGAATGACACCTGCGTGCGTCCCTCCGTCGCTAAGGCAACTGAAGCCTCTTCGCTTTTCCCCACCTCTTCGAGCAACCTCCTTCCCCCCGCGAGTGCCGCTTGCGGCTCGCGCCGTTATCTGGTGTCACACAGGGAAGCGTGCTCTCTGCGTCGGTCAGTCAGCGCGGTCGCCAGGCTGTTCCGAAAACCGCACTATAACCGGTATTTCCCTTCGCGCGCCTGCATTTTAAGCGGTATGTAATTACATGGAGTTCTATGGGAGGCGAACCGGTGGTTTAAAAAAGCCGCATTATACCCGGTCCTGCACTATAAGCGGTTACGTTGTAAGTGGTCTATACTGTATTTCTTTTCTATTTTTAAAATTGAGTGTGCGCTTTCAATGATCCAGAACTTTAATTATCTTTGGTGGTTGTGTCTGAACCATAGAAAACGGCACGTGGCCACGAAGGAGAGAGTGAGCGAGACTCAAACCGGGCAGTTCTCGATCGGCGGTTTTCGGGCGGAAAGAATACAAATTTCAAGCCGCAAATTGTGTTCTGGGTAGTTGGGCTCTTATATGTCCTGTACAAATAAATATCTTGGTGAGCATAAATACCCTGTCCGTGTCCCTCTAAGGAGCCAGAATCTCCTAAATTGGATATATCTCCCAGTATCTTGACAGTCATTTGCTTGTCTCATAAATATTTTTTTGTTACTGTCATAATATGATTACATTAATTTATTTCATCTGTGCCAATATTTTAAGTACCAAAAAATCCCACAAGAACACCCACCCAAAATGAAGAGATAACAGGCTGAAGTTGAGCTAGTTGGTACATAATTTAGGTAAATGGTCAGCTGACCATTTACCTAAATGAAGAGATAAATGGTGAAAAACATGGGGTGGACTATCTTTGGGGATGCCAGCACCGGTGCACCCGCTATAAACCACAGGATGCGGGAACTGACACCGCAGATCGTGGACAGGGCAAGTCCGCGTTTCACGATGTGATAAACACGTGGGAATTCGCTACAAACTCCTGTGTCATTGGAAACGATACTGCAAGTTGCAGACGCGGCAAAGTCGCGTCTCACGGTGCGCAGGACCCGTGAAGATCCGTCGAGAACTCGCATCTCTTGGGAGAGGATACCGCAGATTGCGGACGCAGCATATTCAAGTTTTATGGTACAATAAACATGCGGGAACCCGCTACAATCTTGCCTATCACAGAAACCGATATCGCGCGTGCAGATTGCAGATGAAAATGCAGGAACATGATAGGAACCCGCCTGTCACGGAAACAAATACCGCAGATCGCGGACACAGCAGAGTCACTCTTCACGATGCAACATACACGCGGGAACAAATTGCGTGTTACGGGAGCCGATATCACGCGTAGATGTGCCGCAGATTGCGCCGTTGATGTGCGAGCCCCGCCAGACATAGCTTGACATCCGCTGTTATGTTACAGATATTTAGCCAGAAAAACGGGATGGGCAATCTTTCGGGGGAGGGTGTCCTTACAAGATTTTACAGTAATCTATCTATATGCTTAACTTGACATTCTGTTTATGACATGACTTTTGTTTATTGATGTATATTATGTTGCATATTATTTCTTTATGTCTCGCAGATATTTTTAAAACGTTCACAGTGGTGCGATTGACCTGAATAATTTTGTAGCACCCATTGGAGCAGCCAAAAGCTCATTATGAAGCAGCGAAAAGTACCATATTTACTCGCAGAATGAACGCACTTTTTTTCCCGAAAAATCGATGCAAAGTTGGGAAGGGGGGGGGGGAGGGGGGGGGGGGAGGCGTTCATTACGCCAAGTAAAATTTTTGGGTCCGTATTTACTCGCATAATGAACGGACCTTTTATCCTGAAAAATCGAAGTAACTTCTTATCTCTTTGCGCGCGGCGCCCGACCCTGTAACCAAGCTGTGCAAAAAAAAGAAATCTCTTTGTTTTCTTTTTTTCTTAGTCCCTTGGTTGTTGTTTTTTTTTTCGCCTTTTGCAAGCTGTTTTGTTTGCTTAGGCATTGCTTAGGGGAGGGCTCTCCGCTTAACTTTCTTATCTCCATGCGCGCGCCGGGCGCGACGCACGACCCCCGTAACCAAACTGCGCTGTGCAAAAAAAAAAAAGAAAAAAGCTCCTCTTTTTCTTTTTTTTTTCTCAGTTTCGTGTTTTTTTTTTTTTTTTTTGCCGCCTTTCGCAAGCCGTTTCGTTTGCTTTTTGGGCTTCTCCGCTCCTCTTTCTTACCTCCTTGCGCGACCCCCGGTAACCAAACTGCGCTGTGCGAAAAAAAAAAGAAGAAAAAAAGCTCCTCTTTGTTTTTGTTTTCTCTTAGTTCGGTGTTTTTTGTTTTTTTTTCTTTTTGCCACCTTTCGCAAGCTGTTTCGTTCGCTTAGAGCGCTTCTCCGCTTCACTTTCTTACAGCGCGAAACACATGTACGACGAAACCGTCCGATCCGACGTCCGACCGCGCAATACGACGGTCGGAGGCGAGGGTTTTCAACGCTCTCCGATGCTACGAAAACCCTCTCCCCCCCAAGGTCATTCCGGCAGTCCGCATGTCGGATCGGACGGTTTGGTCGTACATGTGTTTCGCGCTTACCTCCTTGCGTGCGGCGGCGCGCGAACCCAAAGTGCAGACTGCGCTGTGCAAAAAAAAAAAAAAAAAAAGAAAAAAAAAGCTCCTTTTCATTTTTTTTTCTTGTTTCCGTTGGATCTTTGCGAATTTTTTTAACGCCTTTTGCAAGGCGTTCTGTTCGCCCACGCTGCCCATGCATTCGCGACCTCGCTGCATTAGGATAGAAAAGTGCGTTCATTTCGCGCGCGTGAAGGGAGGGGTCAAAATTTTGACGTCCGAGTTGGGGGTGCGTTTACTATGCAAGTAAAAAAAAAAGTCGAAATTTTGAGAGCCGACTTGGGGGTGCGTTGATTACGCGAGTGCGTTCATTGTGCGAGTAAATACGGTGCTTTTGGAGCACAAGCAGATTAAATTTTTATTCATATCACTGTGAATATTGCTCTATATGTTAAGATAGGTGCGTTGGCCTATCCAACTAAAAAAATGTGCATGCTTTGCCTTCACACTTCTGTGCAATGACGGTTTGATTTCCTCAAACACAAAACAAACGGTTTAGCTGCACATAGAAGCAATAGGCGCGGCAACAAGATGCAGATCAATGAGGGACGGTATGGATTGCTGTGAATGGTCATTTCACGTGCAAAATAAAATGTCAACCAAATAGTATATTTCACTAAAACAATGTTAGAATAATCTTGAGCACACAAACTCATGTTTTATTCAAGTTCTAAAGGTTGTAATAAAACATAATTCTTAAATCCGACAAAAAAAAAATCTCTTATCATTAAAGGGATTGTCCGGTCAAATTTTGTATTCGAGAAAACAATTGGATATCATTGTTATTGCCTCGAGACGCATCGTAATTGCAATATCTGAATTTTATATGGCCCTCTGCGTGAGTAATTAAATTTATACACCTTTTCCGTCTAACCTCGACCCAGCGTGTAACGTGCGTAGCCTCGACTCGGCGACTCGGCGCACAGCGGGAATAGTTCTCCCGGTTCTAACACTTCCGGTATGCGGGAGCAGGCCTAGCCGGCTGGCAAGATGCTGAAGTGGTGCGCGTTAAATGGGGTTTGAAGCCCTTGACAGCGAAGTGAGTTGTAATAAGGTGGGTTAATACGTCGATGTATCATGTTCGCGCATATTTGGTCATCGGGCTGCCACTGCGCAGTCGTTGGCTGCAGCAGCAATTTCCGAAAACGGAAGATAGCGCGCGGCAAATTGTGCACCGAACACAAGAAGTCGCAAAGCAAATGCGGCTGTAACGTACACTTTGCATCGCTTCCCCGCTGATATCAGCGGGGAAGCGATGCAATATCAGCACATAAAAAAAGCAAATAGGCCGTATAGAAACGGACATCTACAAGTGCAGTAATAGGCCTCGACAAGTCAAATGTAGAACGAATTTTGCAGCTTGTGGTGCAAATATAAGACTCTCGGTGTAATGATTGTTATTGGCTACTCAAGTTTTGTTTTTCATTCCGTTCATTCCTACGAGGATGTGCACTATAATTTTGTGTGTTGCTCGGTAGCGACGCCCGTTAAAATACGTTAATGGAAACAATACGAAAAGAGGGCGCAAAATCGTCGCCGTCCTCCCCTCCCCCCCCCCCCCCCCCCCCCCCGCCTTTCGCCCCATCTCCTGAATAGTTCCGACGTATCTGGGCGTCATACGAAGTAGAAATGTCCCGGTAACTAGCAATCATACCTTGACGGTGCACCATAACAATAAACCGTTCGGCCCGCGTCGCCAACTCCCATTGTTAGTATTTCTACGATTAAACAATGATACTTCTATGCCCAGGGTCGCTCTCGCTCGCGCATAGAAACCCTCCGTCAGTCATTCGCAGAAGGTTGTCATTCTTCACAAACAACAACACGCGAAGACTAAACACTGGTAAACGTCCTCAGGAAAAGTGAACATGCCTCCGATTTCGATTACCGGCGACGCTGGCGACGAACCTCTCGGCGCTGTTGGTGCAACAACGGGCGCCATGAAGGCGAATAAACACGCCAGAACACAAGAATAATTCATACTTTCAATAACAAACAAATGAAGAACTCACTAAAGGGAAAACAATGAAGATACGATGCACGGGGTCAATAGGGACAACGCGGGAGCTAGGAACAACGCTGCTCTCCGCATACTAAAATCGGCGCGCAACAACCGTACGCCAGACGGCGCGGCTGTCGCTGCAACACGCAAGATGGCGACCACTACGCGGAAAAGGTGTATACTGTCCAATCGCATTCTAGCGTAAACGCGGTTTTCGTTGGCAACATTGGAGCTCTGACGTCACAAAATACAAAGCGAGCATTTCTGTCTCGTCGATTGCCTGTGAGTGAACGCCTCAGCGTGCTTCGTTTTTGTTGTTGTGCTCGACTTGTTTCGTGGGTGGGTGGGTGAGATTTTTGTTGCGCGGTTGGGTGCCATATCCACCGGGCAGCACATGCGAGCCAAGACATGACGTTCCACACTTTTCCGCGAGACGTGCAGTGACAAACAAAGTGGATCGTCGTCGTGCGTAGGGACTGGGTTCCCGTCAAGATCGAGATCTCGCTTATGCAGCAATCATCTCACAGAAGAAAGCTACGAGCTGAGCTCTAAGCGGACAGAAGGGTTGTTAAGCTGAGGTGTGATGCTGTGCCAACGATATTGAACTACGTCCACCCACTCCTCGCCCAAATCGGGCCAGTCAATTTAGGTTGTTCGATTCCCCTGAACTGGCTGAACTAGTTCAGCGTCAGTGCAGAGGCAGACGACAAGAGCAGACGGCAATAGCAGACGACACTCTTCGTCCGCCTCTGCTCGCGGTACCATTTTTCGCAGCTCTTGTTCAAATGTCTGCAATGTTAAACAATAACGCCGATACGGAGGCTGCATTTCTTCTCATTTATGATAATAACGTACCCGCGGTGGATGCGGAATTGAGATCATAACCGAGGGTAGGCATTTGCTTGATTATGATATTCTGAAAGCGTTTTGGGCACCTGCTCGCGTAGATTTGTCTCCCTGTGGTGAGTGTTGAAATATTGGCTCACGTAAATTGTTTCTTTTTGATGCTATGCGGAGATCCACAGTGTTTATATTCTTACTTACAGACACAGGGAAGGTATTGCCCTCATGATAGTCCCCGCCTTCAGTTGCTCTTGGATGCATACTGAAGATCCGATACATTTCAGAGGTCTGGGATTTAGTGCGTTGACACTCGCATGTCCCCGTAGCTGAGCATAATACTGCATGCTTTGTCCGCTGGTATCTGTGGATGCCCACTAACGGGCCTGGGAAAAACGCCGAGAATCGGCATTTTTGCCGATTCTCGCTTCAACTTGACGCCGAAGTTACGGTCGATAACAAGACGCTACCGTCAGGCCTTCCTCTTCGGGGTGACCGGTATACCGACCGCGCGCTGCCGCCAGCGACTCCCGACGTAAAATCATCCTGATGCCGCCAACCTATCGTCGAAATGCAAAGATTCCCTTTGAGGGGCTTTTGCCGCTACCAGAACTTCCTGGCCGAATCGAACAGACCTTGATTATGCAGCGAAACCGAAACCAACAGCTAGGCGATCTCGAAATGATATCAGAAGTTGTATTTAGCACGCGTGCAGCCCGATATCTGTTTGACCCGCGCGTGAAAATGGAGCGTGACTACGATTCACCAAGCTCGTCCAAGTCAAGTGACGACATGCATTTGAACGGTTCGCCGTTTGCCTCCGGCCCGCGGACATCGCCTCTGGGGGAACGACCCGCAGCCTCATCACCGATCCAGTAGATCCGCCGAAATATGTGCCCAGATGCCGCTTCGTGTACCTAGCTGTGCCACTTCAGAGGCGAAATCTGCATCCTTTGCTTTGCAAGCGCCCCTAGTTCGATCGGCGTCCGTCGCAGTTGTGTTTACGCGAAACGGCATACGTTTGCTCGAAGCTTATAGCTGTCTGCGAGTAATATCCTGCTAAAAGGCGGGACTTTTTCTGCACGTGCTTGGGAACTGCATTAAAAGAACCGTGTTTCAGTAGGGTACTGCCTAGGAGACTATATAATTTGAAACAAAATACAAGACACCCGTCGACCAATTCCTCCGACAAACCTTTGTGTTTTGTGACGTCACGCAGCACCTACGGATGTCAGCCATTGACACTGGCGAAATTTGGGGTGCAGTTTCGTACATAGACTTATGAAAGGTTTAATTAATAACGGGAGATCATATACCAAAATAAAAATGACGTTTGTCTATATGAAGGCTCCCTCGATGTAACGAGCGCAACAACTTAAGTACTTCCGGTTTCGACCGGACAATCCCTTTAAATTTTTGAAAAACAATGACATTGTATGCAAAATGTCATAATAACAAAGATTGGCATGTGAACGATAAGCATGCCTTCTAAAAACAATCCAGCCAAAGTCGTTAAAGTTATTACCAGGCTTCCTTCTACCTTTGCAACTTAGTTTTAATTTATTCTATCGACTGTACATTGAACGGATAAAACATATTCAAAGGTAACCACTAAACAATGGAGTTCAAATAAAAATAAACTTACAGAGCAGGTTGTATAAATTTTCTTGCGAGCACTCTCGCTAAATCACGAATTGGAAAAGGATATCACCAGAATACAGCAGTCTATTTTAAATAATAGCCGCAGTTTCATTCGAGAAATTTTCACTGCAACTAAGAGCTGTTACATTAGCACTCTGTAATGATGTCATCGATACGGCGACAAAAAGAGGAAGAAAATCGGAGGAGACTATTGGGATAAAGGAGTAGAAGAGAAAGAGGAGATTCAGGGCGGAAAGCGGACACATTCGGAAAAGCTTGGCTCTGGAATACACAGGCGAAGCTGTCACCCACAGAAGTCTGCCGACCTGTCCTCACCGCCAACTCTGAACGGCAAGCCTGGCTCAAGAGCGAACCGGCAAAGCCATCCCGACAACCGGTTGACTGGTCACCATCGGTACGCCGGCAGCTGGAGCCAAACGAGACGGGCTTCCAAGTCAAGGCGCCTAAAAGCAGCCCAAACCAGTGCCAAGCTCGGCAAGTCCAACTTTGGACGTACGCCTTTTCTTTTATTCATTTGCTATTAAGTTTCCCTTTTTTTACGTGGATCCGGAAAATAGAACAACTGGGTACAAATATATTTCTTTGATATCAAAAATCAGAAGGACCTCTCAGTTTCCTTTTTTTTTACCCTAAAGAACCTGACACACTCACAAAATTCCCTTTTGTTAATGTACCCGAAGCTTGCGAGTTTAAAGGAGCCATGAAACAATTTCTTTAATTACGCTATGTACTACTTAGAATCACTCTCTAACATTAGTAACTAAGTGAAGTTGTTTTAGTTTTAGGGGCGAAGCTCCCTAGGGTCTAGCCTTGCCCGTCCATGCTCACATCGATCTCGCTGGTGCTCGTGCTCGTAAGCTCACGTACTTGTGTAAAGCAAAAAAAAAGAAAATGTTTGCGCAGTCGACAGGGTTCAAACCTGTGTGGGGAGACCCCAATGGATTTCTCGTCCATCGCCTTAACCACTCGGCCACGACTGCGGGACGTGTAGGGGGCTCTGAGATGAGGTAGTAACTCAAGAGCTGGGGATGTCATGGATGAAACGTTGCATGTAGCCGCTCAACGTCTATACAGGAGAGGGTGCTACGGTCCAATGCGTATATAATCGCATTAAGAGGGCGCGGTACCTCTATTTATTCGTCCGTTTCAGCCACCAGATGGCGCGCGGCTCGAAACGTGGTTGAACGCGCAACTTCTAGATGGCGCCAGCATCGAGGTGTGAAAAGGCCCGCGTTATCCGCTGCGTGAAATAGATCCTGAAATGTGCCGTGTCCTCCCGGCGGAGGAAGTTTCTCCCTCCCTCGCGCGCGCTTGGTATGTACGCGCGGTGGCCGAGTACGGCCTCTGCGCTGTGTGATGCAGTGGGTGGCGCTCGTTTCTGTTCGGAGGTAGGAATAAAAATGCCGGTCCCCTTTTTTACGACGCTCGTTTCTATAGCTTGTTTTTCTTTTCTTTTTTTGTTTTATCTCAAGTGACCTACAGTACCGCCTGTTCGAAATCGTCCTTTGCGTTGAGCGATTGAGAGTCAGGTTAGCATTTTATTTGGGTCAGTACTACACGTTCAATGGAGACCTCGGGCGGCGATGTAAATATGCATTGCTCCCCAAAGTGTGTCCAAGGTGCGCAATGACAATTGGAAAGGGTATTGAAGGCGCGCGACCGTCGGTTGGTAAAATACGTGCGTTAGATTCACTTATTCAGTCTAATCATTTTTGCCAACGTCTTTTATCTGTTTCGACAAATGACATGGTCGAGTCTATTGATAACCCTAGCTAGATTGGACGTACGGAGTGTCCGGGCTTTAAATAAATTTGCTTCGTTTATGTGAATGAATAACTGTTTTCTCTTTTCCGTGCTCGGTGCTATGCAAAAATCGTTGAGATGTTATGGTAGCTCAGTGTGGCGGCGTTTTGCACGCTGACTCGCTATTGCATTCGCTGTGCACAATATGTGTTCAGATGGAATGTGCCAAATCGTATTTCCGATCGATATGATAGATTTACTTTGCTACAGTGTTAATTATATTTTCCTGATTTAAACTGGTTCGTCCCTGATCTGAGCCTAAGTTCAAATGCGAAGGTGCTGACAGACTTAGCGTCGTAACAGCCGTAATGCACAGAAAGAAATTAGTACCATGAAAGAAAAACAAAAGGATACGAGGTGGCTCAGTGTTATAGAAGTAATGAGTGTGCAAGAAATGCCATCGTACGTGTTTTTTTTTTTTTTGCTTTTTTTTAACTCTTTGCATTGCTGGGAAACGCTCAAGGTACCAGCAAAAACAGCGAGTTGGCGTGAAAATTCCGTCGAGCGGAAAACGAGTGTCATTTTTATTTCATCATGCGCTTTCATTTTGATATGGCTCAAAATAGGCGCGAAATAGTAACAGGTAAGGCAACAAAATTTAGATGTTAGGTCTGGAGCACCGCCATACTCAGTCGTGTTGGAGCATCTCTCGCGAGTCAATACGGCAAAGGTATTGCGCGTCGAACTGTACGTGAGAGTTATCCATTTCAGCGAAACCTTGATTTCGCAAAACTATTGTGGCTTGAGTCGTGGCTTCCAGTACTTGGAATCCACGAGCGAGAAATAAATGACAGTTGATTTTGAAGGAAAATCGCGACGTGGAAACCCATAAAAGAGAGTTCCAATAAGACGAGAGCTTCCCCTTCTCTTCAAGTGCGTGGGTTACGCTCTCAATCCTGCACCTGTGGTAACACTGCAGGCTCCTAAAATCGATTTAAAAACGTTCCTGATTGCAAAAACTTTTTTTTTTTTTTTGTCGAGGCGCTATTTCATTTTTGTTTTCTTTTTGTCTACCTTGATACCCCATCAGCGCAAAAACTACCATAAACTAAAAAAAAAAAAAAAAAAATAGTGGGCATACAACCACAACGCACCCAATGGGACCCGAGTCAAGGCAAGAACAACTAACTACTAAAAGGGGAAAAAATCATGTTCGCATACACAGACAGAATGCCTCCATCGAAAGAAATGAATCATGCGCTTGTTCTGCCAGTCTCGTGCGTTTGTCAAAAACCACAAAGAAGGAAGACAATCAGCGCCTACACCACTCCCCTCCCCTCCCTCCCCCCCCCCCCCCACCACCCCTAAAAAGAAGAAAAGAAAGGTTTCTTGGGCGCGCGCGCGGTCGCCCAAGCGATGACCTTGGAAGGGTATGCGATTGTAGCACGTTTGTCCCCCGGTTGTGCCCCTGTCTCAAATGCCGCGGTCCGTTTCTACCAAGTGCCCGTCTTATCTTCCCGAGTATCAACTCCGCAGTGATTCTGAATCATTCCGATGCTTTCCAACGTTGCAGACTGTTAGACGAATATTTGCACAGAAGTATACACTGTTCGCAGAACTATCTACGGCGCTAAAATTCAAAAGTTGTTGGATTCGGGAACTCGTGTAGGTTTAGCTCATTGTTGGAACATTCTTATTCGCTCGATGAACTCCACAAAACGTGTAAATATTAGAATGAACTTTCCAGAGAACGATAGTTGTTGTCGGGGTTCCAGGCGACCGGACAGGTTGCAATTATTGGCTGATTAAAAATTTTATTTCATAATCACAATCGTATCATCAAGGGCACGCCATTTCCTCATCACTTCTTCTACGAAAACAGTTGCTGTATTCGTAGCACACACAGACGGAAACGAATGAGACTGTGCCCAAATAATATCTTCTTTTGGCAGGTACTGCGCAGCGATTACACACAATGCCTCTAACATAAACATGCTGCTCCACATGTCTATTCACAAGATGCAATACATCGTTCTCCCAACTTTGTTGAAATGGGCATGAAAGCGCGTAACCGTCACTTTTTTGAAGTTCTACTTAGAAGTGAAGTGTTTACAGTAAAAAGTCGTTAATTATTTATTTTTTTTCCGTTCCACTACAAAGCTCGATTCACTTAAATTTTTGTTTTTATATCGTCTCTACAGCGCTTTTACTTCGGTACTTTCGTGTTAGAGGACATCACATAATGTGCGAAAAAAAACAACAAGAAAACAACCATTCTGATGTTAGCCTGAGACTGAGGCAGGAAAAGACGAAGTTTCAAAGTAGAAGAAAAAGGAACAAAAAAACGGTAGGATCGATGCTGCATAGCCTTTTTTTTGTGGACATCAAGAAAAAAAAAAAGATAGTAGTTGTCTTCACTTCGCACTGCATGTTTTAGCACGGAAGTTCCTATTTGGTTATGATGTCTTTACTTTCTTAAAAATTGTATACAGTAATTTAAATTACCGAATTACAAAAACGTTGAAATTGTATAATTGCTTTTCATTGGGACGCCATGACGACAGCGACACTCGTGTTCCCTCGTGGTTTTCGCCAGCATTTCTACGATGAAGTGCCAGGATCGCGAGATGCAACAGCGTGACACTCCGTCTTCTGTACCGTCATTTGTTGCACTTCGGGACCACTTTTGATGTATGGCCAGCATACGACGCTAAACACACCAGTCGGAGACGCGGTGCAGGCGCCATAGTACTGCTCCTAAAAGCAGCTGTCACGTGCTTTGCTCCGCGACTGTGATTCCCTCACAGCAGCTCTGACTGAGGGTTGCCAAATTACGGTGAAACGGAGTATAGACAAAACAGACCGGAGACGAGCTGCCAGCATACGATAATCAAACTCCAACAAAAAGGATTAGTTTCTTCTCAAGCTGGACGACATTTACCGGGCATCTTTAGATGCTGCGAAGCTCAAAATCACGCGTACTCATAAGATTTTTTTTTTCTCGCGTATTTGTGATTTTTATGATGTCCTGCAAGCAAGAAAAAAATATATATGGTGAAGTCACTCCGAGGGGGTACCGATAACTGCGAGCCACGAACATGAAGGATTCGCTAACATCCGTCAGGAGTGTGAACGGTAAATCGTCACGCAAACATATTCTCACAAGCTGCAAATATTTATTTGGCTTAGCAAGTAGAATACTAGTATACTAACGACATGTGATTATTGTACACAAAATACCATTTCTCGGTTCTTCAAAACCATTTCCCTAGTCTGAACGGTCGCGCTACGGGCCGCGGCTAGCCGTGCCCTCGATAGACTACGGAGCTGCGTTGTGTCGTCTGCTACTGTACCGCCAACAGGAGAGCGATAGCTTCGTGTGCTCCACAGATGCGTGTTGCGGTATAACTCTGTACGTCTGTCCTAGAGGAAGACAAAAAGATAGGCTCTGTGACCCCCTCCTAAGCTAACAAAAACAAACAGAAGTATACTCGTTTGGACTGAAAGGTTTACAAAATAGTGACCAGACATTGGAAAAGCATATGTCACAGAACTTGGTTTATGAAATGGCATCATTGTTTCGAGCAAGAAATCACCTGCTCACCACTGGGACGATGAAATCGTCACTATTTATTGCGTCAGGTATATTTGCGCTCATGAAGAAAAATCTGAACACATCCTTCTCCCAAAGTCCTATGTCGAATAATAAACACTTCTTTACACATCTATGCACAAATAACTCATTTTTTTCTACACTTGTATATACACGTTAATTAAACGACGTCAAACCGCATTTTTGATTAGATCTTGATGTCTACACCAACTACATTCATATTTTATAGGGCTTTATTGAACGATAACTTCAACTATAGTTAATGGAACACGATGGCTCGATCTCAACAAAAACCTCAACGTGCGAAGCTTCCAGAGACGGTCGCTTGCGAGTATTCTCAATGTGAGACTTCAGAAGCTTTCGCTTGCCATAGGGAGCTTGCTTTCGACTGCAGCACTGCACGGGCCCGGAAAGCGCGGAGCGCGCTGCTATGGGGAGAGGTTGACTTACAAGATGACTTGTTACGTGGTCACGTAAGATGGCGTCATTTCGTGCAGCGTGATTACGTAAGATGACGTCATTTCGTGTAACGAGATCATGTAAGATGACGTGTTTGTGTCACGTGATCACGTAAGATGACGTCAGTTCGTATGAACTGACGTCATCTTACGACAACGCCAACAACATTAGTGCCGTCCGGAACCATTGACCTCAGAAACGCGCCTCTTCGCTTGAAGAGCTGATATGCGTTGATTGTTATTTGTTTCTTTTGCCTACTACAGACCATTCAAAAACTCGCCTTCTGGGTGCCACCAACTTCGTCTACTGGGCTGTGAAGCGCGTTCGAGCGTGCGCAATACCTCTCTAGGCCGAAAGATTGTACACTGAGTATGCGTTCACAGCTCAATGACTTAGGCATTTTTCGTCAGGATAGATGCTCCCACGAGAAGAGCGTAATGGATATGTGAATAGAATTGGAAATTTGAAATGTTCTTGTCCAATCGCATTTTTCTTTGGTTATCAATGCTTTTTAGCGTCATCACAAGACGTTCAACCCATAATACACTGGTGATTAAAAAATAAGCACCGAAAAACATGCACCGATTTTCGCTCAAAAATAAACACCGGAAAAAATATACCGTAATCATTACCCATGTCACCTTTTTGGGTGATATGTGAATTTCCAGAAGAACAGCGAGTTATCACCCTCCCCTAGGAATACCCTGACTACAGAGCAGGCGACCCGTTTTTCCCCGCGTTAGATTGCGGTGACCACGAACCGTACGGAGGTTACAGGACGTCCGTGAAAAATAAAAAGGAGGCAAACAACTATCTACTCTGTGCACGCTTCATCCCCGATTTCCACGACCCCAAGGCCGAAGGACGTTTGTGTGAAGGATAACGATAAAATAAAACTTTGCGTCAAAAAAAAAAAAAAAGCCCGTTTTTAAAAGAAAAAAAAAGTAGAAACAAGCACAACGCGTTGACGGACCGCGAGGTTGTGGAACACCTCGCGGTCCGCTTGCCACAGGACGGTTGTCTTCGACCCATAGCTCCAAGGTGAATTTGCCACTTGCGAAAACAGGGAGACCTACCCAGCGAGAACCAGGAAAGCAAGACACGCACACTGACGCCTCGGCGTGCAGAATGAAACAGGATACGGGCGCGGAATACGGCCGCGGAAGAACACCTCGCACAGTGCCGATCCGGCCGATCTCCGAACGGACGATTTCGCATTTCGTGGACAGCGAGCGCCACCGCACGGGAGAGAGAGGTACCTTAAAAACGACGAAAACAAGCACCGACACCTTGGTTCTTTATATTTGCTGTAGTTACGGAACAAAACGACTTACATGAATAATTTGAATAATATTCGATTCCGTAATAAATTTAGAAGACAGTAAGCGCAATAGTTCTTATGTTTGAATTTAGATAAGTTTGTAAATTCGCTCCGAACGCAAGAGTGCCGAATTAGCCGATTTTGACCATTTTCATGATTTTTTAAAGAATATAATTAAATTTATGATGAAACATTTGTTGCGATTAGTGTCTCGATAATGACTCAATGTCTTTAAAGCCGAAATTTTCAAGAAGATCCGCGCAGCCGTTATTATGTGAGAATTTTTTTAATTCGGTGAAAAACCTCATGTATTCTCTATGGGGCTCTGAGGTGCGCCCCCTCTTAAACTTTGCATGCATTGGCTCAACGTTTATAGACGAGAGGGCGCTGCGGTCAAATGCTCAGATCCGTATATAACCGTATAAAACGAACGAAAAGCTCGGCATGCTGCGGCTCAGCGTCTACGCAGACAAGCACCACCAGAGGTTCGCCCCAATCAACATCATTCACCACTTGGAAATGCAGTCAGTTCTTTCCTCCTAGGCAATAGCAGTCAGCAAATAAATTCGAAAAATATTAGCGTCGTTCTTCCCCTTTAACTCGGAGCCAGAACAAGCGGCCACGTGGCCTGGTGCCTATCCTATGCCACCAATGTTAATCATAGCCACGTGCAGGGGTCAACAAAATAGAAAACATGTGCTGAGCTCCAGGCATTGTTAGAGTTTGGCTATTCTCATCACTGCAGTGGTTGGACACGAATCACAACCCGAGTGTCCGCCGAGGCAGTGGTTGTTACGAGCCGAAGTTGAGTGTTCACACAGTTCCTGTGTTCCATTCATGAAAGGCCCCGACTGTTGTCAGGCGGGTGGTTTCGACCCCACAATTATGACATCAAGCTTTGCGAAGGCAAGACTCAAAGAAACAGTCCCCTATTTTCCTCGCAATTTCACCGCAATCTAGAAGCTTCTGAATCAGTGGTGGTCTGTGAGAGTATACTTGAGCCAGACTAGGACTAGTATGCCTCCGCATAGTCATGAACATTCCAACCCGGTATTGTTTCATGACCCCTTTAACGTCCCACTCTGGGAATTTCCCTTTGGCACTCTTATGAACTGCGGCGAAACAAGATAAACAACATTGCGAATGCTTACTTTGCGGTTGCAGCTTAGCTGCAGTACACAAGAGAGCGGTGAGAAGCACGCTCAACAAAGCTGACTTGCATGACAGAGCAGACTAGGAACATGGGAGATATTGCGAAAATTCCGTGTACTGCCCGTTTTTGACACTGAGGAGAGTGTGTTATTTGTGGCTAAAATAAAAAGTTTTAAAAATTTGCGCAAGCCTACAATCCGGACGTGTAGTGGGGCCAGATTCATCATATTTTTAGTATTATTAAGGTGAAATCTAAGTTTTGGTGCAATGTCGATGCAAGTTCCTCACACTTGGGCTAAATATAGCAGGATTTATCCTCTAATAAGCTGCTGCCCCCCCCCCCCCCCCCCCAAAAAAAAACACACTCGAGGCGCTTAGATTTCTGGTAAAAAAAAGGAACACGTTCCTGTTTGTGTAGAGTGTTCCTACTCTTTTTTCCTAATTGTTGTGCAAACTTCTTCGTTGGCCCTTTATAGGTGTTGTGGACTGTTGCTCACGTGGGTCGTGCATGAGGATCCCGTGGGAGGTGCGCTTGTGCATGGCCAGGGTGGAGGTCTGCCGGTAGTTCTTGCCGCACAGGCTGCACAGGTAGGGCTTGCTGTGTGTGTGCACCACGTGGTGCTTGTACAGCGACGAGTACTCCGTGAACCGCTTGCCGCACGACGACACCAGGCACACGTACGGCTTTTCACCTGAAAGAGGCCAGAACGTCCAAAGGGTCACTCTCGGTGTTCTCAAAATGGCTCACCTTCTTCAATAGCTGTCGCAGCGTTTCACAATACAGTCGAACCCAGATATATTGAATTCAAAGGGGTTCGTAAACAAGGTGTCTAGCAAATTATTATTTTGAAATTCCCCGACTTGTCCAGGTTTTTACCCGGCAATTTTAGGTAAAATTCCCTGACCACTATAGAGGTAGTTAAATATATCGGAGCATTACAACATAAGCCATTGAGCCCAATCCCACTTGCATATTCTGAATTATTCGGGTTCGTCCAGTCCGGATTAAACGAGCACTTCCTTGCCACCGACATCGTCAGTGAAGAGGCCACTTCCGGGAACACAATGAAAACCCGACGCTCAACCACACACGTCAATAACCAAATGGCAGCATGGCCACCAGATGCACACTTTCAAATACTTTCGGCTTAATGCTTGGACTGGGGTCTGCGGCCTTTCTCATTTGTTACTGAATCTAGTAGATCTAACTGGATCTTGCCCAAAGTCGTGCCCTCAATCCAATCCAGTCCAAGGCTTGGATTGAATGTGTCGGCTGTTCCCTTTGCATCGGGTAGCCCACTCTACATCAGGTGAGGAGAGCTCGCGTTCCGCTATAAGCAGAATTTATTGTCTAATTTTCTGCCCCCAAATCCCCAAGTCTTTGCTCAGGGCACTCGATGGCGTTTCCGGCTCGTTTTCCCTGACTGGGCTCGCCTTTTTACAATATTTCTGAGAATTCCCTGATTTTTCCTGGTAATTGAAATTTCCCTGACAATTGCCGGTTTTCCTGGTCGCTAGACACCCTGGTAAAGTGGTTCGATATATATCAATGATTTGATATACAAAAATATGTTAAATTAAGCTCGAGTTGATATTTCCTGGCGTCTCTGCTAATACCGAAGGTTGCGACAAACGGGAGCTTACCAAATAGAACATCCAAGAGCCGCCAAATAAAGTAGAGTGTAGTTGGCAGAGACCGCAAACATTGCTGCACTTACAAGCGCGCCTGGCCAGGACTTCCACCAGCATAAGCAACAAGACACGAAAATAATAATAAAAAATATGAACGACAAACGGAAAAGCAAGACTCATAAAAAAATATCTTTATTCAAAAAAGAAAGCTCGCTAAATTCAAGCAGCAAAAAAAGAAAGGCAAAAAAAAAAAAACGGGCAATGCAATAACGGCAAAAGAAAAAGGTTAAACAAAGATAAGGAGTTCAAAGTGGATGGCACAGCCGTTGTTGTCCACACGCTCGACTTGCCAAAAACTTTTGTTGTTTTTTCTTTTTTGCTTATTTTATATTGGGGTTAGAGAGTCACGCAGCATCAGCAGTGTACGGGGAAAGGGCGCAGACTATTGTTCCTGTTCCGACGGGGGGTACTCCCTACCCTCTCTACAAGCACGCATGCCCTTTCCCTTGCTTTTGCCATGCTCCAGTTTTTTTTGTTTTTTTTTTAAGGTTCATTGTCTTTCTTCTTGTCCGACTGCTCTTTCACTGCCCGGCGTGTATGCTGGCTTGGCAGTATGCCAGCCAAGCAACGCAAGCGAAGTGCTCACCACCGGCGCAATCGGATAACGGGAAAAGCAACGGGTGGCCGGGCTTCGTTCGCTGTTTGCTATATCGAGTGCCCTCGCCATCGGAGTTGGATACAAAAAGACAACGCTCCTATACTATTACATGTGATTTTCAAGGGGATGTTTGGACTGTTCGATATAAACAATAATCCGAAATACATCAGTGTTATATAACCGGGCTCGACAGTAGACCTTTTGGTCTACTGTCGAGCGCCATCTGGCAGATTCTCAGCGAACTACAAACAAAGGGCACGTCATTGTGCCTCAGCCTGTGAGAACACAATGGCATTGTGCTGTTGTACTAATTTTCACAACACACCCCACACACAAAAAAAAAAAAAAAAAAAAATGTTTGAAAAGATTTAATATGAGCGACGATAGGTGCTGACAACCTTGGTCGTGCACGGCAGCGTGCTTCAAAAATGGTGACAGCGGGAAGAAACGGTCGGGGAAGAGGGCGTACGCACGCACCAAAGGCTTACTACGAAAACTTTCAGCCTTTCCACACTGATGAAGAAGAAAGACCAGCAAAGCTGTACTATGGTGGGACGACCTCAAGGATGACTTCTTGGACGACCTCGAGGACGACGCCTAGGACGTCTAGGACGACCTCTCAGACGACCTCGAGGACGACACCTAGGCGACGTCTAGGACAACCTCAAGGACGATGCCCAAGACGACCTCAGGGAAGGCGTTTAGGACGACCTCAAGGAAGACTTCTAGGAAGACTTCTAGGACGACCTCGAAGACAACACCTAGGACGACCTCAAGGACGACTTCTATGACGACCTCAAGGACGACCTTGAGGACGACGTCTAGGACGAACTCAAGGATGACTTCTAGGACGACCTCGAGGACAACCTCGAGGACGACCTCAAAGATGACCTCAAGGAAGACGTCTAGGACGACCTCAAGGACGACTTCTAGGATGACGTCTAGAGAAATTCAGCCTTTCCTCTCTGGTGAAAACCAGAGTGGAAAGGCTGGAAAGGCGGCCGCCATCTATGAGTGACGGCGGCAACCAGACAACGGTTGCCGCCGGCGCTCATAGATGGTGGCAGGTGTCAAGTTTTGTGTCGACATTTCTTTACGGGGGACAGAATCCTGGGGAAACTAGACCTTAACAGCTCCGCTGTAAAAAGGTTCATTACCCAAGGACCAAGAAGCATACCGCGAGTTACACGCTGTGACTATCTGGGTCTTTATCGGGGTACTGAACCGGGTTGGTTCAGGTTCGGGTTAGGTAGCTCTACATTTTGTCCGGTTCGGTTGTGGCTCGGTGATATGTGTGAAATATTCGTTTGGTTTCCAGTTTCACCGAGAGCAAAATGGTCCACAAACCGGTTCTTAAACCTACGTTAAACCGCAGCCGCCCACGCATTTCCTGCGCTAAACAAAAAGCTCACAGCTCTGTCGTTAAGGGATTTTGTGTAATTTTTTGACTTACCCAAACTTGACACATGTTTAAAATACCCTCTTTCCAGCATGCTATTTATTACTTCTACATTCAAAATACCTATTAAGAAAATGTCGACTAAAGTTGATGCCAAAACCTAAACTCAAAATTTTCGGCAACTCTAGTCGGGTTATGTCACCCATCGTATAACTTGCAAGTTGAGCAGGCTGTCTATATAACGGTATTTTGCGTGCCTCTTGTCGTTTCGCTGGTGTGAGCTTCCCCAGCATTAATTTAACACTGTAAAACTTGTAAACCGTCGGGAACAACCTATCCTGTCCCCATAATACATCATCTGACATCACATTTTCAGTGTTGCCAGTGGAGTCTATCAGCACCTCTCAGGTCAAATGTTAACCTTCAAAAACATTGTAAAGAAAAAGTGGTTCTTTTTTTGTTTGTTTGACTATGTTCATAAATACCAGGGAGCACGGAATGTGTGCCACACACACGCGTGGGGCACTGTCACAAACCACACACACTATCTGATTTGTGCTAGTTTTTTCAATGGTGCATTGTAGAAATTAGGGTACGACCAAGTGAACGAGTGCGCCGCACATGCACTATGCGTGCGATGCGATACAGAGCGTGCGATGCATGATGCAATGTGACGCGCAACGTCACCGAGGCGAGCGGTCAGACGATACGACGTAGCACCGCTCTCGCCGGCACGTTTTGTCAGGAGCCCCGTCCTTCCAGACCACCCCTGCTACGCAGCTTAGTGGCTACGGTTTCAAACTGCCACTGCGCGGATGCAGGCTCGAGCCCCACCGGGGCTGGAACTTTATACATAAACTTTACGTATCACCTTAACATCGTGTAATGTTCCTCGCACAAGGTTTGTACAGAAATGCTTGATGCAAAATTTAAGAGCTTTTGGAGGATTTCAAGGGCATCAGAAGACATAATTCGTGACAAAACAAAGCAAACATAACGATGACATGCGACGCCTTTGATTCAATAGCACTTTTTAAAACGGGTGCGTGGTCAGTGATGTGATTGGCCAAAGCCATTTTGGAGCACCTTATGGAGCAGCCAAAACAGTATTTTGGAGCAGCAAATCTGGCCTTTGGAGCAACCAAAACAGTGTTTTGGAGCAGCAAAAGTGGCTTTTGGAGCAGCCAAGACAGTGCTTCGGAGCAGCAACAGTGGCTTTTGGAGCAGATATTTTTAGAAAAATAAAAATACTCGTTTTAATTGCTGTATAAACGAAGAACACTTCATGTTGTGTTGTGTACAGATGCGACGTGTTGTGACGGAACTCGCTGCTTGTGTTTTTACTGCTGAGACATCTCACAGGTGTACAGTGCTGTAGGCATTGCCGAGCAATTCCGAAAAACCGCTTGCCACCGTTTTACTGGTTCCCAACGTGCAAGATTTTCGTCAAAGTAAGCAAACATAAAACAATGGACTGCAAGCGTCCCGGCTGGTGTTTCTTTCGTGAAACCATGTTTGCATGCACGTAAGGGCAACTTCGGCAGGCTTGCAGTTGCGCGTGCTTCGACGCGCAAGCTGAGACAACGGCTGTTCGATCGAAACCTGAACCATGCCATTCCGCTTCGTCGCCAACTGATTGCCAAAATTGTACGGAAAATGTAATTGTCGAGCATACGACAAAAACAGTCCGGCGGCGCGTGCATGCCAGGCTGGCAAACAAGGTACAAGCTAAACACACACAAAAAAGAACCTGAGCGCATCTATGCAAGACATCGCGAGCCAAGGACAAAAAGTTGTTGGAACGCTTTGTGCAACGGCTGAAGCCGGGAGCAACAAGCGCGCTGTGCGGGTTCAACGTCCAGACACTGCCCTCTTTGCTTTAGCTTACTTCTCTTCACCAACTTTCTTCTCCGGCAGATTTTTCACGTAACGGGGTCCCTCGAGATAAAGCCCACTGAGAGAAATTTAGGTAATCAATACTTCGACACAGCAGTCTTTAAGTCAAAGAGGGATTTCTGTAGTAACGTATGATTTAAACAAGAACAGGAATGTTGATGAACATGCGGCGATACATGGTTTAATTTTAGAAAGCGCCATATCTGTAGCTACGTGGGGATGACAACACCCGACGTCGCGCGACCACGGTGACTGGAAGGCAGCGACCAAATATAGTTTTCCCACGGCCGTTGCTTTTAGGAGCGAGTGCTTCAGCTCACAAAGTAACTCCCGCGTCGCAAAAATTTTGTTTCGTTTCACAGCATGACGACGTGGCTGGTACCCGGCACGCTGGCGTCGGAGCGTCCGCAGACATTGCGGACGGTCCGAAGTTGAAAATATTTAAAAAAAAAGAAATATGCGAAACGAAAGCCACGAGACGACGAGAGCGCGAAACGCGAGACTGCAAGAAAACCATGCAAGAAGGGATGCACAATTGATGTAGGGTACTTTGTGTCGGGCGGTCGTTTACGCCACATAACACACGCATTCTCAATTTCGGTACTCAGTTTAGTTTCGGTTTTGAAAGGCGACCGAAATTGACTTTTTGGCGCAGGTTTGGCGCAGATTACCTATATTTTGGTGAAATGTAGCTGGATGTAGCAGGGTTAGTCCCTTGGCGCAGTTTGGCGCAATTGGCGCAGCAATCACATTACTGTGTGGTGCATGACGCAATCACGACGACGACGATTTATGCGAGCTTTGACGGCTTCACAACGAAAACTCTGTTCAGAGCTTGAGTGCTCTGGGCGCGACGCGGCAGCCAGGAAGACGAAGCAGACGAAGGTGCCATGACAAACCCACAACCTTCATAACCCGAGCGTGAAGTTGCAAAAAAATCCCTGCGTGTCTCACGGCATGCGCTTATCTACATCTTCTCGATGCGCACCTGGCACCATCTCTTGGTCACCTCAAAAACAACATCAGGGTGGCGACCCCTACAACAATCCTAGCCTGACTAAAATTATTAGAAAGGTTTTTCGTGCATGGAGCAGGCACGTTTAAAGGGACCATGAAATGATTTTAAAATCGAATTTCATCCACCGCACGTCGTAAAAGGTGTGAAAAGAAACACAAAAACACAAAAATAGGGAGCCAAAAAAAATTATTTGCTATAGAACTTTTAAAAGAAAACTGGACTCTTTTGAGCCTTCTTCCCTTCGCCTCTTCACTACGATGCATCCGCGGAAACGGGGCACGTCAGCCGAATCCACGTCGCCTATTGGGTTAGAGCCTACCTCACCAGCACCGCGATCATAAACAATAAATAGCCGGCAAATGTTTCCTAAAAGTTTTGTTAAATAATATTCAGATCCACATTTTGTAGTATAATTAGAGATGTGTGGCGAAAATTGCCAAATTTGATAATGCTGAGAGCCAAGCGCCATCTACCGTGTGGTAAACGAAGCAACTACTGCGCGTGCGCAGTAGGGCAGGTCCGCGTTCAGTTACTTGGGTCACAACGGCCGTCGAACGTTTTTTTCCTTTGATTTCCTTCCTCTCAAAACTCTGACTAACTGAACGTTTATTTTTCTATGTGTTCTTCTCGCGCGTGCCGACTTCAAGCAGCAAGAAAAAAGTAATTAAAACAGATCACGACGAACAATAACGCTGGCCACGAATCTACCGACTCCAACGAAGCGAGCTGCTCAGAATATAGGCCTAGCAGGCACTCCGACTCGGCGCAGCGTTGCTTCGTCACAAGACCGTCTGCCTACGACCGGCTGGCATGCTGAATGGAATATGCCCGCACTACCCTTGTGGACCCTTCCCGTATTATAGTTTGATCGTTGACCTCAATTTTAGATTAAGAGGTGAGGTCAATCTCTTCCCCTTGTTTTCCGAGGCAGTGTTGACGAACACTCGTCGAAAAGGGACTCTCGTCGATTCTATCTTCTTGTTTTCTGTGATATAGAGCTGAAATAAACGCTGTATGGATTACCTTCGTAACACGGTATTGTACACTTTGTTATTGGTATGCCATTTTTATTCTGACAGACTGCACGTCACTGTCGAGCTATAACAGTTCGTGGGAGGTGTGAGAATCGGCCCGCCATCACCGTGAAAGGACGCGGGAACAGGCTCTTTTCTTGGCGTGTTTGCGTTTGCACGTGTGCCCCGGTGTGTGGGTGAACTGGCGACGCTCGCGCGAGCTGGGGCAGAGAACATTTTTTGAGAAGAGAGGACGACGAGGACAGCACGTTGTGGGACCTTTTTGTGACATTCGGAAACCAGTTTGGCTTGTAAATAGACGTGTTTTTTTTATTCCTCCTATCCGCGGAGTCCTGTCTGGTTTATTGTTCCGTCAGCGACCATCAGCTGCCTCCGTTGTCGGGTCCCGGCGCAATCTCCAAGAAAGAACATCTTTACTGGAGGTATACGTGCAATGCCGGTCCAACCTTTCTTTGCCGAGTGTCGCGTCAGTATCGAGTTGAATCGTAAAAGATCGGTTCCGAAGCGCTTACCAACAGCGCGAATACAGCACTTCCATCAAACGCGCGCGTCCGCTCCGAGTGTGAACAGGTATTTACGTGGCTCTTGCTGACACTCGTAGTTCAAACGTATCTTTTTTAATGTCGGCTCGCTCCTGCATCTCCGAGGCCGCGAAAAACGTCGCGGCAATTTGTTTCCATCTACGTCGCTTTGCAAACGACTGACACGGGCCGGCCCTTTTGCCAACAATGACAGTTGGGTTGACTTCTGGAGTCTTCACCGGAAGACTCGCTGCACTTCCCAACAGGCATACCGGCGTATGGGACTAGTCCCATGCTGTCGCTGTAGCGCAACATATCTCGTTAAATTTCGCTCAGCTGCGATGCAGCGATGAGAGGCGCCGATTCAGAAAATACGTCGGTGACATCAGCGCAGTAAAACCTACCGGCGCACCCCAACTCGTCGCCGCTAACGCTCCCATTCTCCTACTGCCGAGAGAACTTCTGGTTCCGGAAACAGCGTACGTCACGGCTTGTTTTGCGGTCAGTTGGAGAGAAAGAAAAAGTCAATATTTCATTAATTTTTTGTGCAGAAGTTAATAAACCGAGACAAAAACGGATGCCTGTTCGGCATTCAGTGAACATTGACGGTTTAACGTAAAAGTTATCTGGAAAAAGTAAAAAGGTCCTTTCATGGTCCCTTTAAAGGGCAACTCCAGTCCATACTTTTGATTTTGGGATTATGACTTTTTTTAGTGCAGTTAGCGTCCCTGAATTGCAAGGTGTAATGTTTTTCTCATTATTGTGTGCAGTTTTAAAGATATCGACACCTCAAAGTTTTGTTCGGGGAGCGGCCAACAAAACCGAAACTAGCCGCTATGTGAACGTGACGTCAAGATCGTTCTCGTTCAACGAGTACGCAGGCCAAGCGGCACCTACCTCTGTTGTGCTAGCCGTCTAAAGATAGGAGGTAAGCTGATTTTGTTTTAATTCTGTATGCGTGGTAGTTATCCAGCACATGTAGCGAGAGTTGGTGCGTATACCCAAAAGCTAGCGACTGAAAAACCCGTGAAATTGTACGGTGCCGTACTCAGCGGCCGCCACTGTGCTTGCGCTATGCCGTACTCGTCACTTGCATACCCAAAAGCTAGCGACTGGAAAACGAGTGAACTTGTAAGGTGCCGCACTCGGTGGCTGTCGCCATCTGTGCGGTCTTCCGTACTCGTCGCTAGGCCGAAATAGTCATCGGGGCTCCATGGATGGAGCGGTGTTGCTCTACGTGGCGCTGCCAGTGACGGACAGTACTGGGGGCCCTCTCGGATTCGTGCTGCGGGTCAGTCCCAGACACAAAGCTTTGAGGCTCTCCGGTGTGGGCTGCGGCGCCCGAACACACGTGTGCTGGGCTGTACAAGCCTATTTTTTCGGGTTTTTTTTTTTCTCTCGGGTGCGTAAAAGCCAAAGTCCAAAGTCCACTCAACAAACAGCGTTCACCCACACCTTCTCCAATTTGCGGTACCTTGGAAACTTGTGAAAAAGCACCTCCGGATTGCGCAACGGGTTGTTTGAGCAGCCCACAGCACTCCAAGTTGCACTCGGCATCTTTCGAGGAAAAGCTGGGCAGTCTTGGGCACACCGAGTTGCTTGCTAAAACGAGTCTTGAAGTCCTCACAAGCCAATAAACAAAAGGCTATACCGAAGCTACATGGGCTACAGATAAAAGCAACGGCTAAACACGCCAATCACAAGCCAAAGTAGCGGTGGTAACGGCTCAAAGAAGCGCACTCCGCGCAATGCCCGGACCGGAGGAAAAATTGAGAACGATACTGACGTCAGGGCCCAATGTCGCTTTAGCGATCGGCAACCCGCTGGCCGCCCGCTAAGGAGCAGCGGCTCGCGGCGGGTCGCATTTTTATTATCGGCATTAGTTGAGAATGCGGCGTCCCCCAGACGTAATATTTTGGCTGGGGTCGTATTTTGTGTCACTACAGCGATACCAGTAATTTATTTCATCTTGAGTTTTGGCAAGAGTTGCCCTTTAAGTGAAAAGATCAATGCAATTTCTGGTGCTCGGAGCGTAACAGCAATGCTTCTATAGCAGCAAACAAAGTATGCCGCCATGTGCGCTTTTCTTCCACGATATTGTTGCACACCACTCATCGCCGCCACTTGGATGAGTCAAGAGAGGAGAAGTATATCTTCTCTCATGCAAATCAAAGTTTACAAAAAAAAGCGCCCTGTTCTCTCTTTTTTTTTAGTAATGTTATCAGTCTACTGCACTTTGCAGTCTGTGCTCCCATGTACGCCTCCCGTGAGCAAACTTCTCACACTGCCGTGATTCGCGAAAACGGTCGTTTCCAGATTTCCAAGGAATACAAGGAGCATTGCAACTTTCAGGGACATTTAAGCGCGCTTGAAAGGCTTTTATCGAAACCCCAGGTATTCAAGGATTTGAAGAAGCTGCACAAACCTTGCAGGACTCGTTTATGACGTTCGCTCGTGTTGATCGCTCGTCACAATCCTTTGTGACGATCAATTATGAGGCTAAGTGCTAATGCTTGTTTATGACGATTTTCTCATAGAAAACAACTTAAAAGCACATTCTGCGTTAAAAAAAATTATTGTGACTCGTAATTTGTGTTACTACTTTAGATGTATCTATTAATATGTTTAGCCTATTCTGAGGGAAATTAGTGACTATATTAATATGCTGAGCTTATTCTGAGGGAAATCAGTGACAATCGAAATTTCACAGGAGCAGCTCCTTGACACCACCATAGCAGGCGGAAATCATCATCCGCAGCTTTATTTTGTGTCACCCGTAGCACAGCCAGCAACAAACTGTCTGCAAGGCTGCTTCTTTCTTTGGGAACCAAGCCCCTCGTCTCGGTTTCGTCCCTTAATGGTACCAGGATGATTACCAACTATCCCAAGTTACGTGCATGTTTTCTGTTTTCCTGTTTGCTTCCCATTTTCCTGTGTCGCGTTTTCTTTATTGGAAGCCCCATTAAATGCCAACGTTTTGCCCAACATCAAAAACAAAACCCAAATCCGAGAGAAAACCAAAAAAATTACGGAGATGCTTTCAAAATTTAAGAAAATAGACCATAAAAACTTTCAGCCTTTCCACTCTGGTAGAGAAGGCAGACCAGCAAAGCTGTACTATCGTGGGACGACCTCAAAGACAACTTCTTTTACGACCTGAAGGACGACGCTTAGAGGAGGACGTCTAGGACATCTAGAACAACCTCAATGATGACCTCAGGGACGACGTTTAGGACGACCTCAAGGACGACGTCTAGGACGACCTCAGGGACGACGTCTAGAACGACCTCAAAACAATGTTTAGGACGACCTCAAGGAGGACTTCTAGAATGACCTCTAGGACGACCTCTCGGACAACTTCTCGGGCAACATCAAGGACGACTTCTAGGACGACATCTAGGACGACGCCTAGAGAAATTCAGCTTTTCCACTCTCGTGAAAACCAGAGTGGAAAGGCTGGAACGGTTCCCGCCATCTATGACCAAGGCCGGTAAACCGGTTGTCTGGTTGCTGCCGTCACTCATAGATGGCGGTAGCTGTCCAGAATTTTGTGTCTACATTTCTTTTGTGGGGGACACGATCTCGGGCAAACTAGCCCTTAAGAGCTCCGCTGTAAAACACAGAACCCCGAGTAAAAGGTATACTCGTATTGGTCGATGCTCGGGAGTAACTACGCATGGCATCTTCAGTCGCTCACCCGTGTGAATGCGTATGTGGTTCTTGTAGTTGGTGGCGCTGGCAAAGGCACGTCCACAGCCCTCCTCCTTGCAGACGTAGGGCCGCTCGCCCGTGTGGGTGCGCATGTGCACCTTGCGGATGTTTGACGTCGTGAAGGCCCGGTCGCAGCCCTCGAAGGGACACTTGAACGGGCGCTCCCCTGCACCCAAAGACAAAGAGGGAGTGTTGGAACACTTTTTTGGCAGGGGTTTCTGCATTGAGGAAGTTGCATAACCTTCCCCCCCGCCCCTCATGACACAATGTGCAGTGGTGATAACTCAGTTAAACCAATGCTCCCCTTCACCCAAGAATGAGAGAGTGTTTGGGCACCCTTTCAGTGGGCATTCCTCCAATTAGAGATTGAACAGGACCTCCGTCATAACGCCACTCACGGTGCTAATAATTCGGAATAAAACTTTCCTCTATACTTTGCATATGCCTAACTGACGCAGAATGCGTGATGTGTTTGTGCCGGCCCGTTTCAATCTGTTTCCCCCGTTTTGAATTGTTTGGCTTTTGGAGTTGATGCCACTACAAATTGCATGGCTATATGGTTGGTGCCACAATGGGTCACATGACAACATGATCACGTGACGTGACATCAGGTCACATGACGTGATGGTATCACGATACATCCCATCCCAAGACGTCAGTGTCTTGTGACACGGGGACACAGCTTGAGTCAACATGTTCTACAAAATGTTAAACAATGCATTATGCAAAAAAATAAACAAGATAAATGGAATATTTACATGATGGGCTAGAAAAGTTTATCTCACGATTATGCTACATATAAGTGCAACAGAAAAGAGTTAATTAGCTGAGCTATAAATGTGGTCCAATCCGTTTGGGTAACAACTTTTTTTAAGCAGGTAGTTCCAGTCAACCGTTGTTAATGGCAAGGTAGAGTAAACAAATGAAAAAGGTAAGCAAAAATAGGGCAAACCTTACATACAGTAAAACCTCGTTATAACAAAGTTGAAGGAGCGGTCGTAATCATTTCGTTATAACCATTAGTTTGTTATAGCCAATGTTCATTTCTTCCCACTATTGGCAAGCAAGGGGAATTATGATTGTTTTGTTATATCCATTAGTTTGTTATATCCCATTTTGTTATAATGAGGTTTTACTGTATGCCTTAATGCAGCAAAAATGTAACGGAGTAGACATAGCGATAAAATCCTTATGTCACGAATACGATAGTAAATTTGATAAAATTCACTATCATAACCAAGCATGCGTAATAAAGTTTCCTTCTGAATGTGAGTAAATTGAGGATAGGTTTGTAGCGGTGAGACGGGCGCGTGATATTGGACAGCTGTGATGTGAGGACCTGCAAGGTGTTGGTAATTGCTATTATTTTACTGGGTCAAAATGTCAAAGTAGACAGGAAAAGATTGGACGCTGTTGCTAGAGTCCCTTGCACCGACAGTGGAACGTCCTAAGCAGTCGCAAGCAGGCAGAGTGCACTCGAGCACACTAAAAAGCTAATGCGTGGACCAGCTTAAAAAGGCGACCAAAGTGGCTTCCGAGATTGTCTATGTATGGACATAACATAACTTCCCTATTAGAAACTAGATAAAAATCGCGACATGCCCGTTTTCCAGCGATGCGGTGCAGAAACCAGAGGGAACCGCCGAACGCGCGACAGTGAATCGCGAGCGATCGTTTGCAATTCATAATGGCACGTCCGAGGGGCCAACCGATCGCGGTCTGATGTTCAAATGCGTGCAATCCGCATGCGGGAAGCGATCACTTGCGATTGGCTGTCGCACATCCGAAGGCATCCTCTGGCCCTTTTAAGGAAGAATGAGGGTTTTTAATATAACGAAAAATTTAAAAATTGCTGAATTCTCAAAAATCTATTTTTTTACATTATTATTATTATAGCCTTTCGTATTTCCTTAGAAAATATGATCACTCAATTTAACCCCTGGCTATTCTGAAAACAGCAAAATTCAGCTACCAAAAAGCCTGATCTATAAAGCATAGAAAGTTCAGAGTGAGTTTCTAAATTTTGACTTTTTTGTCGAGCACCATTGCCTTATGAAGGTTATGACAATGTCCTCGCGAATAGATTTCAGTAAACCTGATATCGTTTCTTTAGCCTATAACTGAACTACATCCTAAAGCTTTACTTTTTATTTTTATTGCTAACTCAATAAAAACAAGAGTAATTAGCCGGAATTTTAGGTAATTATCGTCCCTTCATTTTCACAATGCAACTTTATTTTTAATAAATAACGTCACTTTTTAAGTATTCTATTAGCTTTTGGGCTGTATGTGGGCCCCTGGAAAAAACCATAGGTACTTAAAAGAAAGTTGAGTAATGCGGATTCTTGGGCGAGTTGGTACTGAAACTTTGAGAACATGATAGAGCTTCCAAACAAGGATGAGAGTTGTGTTGTCTTGTTCTTAGTCTCGTCCCTGTCCTGAAGCAGTATCACATTTTCAGTTACTTGGTGAGAAATCACCTTAGTAATCCATAAAAAATGACCTAATAAAGATTATATACTTTGCCTCACCTTTCGGTGGAGAAAAGGTATTTAAGATTGGACTGCACAGATTCAAAATCAGCACAAAGAAATACACCAGTGTTTGAATTTGTGGAGAAATAAGAAAACACTCCAAAGAACTTGCAGCAATGCTCGAATTGACCGACCCGTGTGGGTGCGCACGTGCTTCTGCAGGTCCCCCGATGTCTTGAAGGTCTTGGTGCAGTGGTCGTGGGTGCAGCGGTACGGTGTCTCCCCCGTGTGCACCCGGGTGTGGCTCTTGAGGCCGTAGCCCGTCACAAAGCTCTTCTGGCAGCCCGACACCTGGCACTTGAACGGGCGGTCCCCCGTGTGCGACCGCTCATGCACCTGCACACCCACACCGCTCACTTAAAAGGCGGCTGAAACAATTTTAACCTTGAAAGAATTGGCAGCTTGCATTTTAGTGCAGAATCATTCCCGAGGAAAGTGTGACCGAACACCATGGTAAGTATAGAACAGGTCGTTAACGCTGTGGCATAGTTTTCTGGTAACGACTGCGCTAGTCGAACCTGGGACGTGGCGGACCCAGGTTCGACTTCCGTGAGCGGCAGGCAATCTTTGTCAAGGATTCGGCAACGTCGACGACGGATGCCCCACAAGGCCAACTACAGTCAAACCCAGATATACACAATTCAAAGAGGATCGTAAAATAGTTTCGATATATCAATAATTTGATATACAAAAATATGTTAACTTAAAGGGGTACTCCGGCGATTTTTGGAGCTACCTCAACTAACTATATTTTCTGACTCTCCGGCCTATGCCCTTTCCGGTATGCTATTTAGTATCGGAAAATTCATAATAGTTATTGCGAAATCGGCAAATGAAAATGATGCAAAAACCAACATTCAAATATACCTGCACTTTTCGGTGCCGTGACGTCAGTGGAAGGCAAGCTTGCCAGTCGAGCGAGCAGTCTAAAAAATAGAATATGCCAATCATTTGTTCCATGCTGGAGCGCGGGGACTAGAGCGAGCTTCTAAAGCATTTATTTGACGCCATGAAACTGCTTCGAATCAGTTGGGAACAAATTCTACAGTCCAAAGATTGAACCCCTGCACTTCCACTGACGTCACTTTTTCGTTGTTGCCAGTAGACTTTCAGTTTGAAAAACACGGTGAGGACCAAAATTGTAAATTCAATAACTTCGTTAAAAAAGTTATTTTGACCTAATATTTGGGATACTATTTTGGCGATGTTGTTCGGTGAATTTAGCAAAATTTCAAGCAAATCAGGGACCATAAAGAAATCGCCGGAGTACCCCTTTAAGCTAAAGTATAAAATTCCTGGCGTCTCTGTTAATACCGAAGGTCGCGACAAGCAGGAGCTTACCAAACAGAACATCCCCCAAACAGAGCATCCCAGAGCCGCTAAATACAGTAGAGCGTACCTGGCAGAAACCGCAAGCACCACCGCGCTCACATGCGCGCCTGGCCGGGACCTCCACACAGCATAAGTGACAAAACACAAAAATAGTTTTATAAAAATTTAAGAAAAATAGAAAAGTGATTGCATAAAACAAATCTCTTGATCCACAGAAAAAGTTAAGCAAGGAACAAAAAAAAAAAAAACTCACTAAATTCAGGGAACAAAAAAAAAAAAAAAAAAAAAGGAAAAAAGAAAGATTTTTACCATTCTCTTAAATGTTGAATTAGAGCGCAGCTCTTGAGGAGGAGGAGGGGAGGGTCACGTGACAAATAGAGACCACTTTTCCGCGGCACTTGCAGGATAGCTCTAAAAATTATTATTTTTTGGTGTAAATTCGTTTTATGACTTCCTTTTACCAACCCGGATGCTAGAAAAAAATGTTTTTTTTCCTCGGCATGTGTCCTCTAAAACTGCCAAAGTGTAGGAATGCAAAAACATCTGTATATGTAGCGTATTCCTACAAGCCGCGCGTTGTGCTGAGCTTGGCCGGTCGACCTGTGTACATGCTGCCCGGGCGAGCTCTGCGGCCGGCCAATCTGCAGAGCCTTGCCACCCTCTCCCTCGGCTAGTCCGCTGCACCATGACAGTGAGGTGACATTCCTTGCAACTATGCCGTGCATTAGCCAATGGGAGCCTATCAACCAATTCGCTGCTACACACTACAGGCTTTGCTATCTCCAATAGGGCAATAGAGGTGCCATTTGGCACGGCTTCAAGAGCTGATAACGCCGGTTCGCTCCATGGGTCAGTTCGTGCTTTCACAATAAAAAAGCAGACTCCTTCGCCACAACAAAAATGGGTAGTTGAGCGTTTGGTTCCCTTACTGACGCGAGCGGTGCCGGGGATCCACTTGGCGCCACCGCGTTCGAACCATTCAGTTTTCTGCAAGCTCTGTCCGCCACGCGAGTAGGACGTCCACGGAGCGCTTGTGCGCTTACCTCGCATGACACTGGACCATTTAGTGCCATCCGGTCTCCACGTGTGTACGCATCTCCTTCACGCTAACGCGTCACCTTTTGTTTTACCGTCTTTGCCATGCTACTACGGAAAAGGGGAGACTTTCGTTTTGTCTTCGCACAAGTTAGCAGAAACGCCCTGTGCTTCTATGGTCACCGATGAGGTGAAGGCCTCCGGCATGCGCTCCGGTGCCTTTTGCCGCGCTATGGTCGCACTTGCTCACTCGAGGCTTCCAAGATGCCAGAGTGCGGGGAAAATACGCTCGTAAGGCATTCATTACTTGTAATCGATTACTTTTCTTAGCAATTTTATAATCGTTCAAATATGTCTATTAGAAACTAATCGTGAGAGTAATCTGACTTCCTTTAGAAGCTTTAAAATTACTCGCATCTGTTTCGATTGTTTTCCTCCATTTTCTCGTGGCACCTTTTGCTTCTACAAGTTTCCTGTCGAGCAATCCTCGAACCGAGTCTCTGACACGAGGACGGCTTATTGAAGTTGGCCAATTAAAGAGACGAGTACAGTCACCGACCGTTTTTTCGGACTCCGATATTTCGGACTTGTTGGATATTTCAAACGTAAAGGTGGAACCGTGACTTTCCGATAGAAATAGTGCATATTCACGACCAATGTTTTGGACAGCCTGAAGTCCGAAAGTTAGATTATTCGGACAAAATCGTTGCAAGCCATCAGCGGAAAGCACCATCAAGAAGCGGCCACTTTGAATTCTATGTTGGCTGCAAATGGATTGGCTTTGTTTGGCAGCGCTACTTGAGTACTCCTGAGTACTCCAGCTAGGTGAAGCTATGCTAGCCCTTTTTTCCATTTAGCTGCATGTCATCATCATCATCACCATCATTATCATTTTGCTTTGTTTTTCCGTTCCTTCGCGTTGCCAGTCGCCATTTCGCGCTTGTGGATTTGCACTTCTTATCTGGTTCGGACAGCGCTGGCTTGGATGCTATGGACCCATCTGTTGTTCTGCCGTCGCAATGTGTCGTTAAGAAGCGCAGAAAGTACTCGACCATAATGCTAGAAAAGAAGGCAGTGATTCTCAAGCTAACAGAAAGTTTCCGAACGCAAACAAAGGCGTAATTTGAAACAAGGCACTATTTACGGTTTTTTTAAGCCCACTTGGAAGTAATAAAGGCAAGTTTTTCAATCTGCTGATTTTTTGGACTGCTCTATTATTCGGACGTTTTTTGGTCCCTGCGAAGTCCGAATAATTGGTCGGCGACTGTGTTTTATAATTCGGTGATTTTAATTCAATAACGTACGGCACCCTTTTTAAACGGGCAGAAAATTCTGTCGTCCTGAAAAACAGAAGCAATCGCGAGAGTGACGGCTGCTTTTTTAAGTAGCAGTCACTTCCTATTCTTCTCGAATCACCGAACTGAATTCATTTCAGCCGAGAGTAATTGCAATTGTAATCGAGAAGTTTTTTTCGAGTAAAGTGTATGAGTCTGCATAAGAAGGTGGGAAGCTTGCACCGGAGGGGAGACGACAAAACCGCGCCGTCCCCATTCCATCAGCGACTACGGCTACGGCACCTGAAACCGGCACCCGACCGGCGCGTCGACGGACTGCGGAAACCTCGGCGGCCAAAAGTCGGGACGCCGCGACGACGGCGACGCAATGTTCCGGCTCTTTGGACGTCATCTGTTGCCCCTTCAAGACCGCTTTTGACGCGCGGGCGGAATGGGACGCCAAACGCGCCGGGCACCGCACCGAGGTGAACGCATCCCTTGCAGATCCCGACACTGACCTTGAGGTGGTGCGGCGTTGTGTAGAGCTTCCCGCAGCCGTCGTAGCTGCACTGGAATGCCTTGCCCAGGGTCACTGTGCTGGGACTCCCCGAGGCCACCGAAACGTTCTGTTCCGAGGAGAAAACGACAACGGAGCGGTTCTACTCATCCAATCGCATACATTCGACGATCTTGTTTATTTACTTGCAATGTATTTTAAAATCTAATCCATAAAATTCTAAAGAAAAAAAAAATAGACACTTGGTAAAAGTGTGGTGGTTCCAGAAAACGTTAAATTTAGGGACTGCTAGTTGTGAGAAGCTTGACCGGTCTTTTTCTGTACTTTGGATTCTCGAACACTGTTTCGATTTCCATCTTTTCTTTTTATTACATTCTTCCCATAACCGTCAAAAAGAATGTCACGTATAGTTTCTCCACTGGTTTTGTAAATATACTGACTAATGTGATAAAACTGTTTCTTAGTTACACTTTTCTTTTATTTCTTAACTCAAACATGCTGTTCCCTTTAACGCCAGAGTCCCACTGGAGCGACAGACAGAAACAACCGACACCGACAAGTTTCGTGTGCGCGCAGCATGCATGCAACGGTACTTTAGGCAGGTTGCAGTCTCTTGGTACGAGCGATTAGAAACCTGCCAGATACCTCCGCAAGCATGGGGCTTGCCAGTGTCAATCATTTCCGTTTGGCACTCCATTGGGACTCGGGCATAAGGGGGGATGCTACCTCACAATTGCAACTTATCTTTTTTAGAAGCCACATTTCTTAAAAGTAGTCTTATCACTTATCAGCATGCTCTTCAGGGATGCTGTCAACAATGTGCCATCCCAGCAACCAAACTATTTTTTCCACAATAAGTTATTTTCGAGGTGCCAGGACCACCCCATGTGTAACATTCGAATGCATTTGTCTCAGTCTCACTTTTTGGCATCAAATCTTGGTTCAGAAAAACTATAATTTCATAATATAGAATGATGTGTGGAGGCAGTTTTTGGAATTCCTTTATCAAAATTTCGTAAGGAACTTGGCAGTCAACTTACTTTCTACATTTTTGTGTTCTTTTGTCATAAAAGGACGCCATTCCCTCAACCTAATGTGTGAAAGAATTTTTTTTTTTACATTTTCATTTTTTTATTAATGTTTGCATAATTTTGGTAATTTCTTTCCACAGCTGTATGATGCAGTTGCTATACTAAATGTTTAAAAAAAAAAAAATATGCATCTTTACGTGGTGAATGATGTTGACTGGGGTGAAGCTCTGGTGGTGCTCGTCTGCGTAGACGCTGAGCCACAGCATGCCGAGCCTTTCGTTCGTTTTCATCCATGTCACGCTGCGGTCAAATGCTCAAATGCGTATATAACCATGTTCCATTCCACACATTCTCTTTCTGACATGGATGACAGCAGAGTCGGCGTATAGACCGTCGACTGCGGTGGTGCCGTCGACAGAAATGCGCAGACGCTTCACTTCACGCAAATTCGGTTTCTGCGCACGCGCAGTGCCCACACTTGGTGTGGGCAAACGCGGGCTTGTTTGTAAACAGCGTGTCGGTCTATAGAAAGTCGTCGAAGTCGTCGTTGTCAGGGACGGCCCCATCGCCTAGGAAACTCCGTGGCCCAGGACAACAAAAAAAGCATGTTTTTAGTTAGGCCTCGAAACAAACTAACTAAGTAGCACGACCGAAGCCAATGGACGAAACGCCGGCAGCTCTAGTGTCCTCTAGTGGCCGTTCTGTACACCACACTCGCCAGATTAGACGCCCTCTCCCCAGAGCATTGGGTGCATTGGGCCAGATGGGCGGCCCATTTCACCCTTTGCGCTTTATCAAGGGTCCGTTTCAGCGCGTGTGCATTCCAAAATCTCCTTTGGGACCCAAAAGTTTGTGCCAAATTGTTCATGAAATTTCGGCAAACGAGACTTCGTTACATAAAGGTAAAAAATACATGTCGTGTATACACGGTTAGAAAAAGGTAAAAAATACATGTAAAAGGTAAAATGTAAAAATACATTTTACCTCCCTGTAAAAATACAGGGAGGTAAAAAATACATGTCGTGTATACACGGTTAGAAAAAGTTTCGTACTTCCTTACATTGGGGGTTTCGTTGCATAGAAGTTTGTTACATCGAGGCTTGACTGTATAAGAAAAGAAATAATTTTTATATACATATTATGCTTTCTTATAAGTAAATATAGGATATAAAGATAAAGAGGTTAGATTTTATTGTGGTTTTAAAGTTATTATGTCACATGACCTTACAAAGTTTAAGACAATTTATCAATTTTTCACCGTTTTCTAACACTAATAGCAAAGACCATGCATCATAAAAATAGTATTAATATATGTCTTTATAGGAGGTATTCACTAGACGCCATATTTGAGGTAACTGCTCACAGCGCATGCCCGAGAAGAGTTTCCTGTCAGCTCTCGGGCAACCGCTCGAGAAGAGAGGAAGGAGAAATTCTCTTATCACCAGGACTCTCCTTTGTAGGTCCCAGGCTTCCCCAAACGTCGCTATTCTCCCTCTAGAAGATTATAGAAGATTAATGTGCCACTCAAAACTCGTACAAAAGCGTCTTTTCCCTCTCTCTCTTCTCCGGTGGTAAGAAAGCAGCAGCGAGCTCAGCTATGACCGCCAGTGAAAACTCCCTATAGTTATATTGTTTAGCAGTCGCACACTTGTGTGGGTGGCGCGCGTGCCATCCGTGCGTGTGGGCATGGTTGGCTAGCGCGGGTGCGGCCTCCATTGCCTTCACCCATGAGTGCACGTAACTGAAGCAAGGGTGCAGGCAAGCTGGTTTAATACAGACATGGTAACCCCAGCTCCAGGGTTACCATGTCATGTGTGCATCACTGCCACGACGAAGCGGTTAAGGTTTGTCGTGTGTGGTTGGATTGGTTCAGGGCGTATCTCACATGCAGCAAAGTGCTGATGTAGCGCTGCTCACGTGTCATCAGCCATTTATCGTCTGCCATGACCAACAGTTCTGACGGTGGGATACGAAGCTGGTGAACGCTCCCGTCAGCACGCACTTAGCGCAAGGTCAGCGCTATGCTTGTAGCACTCGGCTGCATGTGTGAACAGGCCCTTAGTGTGAGTTTCAGTGCATCAAAGAGGAGAAATGCGAGCCCACCACTCCATACGTTCTTGACTTGCGCGCACGCTCGCGCAGTCTGAATTTCTGCAGACTACCCACTCGTGCTTGAAGCTGTAGCGCACACAGACCGGAAGTCGATTCCTGCGTGGAAGTAGCCAAGTCGGGGAGGGCGGGCGGTACATCCACACCGGAAGTAACCTAGTGCATGGATGGAGCCTCATCTCCTCCCGACTTAGCTACATCCCTGCGCGTGGATGTAGACACTCCCAAAAAAAAAAAATCAAGACAACTTAAATTTTTATAACATCATAACTTACATCAATATGGTGAAGGAATGCTTCCGCCTAAGATGAAATGCAGCCTGTGCCCTCTAGGTGACTAGTATGCAGCTGAAAAAATCTGCCTAACCTATAGGCTTTGGTCCGGGCATTTCAGCACAACCAGCTATTTCCAATTACAAATTCCGCTGACTGGGTGTTAGCTGTCAGTAAAGCCAGTTTGATGCCGAAACACTTTCATTTTAGGAGGAAATATTCTTTTATCTTACCATAAATTTCTTCACCTTGGCAACTACTTCTGAATGTTTCAACAAAACTTTAAAAATCCCTAAAATAGGTCGCTTAAAAAAAATATTCTTTCTGGAACAAACTGTTAGGCCCAGGAGATGTCAGGGATGGCAAAAAAACATACCAATTAGCTAATAATTATTGAAAACTTACTAATACATTTTTTTGAGTTAGTGAAGATAAACGTAAGGTTCCAATTAGAAATTTGCTAAGCATCATTGAAAATTACTAAATCAACTTGTTTTAAAAGGATATAAGGCAGAAGCAGCATTTTACGGCGTTCCAAAAAATTTCCTAATTTCGATACAGTTTTAGGTTTCGACTTTCTATTGGCGCAGATCTTTTTTCCAATGGTTCTCCTCATCCAAGTGGCCGAGGTGCACAACGCACATGTGCCATATTCCCATCCAATGAATGATGGCTATACGCCTCGTCCATGTGAAGGCAGGACTGCTGGCACAAAGATGTGTTCTGACAGAAAACTAAAACCTACAAATGCGTCCAAATGAAGTTTTTTTTGTTTTTTTTTAATGCCGTGAAATGCTGTACCTGCCTTATATTTTCTTGAAATAAGTTGATCTAGTGGTTTTCGATGATGCTAATAAAATTTCTAATTGAAACTCGAAACTCATGTTCATTTTCACTAATTTAAAACTCAGTAAACTTCAGTTACCGTTTTTTCCAGTGTATAGGTCGCAGTTTTTTTCAAACATTTTCCTTGGTGCGTCTTATACGACAATGTGACTTTTATGCATTTTATTTTTACTTGACTGTACAACAATTTTTTTTTATGCGCCACGCGCCATCTTTTGTGAAGCACTGAACTACGTAGCCATAGATGTGTTGCCCCTTCCAGGAGGCACTGCAGTCAACGCACTCTTCTACACTTTTCGTAACCGACTTGGAAAGCGAGAAATTTTACGGTTTCCCCAGAGCGGCTCAATGTGAATAGGCGAGACAGTGAGAATAAAACTTTTGCTGCATGTGATCGACATTGCTTAATTCAACCCCGGTTCTGTATTCTTTTGGCTCAGTCCAGCAACACTAAAAGGTAAGGGGGCGGGTTTACATGCATTACAGAAAATGTTCCGACATCTTTCTTAGTTTTTGTTTGATGAGCAGTTTTTATCTACCACGCTCCAGCTGTGTTGCGGCATGTAAAAGAAAGAATTGCGGCTAGCCAATCTTTTAGCAGTACCCCAGGAAGTGTGTCGAGACTTACCTATCTGCCTGCGCGCCGATGCTCGCGTCGTATCCTAGGCTAGGCCTAGTGGTCCTAAAGCTTGGTTAACGAGTGTCTGACACGTTGAATTTTCCTTCACTCAGCATGTGTACATGTTAATAACGCAGAGAGCCCTCATTTGCTGCGAATCCCTCGATTTCCTCCGCCAGACACTGCCGTGCTACAGGCATTTCTCGCAAGTCAAAACGTGAAAGTTGCACGTCAAATGGTACATGCGATCTAGCTGATTGTGCGCAACTCCGATTTCGCGATACCAATGCGCGTAAGATGAAAAAAAAAAACTCATTGCGTGAACAGTGCAAAGAGGTGCGACTAATACAAATTTAGCACCTTCCCCCACCCAATGCAGCTACATCGAATCTCAACACCAATGCTGCCGTGCTTCAAATGTGTCGAGTGGTATTTGTGCCAAATCTTAGATATTGCTGCAAATTGCCACAATACTGCAAACATGGGGTTCGCAATACGCCCGGTTGAGACGCCAGTTTCTGAAGGCCGTTTGACGCGAATGGGCAGAAAATAAAAGACAGACTCACCACTTTGATCTGACTGATGGTGTCCTCCTCTTGACTGCCGTCGCTCGACGCCTGTGGATGGTTCCATTAGCAGTTAGTGCAATAACAGTCAACTACTTAACTGATCAATCAAATCACTCGATTAAGTGGTAATTATTCAATCAATCATTGAATCAACCTACTGATCAATCAAATCAATCCATTCAAATTCAAAAACAGCTGAAACCCAGCTGGGATGACAAAAGTATGACTGCCTGTTCCTTCATTTAGGGACAACTCCAAACTGCATAGTTTTATGAAAAAATTACAAGAGGGAGCTTAAGCTTCGCCTTCAAGAGTGGAGAGCAATAGCTAAATACAGTGTAGACCGCATATAACGTATGTCGCGGGAATCGCGAAAATCCGCACTATAAGCGGTACCGCGTTATAACCAAAACATAAATTTTTCAGGCCAAATACATGCCATGAGACAACTTACCTTTGTAAAACAATTTATTTTATGCGAGATGAAAAATAAAGTTTAGTTTGAGGAAAGTCTTTATTTCACCAGACTAGTACACTTCTCTCTCAAGTCTGTCACATATTTTGAAAGAAATGAGCGGCTTTTGCCTGGCGCAGCCTTTTAGCGGCGTCGCGGGTTGCGGACGGACGTTGCGAGCGTTCAGGATTGCTAACCCTAATCACTTTTCTCCGGAGATGAAAACGCGTGAAAATTCGGATCCTTCATACGGTACGCGCCAGTAATACCTTGAACTTGAGCACACGCATGAAATGCGCCAAATAAGAAATCCGGGCGATGTTCGAGGACACAAATGCTTAGAAATCACCACTGTAGTCGAAGTAAACAAACACAACGACACGGGCGTTTCTGCCGTCTTAGAGCGCCGCCACAACATCGCCGCTCGAGTAGGTGGATCTTCCCTTCTAGTACATGCTGGGTTATCATAGCGACACACAGCGAAAATTCACAGTAAAGGATAGCGCTTTTACGCAGAACGATGAGATGAACGCCGTCTAAGACGACGATCACAACCGATGCCATGTTTGCGGAGAAGCAGCCGGCCCGCGACCGGCATGCGACGCGCGCAAACACTTCTCGACCTGCGATTGGTCTGTCGTTGCGGTTGTTTCGGATGTTTTCAAGGAAGCGGAGGGACGCACGCACGTGAACGACACGTGCGTGCGTCCCTCCGTCACTAGGGCAACTGAAGCCTCTCTCTTCGCTTCTCCCGCTTCTTCGAGCAACCTCCTTGCCCCGCGAGTGCCCCTTGCACAACGCTTGCGGCTCGCGCCGTCAGCGCCGTTATATCTAGTGTTGCACAGGGAAGCGTGCTCGCTGCTCCGGTCGTCGGCGCGGTCGGCGGGCTGTTCGAGAAACCGCACTATAACCGGTATTTCCCTTCGCGCACCTGCGTTTTAAGCGGTATGTAATTACATGGAGTTCTATGGGAGGCGAACCGGTGCTTTAAAAAAAACGCGTTATACCCGGTCCTGCACTATAAGCGGTTACTTTGTAAGTGGTCTATACTGTACATATAAACCCCCGCTCGTTCCCAAGCCATGCAAGCGTGTCTGCGTAGCCTTGTTGGTAGCGCGTCTGGCTCACAACCGAAGGGTCATGGGTTCGATCCTGCTTCGCCTCAAATTCCACGATTTTTTTTTTCTTTTTTTTTTATGGTAAATGAATTATTTATTAACCAATCAGGATTTTCCTGTCCCACCAACGCCGGCTTTTCTGTGACACGGGCTCCTTAAAGACCGAACTACACTTTGTGCTTTCCACTTTTGCCCACTTCCTCGTTTCCTCTATATTTTCTCCACCTTTTACCTTGCCCAAGCTTGGCTCCCTTTGCAGCTTGGGAGAGGGGAGCGCTAAGAGGATTATCTTTCCTGCAGAAAACCAAAGTTGTTTGTCGGCCTTCACAGCTGTCGCTGTAAAACTCGGAAGCTCACAAAACGAAATGCCGGTGCAATTGCTTAAGCATCGCACAATTACCTAGCCAGGCATACTTACTTGCATTTCAAAAATACAAGTTTATTTATAAATGTTTAAATAAAAAATATACTCCTAAATGTCAAGTATGAATATTTTTACAGCAAAGCTGTTATGCACTAGGATCTGGGAAAAAAATGTGTCTGCAGATGTTGACAGAAAACTTCCCATTGGTCATGGCAGGTATGAATAATTAAAAAAAAAAAGAGGGGGAAACCAGCATGAGTCATCCTTTTTCGGCACTTTTAGATATAGTCCGTTACAAGTCAAGAAGGTAGGAGAAGCTCCTCCCACAAGCGTGATGCGCCTGTTTTAAATCCCTCCGCAGTCTAAAGAATAGTTAACTGGAAACGCCCCTTGTTCCGCTTCAATGAATAGATATTGGCTACAGAGTGATGCCAACTTGTCTCCGACCCCCACATTTTAAGAAAGCGACCTTTGTATTCATCGGAGAGGAAACAAAGCCCTTGAAAGTGACCTTTGTTTCCATTGGAAGGGGAAAACTCTAATCTCCCGCTTGTGGCTTCCACAACACTAAGTCAAAGTCGAAAGATGAAGCAAATATTTACAAAAAGGCAAAATTCTCTCCCGTAATGGCCACGACATCACGGAAACGATGGGACGCTATTGGATGCGGAAGGACATATAAATCCCTTTGAGGGGCATTTTCCGCTACCTTCTTGACCTGTAACTTATTATAGTGAGGTCCTGATCCCTTGTTATCATCTCTAGGCATCGTCTTCGAGGTCGTCCTTGAGATCGTCCTAGAGCTCGTCCTAGGCATCGATGTCTAAGTGTCGTCCTAGAAGTTGTCCTTGAGGTCGTCCTAGACGTCGTCCTCGAGGTCGTCCTAGACGTCGTTTTCGAGGTTATCCTAGAAGTTGTCCTCAAGGTCATCCTAGAAGTTGTCCTTGAGGTCATCCTTTAGGCGTCGTCCTACGTGTCGTCTTTGAGGTCGTCCTAGACGTTGTCCTTGAGGTCGTCCTAGAAATCGTCCTCAAGGTCATCCAAGGCGTCATCACCAAGGTCGTCTTAGGCGTCGTCCTCAAGATCGTCCTAGACATCGTCCTCGAACTAGTCCTTGAGGTCGTCCTAGACATTGTTTTTGAGGTTGTCCGAGAGGTCGTCCTTCAGGCGTCGTCCTACGAGTCGTCTTTGAGGTTGTCCTAGACGTCCTCAAGGTTGTCCTAGAAGTCCTCGGCGTCGTCCTCAAGGTCATCCTAGGCGGCGTCTTTAAAATCATACTAGAAGTCGCCCTTGAGGTCGTCCTAGATGTCGTCTTCGATGTGGTTTTAAAAGTCATCCTTGAGGTCGTCCTCGACATCGTCCTTGAGATCGTCCTAGACGTCATCTTCGAGGTCGTCCTAAAAGTCATCCTTGAGGTCGTCCTAGACATCGTCCCCTAGGCGTTGTGCTAGAAGTAGTCCTTGAGGTCGTCCTTTACGCGTCACCCTAGACATCGTAAAAATAACAGCTTCACTTGTCCTCCATCTTCACATGAAGTGGAAGGGCTCTACAATTTTTTTTTATCAGATGCTCCCAAATAGGACGCTGGCCCTAAAAGGAGATCTATGCGAAGGAGGAAAACGGAGCAAGGTGTGGGTCACGATTCTTCTCTGCAAGAATATGGACGCCCGTGACAAGCGGGTGCCGTTTATAATTGGAAAAAGCAAGAAGCTGCAATGCTTCAAAGATGCTCGGGACCTTGAAATCGAATAGACGTCCAACACAAAGGCATGGATGACCCGTGACATCTTCCGCAAATGACCCTATGACTTCGACAAGGCGATGAAGAATAACAGCCGCAGTGTGTGTCTACTGCTGAACAACTGTTTCGCGCACCACATACCAGACCTGGAGCCAACAAATGTGGAGCTGCAATTCTTCTCACCGAACTGTACGTCCCTGATTCAGCCGCTTGACCAGGGCATTATCAATAGTGTGAAGTGCGCGTGTCATTGGTGGCTGATCAATAAGCTCCTGCTCAACCTTCGTTTGAAACGTCATTGAACGTGGACATCTTTCAAGCACTGGAGATGCTCTCTATCTTGGAAAGCCACGACAAACGAAACCATGCAGAACTGTTTCCAAAAAGCTGGGTTTGAAACCCTTTCAGCATCTACAACCAGTATGCTTGGGGAAGCAAGCAGAAGTACTCCCACAGTTTCGTCCTTTCCGAGTGAAGATGAGACGGAGCCAAACCAAGAATCTTTTCTGGGAGCCTGGCAGTCCCTCCGTGCAACGGTGTTCTCCCTCACGATGCCACTCTGGAGGACTACCTCTCTGAAGACTCGTGCATTGCTGCGATGGAAGAGGTGACTGACACTTCCATCGTGCAGGATGTAGTCGGGAACTCGATAGAGGATGACGACGATTTTGAGGCAGACGCCGAAGAAACTCTTGAGACCCCAAGCACTCGGGAAGTTCTTAGTGCAATGGATGTACCGAGGCAGTACATGGGGTCGCACAGGCAACAAGATGCTGTGCAAGCGCTCTGGGCGCTCGAGCATTGTATGACACCACTGCTACTGTCCAACAAGGCACAAGCAAAAGTCACAGACTACTTTTCCCGAAAATAAATGGCCTTTTAGGAGAGTTTTCACACCCGTAAAATGCTTTGGAAATTTTCTGCATGCTAAAGCCAAATTTTTATTTAGCAAAATATCAATGTAACAATGTAAATTGCGAATTTTACCGAGTATGTTACGTCGAGGTTTAACTGTAGCCGTTTTTAACCTTGACCGCAGTTATTGCACGCGAGGGGGCTGTGCCGGCCACTGGTAAGCTGACGCCGACATAGGCAATCAGCAGGGAAGGCGCCAGGATCTTCATAATGGGGGGGCAATGGGGAGGCGAACCAAAATGGGGGGGGGGGGGGGGGGTTGCTCTGAGGTGCTGTCGCTCACGGGCTTATCGAAGATAGCTTATGCGGTGTGCTCATTGAAAATGGAAATGCGGAGACACGAGAAGGAAGACGGGAAGTGGGGGGGGGGGGGCGGTTGAGGGTATCACAGCAGGGACTTCTGCCCCCTGCGCTCAGACTCACAACCAGGTTTGGCTTCCCTTTCTGAGACGGTCCGGAATTCCCCATGACCTTGACTCTAACTAAGCTCCCCTTCGTTCACGTCTCCGGTCTCAGCTGAAGATAAGCACCACAGAGCGGAATACGGAGAGAAAAGCCAGCAGGCGTCACAAAGGGGAGCTGCTTTTCTAAAGCGCTTGATAGCTTACTTGCCCGCGGTACGATTTCCAGTGGCTGGAAGTTAATAGAAAAAAAAAAGGGCATGAACGGCTCTAAAGTCTGGACACTTGTTACACTGTTTTCGTAGGCAATTATTTGTGTACAAAGCTGCTTCATCTTGGGGTGGCAGAAGACATTTTAGGGGAGGCGCCCGCCACCCCTCGCCTCTTCTTGGCGCCGTCCCTGGCAATCAGGTGTCCGAATGGCTCAACACTCAAACTTTGCATTTGGCGAAAAATCGTAAAAAAAGGAAAAAGCATTAACTTTACTCTGCAAATCAGGTTTATTTCATCTAACGTTTATCATAGTAGGAAAAATCCTTCTGTCCAAAGAAATCGGTGATGTTCCGCTGCTCTGTTTTTCTTTAAGGGACACTGATACAGTGATGTGATTGGCCTAAGCCATTTTGAAGCACCTCTTGGAGCAGCAAAAACAGTGTTTTGGAGCAGCAAAAGTGGCCTTTGGAGCAGCCAGAACAGTGCTTCGGAGCAGCAAAAGTGGCTTTTGGAGCAGCCGAAACAGTGTTTCGAAGCAGCAAAAGTGGCCTTTAAGAGAGGATGTGGGGAAGAAAAAAAACTTCTTTGTTTTTAAAGTCATTGGCATGAAACTTGCAGACTAGGTTGGTATAGGGGCCCTAATAACCACTGCAATGTTTGAATCAATTATGCCTATTGGATTTTGAGAAACACGAATTTCTGTTTCTTTGTTTTGCCAATCCCGAGATAATTTTGGAGCACAGTAGCAAAATGAAATTCTCTGGACAAGTGCTTGAATATATACCAAAGGGGGAGACAGAGCCCTTTTTAGAAATTCTTTTCTGGAACGGCTTTAGTGAAAGTTCAAAAGTTAATGTTACCAAATTCGCAAATAAGTACAAAGACATTTTATGACTTCAAAAAAAATTTACACTTTAAAGGGGTACTCAGGCGATTTCTTTATGGTCGCCGATTTGCTTCAAATTTTGCTAAACTCGCCAAACAACATTGCCAAAATAGTATCCCAAATATTAGGACAAAATATTTTTTTTTCACAAAGTTATTGAATTTACAATTTTGGTCCTCACCGTGTTTTTCAAACTGAAAGTCTCTACTGGCAACAACAAAAAAGTGACGTCAGTGGAAGTGCAGGGGTTCACTCTTTGTACTGTAGAATTTGTTCCCAACTGATTCGAAGCAGTTTTATGGTGACAAATGAATGCTTTGGAAGCTCGCTCCAGTCCCCGCACTCAAGCACGGTACAAATGATTGGCATATTCTATTTTTTAGACTGCTCGCCCGACTGGGAAGCTTGCCTTCCACTGACGTCACGGCACTGAAAAGTGTGGGTATATTTGAATGTTGGTTTTTGCATCATTTTCATTTGCCAATTTCGCAATAACTATTATGAATTTCGCGATACTAAATAGCATACCGGAAAGGGTAAAGGCCGGGGAGTCAGAAAATATAGTTAGTTGAGGTAGCTCAAAAAATCGCCGGAGTACCCCTTTAATGCAGAAACCGAGATTGTCATGCCCTTCTAGCACTCTCTGGCACCAAAATAAAAAAGGACTGCATACAAATCGAGCCACTAGTTAAGAAAATATCAATGGCAGAAACAGTCACGCCTCAAGAAAATGCGTTCCTGAGAAAGAGAGTCTCAAAGTTTGAGGCACGACAATAGTGTCAGAAGGAACCCGCAGCATAGTCTTGTGTGCTGCGTTGCAACCTCCTCTTCTGGCGTGCTTCGGTTTTTGCACTGTGGCGTTTGGTGGCCTTGTGTAAGCGGAGGGTGTCCTTCTCCGAAGCCCGCCGGAGAGCCAAGTGCGCAGGCTGCAGGTTCATGGCACTGGACATCTCTAGGTGTGCCCTAGCATGGCCAGCATTAAACCTGACGACTGCCTCGTGCAGCGCAGTCTGTACCGACACCAGTGAGGCGTGCTGCTCCTTCGGCATCAAGGCCCATAATACAGAGTAGAAACTCTCTGCAGCATTTTGCGACTTGGCTCTCAAGCAGCGTTCAAGAAGCAATGTCTGCGACAGACGCTCATACACAGGCAGCGTGGCCTTAGCAACGTAGTTGGGGAGGCTGCACTTGTGTTTGGGTTGTGGCTGTCCCTTTTCCTCGGCGACCTTGTTCCGGCACCAGGACTCCGGCCTTCCTGGACAAAGGCCGTGTCTTGGGTCTTCATCCGTCAAAGGCACATGGTAATATCTGGCCATCACGGAACACTTCATGGATTCCACATCGTTACTATGGCTTCTGATAGCCCATCCGTAATACCCAGTCAGCCTCTCAATGAGCACCTTTGTGAGGCGGCCCTTTCCTTGAAGAGGCTTGTCGCTCTTCTGCAAGAGCTTCCGCAGAGCAGTCCCCATACGTTTTTGTACATGGTTGAGGCACTCCTCTTTCTTTATGGAAAGAAACCCGTAGGTCTTGTCTTCAGCTAGAGCACAGAAAGTTCTGCTGTCCCCGTCAGATATTAGTGTCGTGTAGCGCAAGTCATGTTTCTCCAGAGAGCGCCCTAAAATGGCGAGTGCCACGTCGACCTCCATTCTTCCCAATTGCGTCGGTGTTTTTCTGGCACTCCTGGTTCTGATGCCACTCAGGGTACCTCTCCTCTCCCGGCTTGGGTCCAGTCTGGCAGCCGTGACACAGATTGGAGAGAACCTCAGCATCTAGGATGAGGCCAGTGTCATACTCAATCACGCTCCCGACACCAACATGGGAGCTGTAGCCTCTCTTGAGCCATGTGCCGTCGTAGAAGACAACAACATCCTTGGTGAAGATGGGGTTCATTTCCCTGTATGTGCTTTTCACAGCAGCGGCTGACTCAGTGTAGATCTTCTCAGCAGTAGCTGCAGCCGACTTACTAACAATGTTTTTCAAATGATCTTGGTAGGTCTTGTGGTGGAGCCCTCTATGTGATACATTCATCACTGCCCAAAAATCATTCAGGGCAGTCTGACCCTTGCCAAAATAAATGAAATAAATGAAATGCTCCTGATTGCCGAAATCACTCTCAAATTCACATCAAATGCGTTGGAGTCGACCTTGCACGGGGATGACCAGGTGTGAGTCACAACTTCGCAGACAGGGCACACAAGTTCAAGCTTGACGGCAAGTCCCAGAGCGGTCGATTCCTGGATTGTTATGCCCGTCGCCGAACAACTTTGGCAGACTGTGTAGCCAAGAAGCTCATTTATAGCGTCAAGCTCACAATCGTGAACTTCGCCGATGAGCTTGTCACGATAGCGGGGGCTTGCTGAAGCAGCTCAAACTTCCTTTGCGTCGCGGACGCGGAGGCAAGCTTCGCACAGACGGCATCGCGATGTTCGGTTGTCGCATCAGCTTCCTCCTGGGATACGTACAGCGTCTCTAGATGAACAGTCCTGTTCTCCATCGTGATTCCAGACGCACAAAAAACAATGTTTCCTTCGGCGGCGGCAGTCGATGAACACGCAGGCACGGTGATCTCGGGCTCACTACTCGTGGTGATCGTCGGGTCGAGGCTCGATTTCACCGCTCTGACTTGCTTCATCCGGCGCTTACACGCTCCATACGCATATCGGGTCTTGCTCTTATACTTGCTCCTCCACATCGCAGAAAAAGAAGCATGAAAAATACGCGACGCGATAGAAAAATGTAAACAAAGGTGACGAGAGCAATGGAGGAAACTTGCGTATAGCAGACGACAAAAAGCGGAGCGGACAAGGAGGAACGCCGGAGAGACCGAGCGCGGAGAAAGAGAACGAGCGAGCGGGAGAGGAGGAACTTGCTCGGAACTGTTTGAAGCCTCTCCGTGCCAATAGTACAGCCCGATTTTCCGACTGCGCATCGGCCAATCACGGCGCCGCGCTCCTTTGGCGGGAAACCTCACGAAACAGCGTTGCCTCGAGCGTGACACCAGTTTGAAAGGTTGCGAAAGAGAGAGCAAGAATTCACCTACAAAACAAGACCAAGAGGGCTGCCGTCCGGTAAACGGTTCGGAAACTCGGCGCGCGTGAATCTGAACTCGATTTGGTTGATTGATCGGCATTTTGCGACCGCGGAAGCATCGAAAATGCATTATTACAGGTATTTACTTGGCGTTTTGAGCTTCAATATGTACAGCAGAGATAGAGAAAGGCATGAACAATCCAAATATCCAATTTTTGAAAATGTGATTTTTTTCGCAATTTTTTGTTTTTCAAGACCCTTTTGCGAAAGGTCCCAGGAGGCGACCTTGCCCTTCCAAACCGACCGGCACGGGTGAACGCCCTGAAGCATTGTCGCCAGGTGGCTATGGTCAGCTGCACCGGAGACAGAGCGAGAGCGCCTTCAAGTCACCAATGCACCTTGGTTTGCGGGGACGACATGACCTTCTCCGAAGGATCATCGGGTTGACCCACGCCAGTGGCATCTGGCGGACTTTGCCATCCGGTCCCTCTCCTTGCTTCTTCGGCCTGACCTCGACGCAAGGCGACCCAACAGCCTTGGGACGTCCTCGACAAAGGAGGGGGCTTTACTCAATTTCCCCGGCTCAGATCGCAGATGGGATTATCCCCTAACACACGGAAGTCCGGATGCCTGCAATTATAGATGTCTTCCGCCTTCTTCGACTTCGATGGCACCATTGTCCGCCGAGATTGACCGGCGACACCGCAGCCAAGATGTTTGGCCCTTCCGTGTGTGTGTCGCGTGTGGCAGTGCGAGGGAGAGGGAAGAGGCATGCCTGGCTGTTACGAATAATGAACTCTGGGGATTCCCTACTAGGGATGTAAGGAAAGGGGACCTTATAAAATGAGCAGCAGGTGGCTGCTACTGTGTGTTCTCTAGTGTTCTCAACTGTTCTCTTGACAGTGTTTTCGACAGTGTTCTCGAGCGCTCTCAAGCACTCTCCCGTCAAATGATGTAACCTGTTCATATGTATACATAAAGAGTTATATTATTTAAGAGACACCCCTCCTGCTCCCTGGTCCTTCGCGAGTCCGGCCTCTACATGAGTTCCTGCCCTGGCTCGGTTCCCTGCCGTACCCAAAGTGCCCGGACAACCACGCGGTCCCAACAACCCGCGTCCTCCCTTAAAGCAAAAATTCTTAGAAATTTTTTGTTTTGTTTTGAGCGCTGGACAAACGAAGGGCACTATGTGCTGTGTTGTGACGGAACTCGCTTTTTGTGTTTTTATTGCTGAGACATCCCACAAGTGTACAGTGTTGTAGGCGTTGCCGAGCAATTACGAAAAGAACGCTTGCCCCCGTTTTACAGGTTCCCGACGTGCAAGATTTTTGTCAAAAGTAAGAAAATGCGAAACAATGAATTGCAAGAGTCCCGGCTGGAGCCTGTGTCGTGCAATCATGTTCACATGCACGTGAGGGCAACATCAGCAGACTTGCAGTGGTACATGCTTTGTCGCGCAAGCGGAGGCAGCGGCTGTTCAATCGAAATCGAAACAATGCTACTCCACTCTGTTGCCAACTGGTTCCCAAAATAGTATGGAAAATGTAACTGTCCAGCATACGACAAAACAACACTCCAGCGGCGCATGCTTGCCAAACCAGCAAAAGAGGTACAAGCTAAACACACAGAAAAAAAGAACCTGAGCGCATCGATGCATGAAATCGCGAGCCAGGGTCAAAAATTTCTTGCAGCGCTTTGTGCAACGACTGAACTCGAGACAAACAAGCGCAATGTGCGGGTTTAGCGTGCAGTCATTGCCTTCTTTGCTTTAGCTCACTTCTCTTCACCAACTTTCTTTTGCAGCAAATTTTTCACATACCGAGGTCCCTCTCGAAAGGAAGCCCACCGAGAGAAACCTACGTAATGATTATTTTGACAAGCAGTCTTTGAATTAAAGGGACAGTTCAACGAAATTTGAAAAACACCCGTCGTGTTCAGAAATAGGTTGAATATGATCCACAATATCCGTAAATGATAATTGCACGTTTGCATTTTGAGCCTGATCGCTGTATTTTTTGTTATAAACGGCCCACTCTGGCAAGATAACACTGGAATGTCATCTAGATAAAAAAGGAAATTTACCTAAAGACAATTTCTGAACAATATAGTTTTTTCTTGTTGGTGGTTGGCCTGGTAACTAAACAGTTGAATGCTACTACACTGAAGAGGGGTGGTAGGGCCTACTGAACGGATAGAAATAATCATAGATAAGCAAGAGTGGGAAGATTCCTAGGTTTTTGTTCTAGATGACCCCAGACAACGAGAGACGTCCAAAGAAAGACAGAAGACGAGCCCACCTGGGCAGCCAAGGCGTCAAGGCCCATGGCGGTTTCTGCGACATCGGCACCAAAGAGTTCCTCGGCAGTGCCCGTTGTCTGGATGTAGGCAGTGGTGCCGTCTTCCAGCTGCACCGCTTGGAGGCCTTCTGCACAGTGCATCCAAGCATTTTAGTCCCCCGCCTCGGCACCCGCCTCCACTGCATATTCCATAAGTGGCCAGACGCACCCATCATAACTGAATTTTGTGAACTCGCACATACCCGTACACTCCATCAGAAAAACCTAAACACCAACAAAAAAAATTTTTTTTTTCCAGCTGTGTTGAGATAAGACAAGTCACAAAACAAACTTTCCCCAGAAACAAAGAAAAAATTATAGTACAATATTTATTTGCGATGAATATTTGATCACTAAATAATTTTCAGTCATTCACTGTGCTTTCAAAACTTTCCTCTGTATTTTGACCATTTTTATTGTATATATTTGTGCATTGCAATTCATTACTATTTATTTCTGTATGAGTTAATATATAATCTATCCATCCAGTTCATTTTCCAGCAAATATTCACCCAATATGCTGCATAACCTGCACCATCCCACATATTATATTTTCGACCTGAACCACCTCCTGTATGTATGCTTCATAAGAAGAGAAAACTCACCACCCTACTAAAGTTCATAAACACTGCACAGTGAAGTTGCAACCGCCCGACGCCATATCTATCCCCTTAAGGGCTGTCCAAACAGAACACTTCAGAAACCGTTAGGCGACACAGCTCCGTCAAAAGTCGTGGAAGTTGAAGTGGTTGAAGTTCGACAGTCCAATTTCTGTTTGGAAACCACCTAGACCAACATCACCACTTTCCTCCTCGCCTCCTCCGCTTTTCTATGACCTCGGTGGTCGTCAGAATCGACATCGCACGCCACCTTCCAATGGTGTGCCTGTTGCCCACACATCTGTTTTGCCACGCACTCATATCCTCTCTTTTCCCGTTTTCGGGACTTGAACAGCGCCGGAGGCCTTGAGCGATTGACCGACAGCCAACAAAGCGTGTGACTAGCTGTCCAGACCCGTGTGATAAGCACAAGCAAACTTTAACAAAAAAAACCATCCCCCCCCCCCCCCCCCCCCCCCCAATAAAAAAGAACAAAAAAAAACGGGCGAAAGCGGAGCACCGCACGACATATGATAAAGTTGCGTCGCTTCACGATTTGTGACATGTCCTGTTGAGAGAGGCTTTTATTCTTGACCCACAGTTGATGGTTAGCAAAAATAGAAGTGAATGATTGAAATAAAAAAAAATATGAGAAAACAAAAGTATATGAAACTTGCAGAGGCAATCTGTAGTCACTATGCCTTGCATGCTTTAGAAGAGTAAAAATAGTAGAGGCATTTCAGTGACTGGTGTTCAACATGGCGTTTCCAGTAGAGGTGAGGAGATATCAAAATCTTTCAAAGCAAATCGAATAGCAAAGGTTACGAATCAAATCAAATATTTTCGAATATGAATATAGTTTTATGTATACGTAAAGCTTTTCAAATATAATTTTTCATTTTAACCCAACTGCAATTTTTTTTTTTAGGAAGCATAATTATGAAAAGTTAACTTCATGGCAATAAGAAAAATGTCATACGTGTGACTGATAAAAAAAAAAGAAAATAAAAGGTCAGTCAGTGAAACTACATTCAAGGAATGAAGTTACAGAATGTTATTTTTATATATGTAAGAAATGGAAGTTCTTCAACATGTTCTGGAAGTAGTGATGCCCTCCTGCCGGTGACGATTCCTCCAGATACTGAAAAGAGCCGCTCGCTATACACACTTGTGGCCGGTATGGCTATAGGTACCTTCTTGCAAGTCGAGCAAACGGCTGTGGTACCCTTCTGACGCCACCACTTGCAGGGATCGTCTTCCCGGGCCAGGACTAACTCGTGCAAGCAGCTCACAATCTCTTCTTCAGCTGGTGGCATTGAATGTGGCTTTTGTTTAATGAGGCTATCGAAGTTTTGCCACAGCACTGAGGTCCAAGGAACTTCAGGGGACGTTGAAGCTGAGGACACCTCTGCACTTCTCTGTCTCTCAACTACCAGGTTCTTCAGCCAGCTCCCCACTGACCTGTCCTGTTTGTAGACCACTGCTTCGAAACCTGGGTCTAGGAGCATTGCCAAGCTTGCTACCTGGTCAAATTTGTAGTCGGGAAATCTTTCCTCGAGGCACTTGGCCAGGTTAGCTGAGAATGAGGAAGCCACCGTCTGCTGGCTGATAGGGCTGTTCGGGCATGCAAGGATGCAATATAGGATGGGCATCTGGGCTCACAATATTGGGTAGCTGTCAGCTCCAGCATTGGTCGTTGCTTCTAGTAGTTTCAAAGCAGCACCGTAATCACTCATTTCCCTCCATTCTGTTTCGGTAAAGCCTTAAATAGGCCCAGATTCAGACGCGAGGTCAACAGTTACTGCTTCTCAAGTCCAAAAGCCTGGACCGCATTGCCAATTTCCTATTCCACCGTGTTTCGACAACCTGAATGACGTCCAGTGGGGAACTGTCCGTTTCCTTCTGAGAGCAGCTGCGCCTTCCCCGTGCTTTTGGGCTATGTTTATAGTGCCCAACAATGCCCTTTGCTGTTTTACAAAGCAGAGAAATTCCTGGAGTCATCTCATTTGTGTCACTGATGACCAGTTGTAAGGTACGAGCAACACAAGTTCTTTCACACTGAGGAAGTGTGTGAGCGGCAGCTCTGATGTTGCGAGCATTGGCAGTCACCAAGTAAAAAGGGCAAACGTCGTTGGGAATGTCCCAGTCTGTGACAAGCGTATTAATAATTGAGGCAATTCTAGCTGCTGTGGGCTTGCCTGGGAAGTGACAGGCGCTCAAGTTGTATGAGTCCAGGGAGTGGCAGGTCAGACTGATGGAGCTTTTGTTTGACCTGGACGTCCACATGTCAGAGCTGAACAAGGGATACTCCGTGCCCCTCTCGAATGCATTCTGTAGCTCCAGTCGAACCCCCTTCCCGGTGTCGTTGCACAACCTCGGCACTAACGCGCAAGAGCGTTATTCTCGATGGTGGCAGAAAACCTGGGACTGCATCCTTCAACAAATCCTGGAATTCCAGTTTTGCACAATTGTGTAAGGTTGCAGGTCGAGTTAAACCATCTTAGGAATCTTCAAGTACAAAACCTCCCCTTTTGCTGGTGGCAGAGTCATTTTTCTTCTCAACACATCAGCCATGCTTGGCTGATTAGCGGGCTTTACTTTAGCAGTTGCTTGAAACTCCGCATAAAGATTGGAGTGCCATTTGAAATGGTTCACGAGAATAGTGGTCGTGCCCGATGGGGTTAACAGTGAGCTTTCGCAAAGGCTGCACACAGCATCATCTTGGGAAACTTTTCAGAAATAGGGTCATATGTTGCGATTGCAGGAGGGTGCATATACTCTGCCGTGGTGGTTGAAACTTCGATGACTCCTGTCGTAGTTCCATCAGGCACCAGCAGACGCAGGCAAACACAACCAAGCAAATGAAAGTACATACCATGCTGCACCCATGACACGCCTACAACTGACTTATAACTATTTAGAACAGATTTGTGCGAATGCTAGCCTTGATATTTTTGATGAAAAGCTTAAATTTCAAAAGTGTGTTGAGGCTATTGTTTTTTCCTAAAGTTTTGCTTTTATCCTGTTTAACCTTTTTCTACTCAATGACTCATTGATAAGTGCACCACTAAGGAGGCATTAAGCTGTTGGTGGGTCACTGAAAATAAGAATAAATAAATAAATAAGCAGTGGCAGGTCGGCAAGCCACCAAGGAGTCGGAGATCGTGCCATGCAGCTGGACTGACCCTGCACAATCTTTCTTTCCCTACGAAATCGTTCTGCCAAGAGAGAGCACCACAAAGAAGCTATAAATTAACAATGCGGCTTCCTTTGGGCTGAGGGAGCAAGTCTGGCACTTTTACCAGGGAAAATGGGTAGAGATAACAAGAGGAATACTGAAAAACTGATGAACCTGAAGTCAAGCGGAAAATAACATCCGTGGCTAGATCCATCACAACAACGACGGTAACAGATATTTCCGTTAGCCGAGGTCAGTCGTAAATCTGTATCCAAATTCATAGCACCTTGGCTACCGCTGCGACTGTAATCTGTGGCATTTGCAGTCACAACGATGCACGTGCCGTTGTATATCGTGATCCTTCATCAAACCTATTTTTACAGCAATAACTCCGGTCATGTTTGCGTCACGACCACTCAGCCAACTCCGCAATCCAGACATCGTGTCAAGTGGCGAAGGACAGATTGCGCCGCCGTGTGCAAGTAACTTTCCAGTACTTCATAGAAAAAAATTCCGAGGACACCTAAGCACTTCTGTTGAGGTCTGAACGCGAAAGCATGGATGACGTTCTTCCACTCGTTTAGTTCATCTGCGGTGTACTGGCGTGGATGGCCACGTTTCGGTACTGCCGAGGTTGCGGCCGCCGCCGACGTAGATGTCTCAAGTGACGCCATGTTCCTCGGCGTCGAGAGGTCTGCACGGCTGACTCACTAGAACCAGCTTCTCAGCTAAGACTGGGGGAAAGAAAGCACTGCCAAAGCCAGTGCACGAGCTGAGCGGGACACTTGCCACATCTCAAAATGCTCACGCACCCCAGACTTAATAGTACTTTCTTTCACCCAGTCGCATCAACACCTTACATGAGTGCTGAGTGTGCGCTGTCGTGAAGTGGCCGCCATGCCTATCTAGGAGCCGTTTTGCTCAGCCAATGGCAGAGTGGGCATTTCTTTGACGGTCACAGATGCCACTGGCTCTGCTCCATGGGATAGTTGATGCAGTACGGTGAAGACTTGGGCGAGTCGGTTTTGCAGAGTTAATGCTTTCGCATTAAAAAAAAAAAGGCACTTAGGTTGGCCGTTTGGGTTTGCCAAGCTCAATACCATACTGCACAGTCCAAAAACAAACTGGGAACGCAACCGCGAGTTGAGTGAGTTCCGCATTAGACGTAGTTGTCAAATATTCAAAGAGCTTGAATACTTCGAACAGTAAAAGAGTGAAACGAATCGAATCAAATAGCAAACATTATTCGTGAAGTAATCAAAGTTCTGAACATTCGCACGCCACTCATCCAGAAATGTGATGATATAAGAACAAAAAATTGATGATAAGGAGAATAATAGAGGCTATCCATCGGTAAACAATAAAGCACTGGAGCAATTTAAAAATTTTAGTGAGAACACCCCCCCCCGCCCCCTTTCTTTCCAGTAACCGCTATTGTATGATTCCTTACAAAAGAAAAAAATTATGACAATTTGACAGATTCCGCATGGCACCTTCAAAAACTGAAAACATTTTTTGGAAAACTTTTAAAAACTACTTTCTAAAAAAAAATTTATATTTTTTTTCTACATTGGCAAGGACACAATAACGACAACAATATTTAATTGGTCATTATAAACGGCTGTGGCAGCGACACAAGCAAGCAATCTGCAAGGTTGTCTAACCGTTTGCTGTTTTTTACCTGGGGAGAAGCTATTCGTTTGAGAAAGCTTTTACCCTCATTTTTGGTAGGTCAGCTTCTCCCTAGGTGATATTCCCCCTAGGGAGTAATTATCCCTCAGGGAAAGCTTCCCCAAGGGCGCAGCTTTCCCTAAAAAAAAAAAGATTTTTCTAGAAAGAAATCAAAACCACCAAAAATTATAGTAAAATCTTCCTCCGGGAAAGTTTTTGTAGATAATTCTGCACTATCATGGTACTCAGGGGCTTGTACCAGAGGCTTGTACCAGAGGCACCCAAGAACCATAACAGTGCCGAGTTTCCTCAGGGTTAAGACAAAAAAAACAACCTAAAAGACAATGTCTGCACCCATAAATGTTTCCACCACTTGAACCATGCAGTGCCGCCTAACTTGCATCAGCATCGCAGCTAGCGATGGTGATGCGGTGGCAACGCCAAGATGGACGGCCATCTCGTCGAACTTCGGCGTATTTTCTGCGTTGGGTGGGTCGGGTGTCCACTACAGCCGAATCTTGTTCGTTCAAACTCGAGGGGGACAGAACATTTGTTTTAATAAAGCAAAGTTTGAATTATCATGAGTTTCCTCCCATAGAGATGCATAGGATGGGACCACCACCTTGAATTAAGAGGACTTGAATTAATGAGATTCAACTGTAGTAATCACGTCATGCACAGGATTCGTCTGCTAGGTGGAGGAAACCGAAGCAGGCAGAGAGGCCAGTCACGCACCCAGGGACTCCCGAGTGCTGGAGTGGATGTAGGCCGTGGTCCCGTCCTCCAGGGTCAGGGCGTGGGTGGTCCCCAGCAGCTTGGGGTCAAAGCCCTGCAGGTACGCCGTCGACCCGTCTTCCAGCTTCACCCCGAGTCCGCACGTGTCCACGTCCTGGGTGAGACAAGGAACGGACAGTTGGGTCGGTTCAGGGAACGCTCGGTCGGCAAGAAGTTGGACCGTGGGTCCTCGAACTGCGTTCTTGCGATCCCTGGGATTCCCCGGCGTTCCTCGACCTCCCCCTCGATCGTCCCTGCCCCTGAGTAAAGTGGTCTTCCAGTTTGAGCTCTACCCTTGTAGATCCGAGCCAATCACTAACGCATAACTGTGCACCAACTGCTTCCCAGTGTGTGCATTACGGACCTTTTTTGAGAATGAGCACCTTCTGGAGAATCGGCTGTGAACTACAAATGAAGGGCGGGATCGTCGTAATACGTTGGTGTTGTGCCACTGCATCGGTTTTTGTAGCTCTTTGCACCGCGGGAACAAAAGCATTCGGAACAAAATAGACACGTGACCTATTTCTTCCAAACGCATTTCTTTCTTTCTTGTTCCGGAGCATGCAAAAGCGCATCTCCCAGCACGAGCTCTTGGCATTGACCGTGCTAAAACGGCTTTTTTTTTTTTTTTTTCTAGAGAGTGCTTGCAGTGGGCACTGGGCACTACAAAAACTCCAAAGTATACAGTGGGTCGTTAACGCTACGGCGTAACTCAGTGGTAACGCCTTCATTCAACACGCAGCGGACCCAACTTCGATTCCCGCGGGCGGCGAGCAATCCTTTTAGAGGATTTGGAAACATTGACGACGGATGCCCCGCAACGTCAACTACAACATCAACGACGGACGTCACTTCCAGCGGTGAAAAAGGCCCATAACAGCATTGCTGTAAAAAGGTCTATTGCAATGGTTGGGCTTCTTGCCCAACCAGACTTGTGGTTGAGCTTTCTGGTGCATGAAGGCTGGCTCACACATTTCCCACTGCTTACGGCCGAGTCCCTTAAAAGATTTTAGGGTCCCTCATTTTAAGAGAACACACTAGCGCAATTCATCGGGTAGTCGTGGAACACTCCGCATTTACGTATATTTCCTGTCTTTTCTGCGCATAATTTTTTCTTTCTTGGCTCGAAAAACTTTCGACAATGTTATAAATGACTGTCTCACATAGACACTAACTTTCATTAATTCAAATTTCAGGAAGCCAAACTTTTGTTTGAATGGCAACCCATAAAAGGCACATATTTGACGATTTCCTCTATATACTCATCATAAGCAGGCATGCCACACAAGAAACATCTGTGAAATGTGCGGCATAAGTTCTTTATCCCTCAAAAATGTTGTTTATCGTGAATTGTTTAGACAGCCCATGACAACACAAAACAAAATTAAGTTTGTTCATCAAGCCAAGAAAATCATGAGCATTTCCACTCTGTGAAGGATGACATGCAAAGCTGTTTAGCACACTACAGAGTTTTTTTAATGCGGAAGCATTAACTGTCTCATGGAGCGAGCTGACGTCATCAGTTGGAAGCGCGAAAACGACCAACAGTTTCCGCGCGCCTTCGGTTCCATTGATTGGCGAGTGTCGACGGGGCTCCCATTGGCCGCTGCGTTATGGCCTCCGAGATTTCCAAGCGCGCGCACGCTGGTACGCAGCAGACGACAAAGGGAGCGGACAAGCAGACGACAAAGGGAGCGGACGAGCCGCTTGCATGCTTTCACATTCAGATCTCACAAGAAATGCTTAGGTTTTTTAAATCAGTGATAAGAATATGCTAGAGTAATATGAAGCACAAATTTGTTTGCGTCTTGCGCAAGGCTTGCGGTTGCGTCAGAGCGCGGAGTTCTGATCTGCTCTCATTGGAAGGATAGTGGGTAGACCTCAATGCTGGCTTCTTTGAGGTGTAGCCACTATCCTTCCAATCGGAGCCAATCAGAGATCGGCGTTCTGACATCACCGCAGCCCCTGTGCAAGAAGCAGACGAACTTGCATTCCGCATTGGTCTTAGATGATGAACATGGCTATTAGTACAAACTGTTACTTAAGTCCTGCAATGTGTATGCGATGGGTTTCACAACAAGGCCGTCTTACCGAAGCAAGAAAGATAACGCACTGCCCGTAACCAAAAATATGTTGCAAAAGCTTCAGCATAAAAAATGGTCCTCTCGAAGGGAGTGAGCCTAAAATGGAGTATTCATCCTAGGGACGGTGCCTGGAATTAGTCCCCAATCGGCGCGTTTTGCGTCCCGTACGGCTTGTGCACCGAATGTGTAGCGTCTACAAATTACGTCGCAGGAGCGAATGTGCCATTCTGTCGGATGTCGCGATACTGGTGGTTTTGGTTGTAAAAAGGATCCCGAAGGTGGGTCGTAAAAATTTAGACAAAAATGTACGGTCAAAGTTGATTGTCCCCGTTGTCGTGGTACCACAACTCCCGGCTGCCGAAGCCTCCGTGAACCGTCAAGCTGGAAAGCGACCTCCAGCAGAACGGCCCTCTGCCGAATTTACTTCCGCTACTATGCGAATGCCAGGATTGTATGCCGTGTCCAGTGTTGGCACCTCAAAAATCAAGAACCCCCTAAAAAAATCCCGGAAAACTGCTACTATTAAGGCGCGGGCCGAAGGACGACCGCTCAGGCGCTATGTTTCGACATTTGCCCCGACGAGCTTGGTTCGGCCCGACAATACCTCGATGGTATCACGAGCCTTATTCTCACTGGCAACGACTTGAGAGTAAGCAAAAATAACAAACCCACGACTTTGACTCGCCGCGGAAATTAAGCTATTCACGGTTGACGAGTGTAAACTTGAGAACATTTTAGAGCATCAGAAAACACGCCAATGTGACTGCTCCAAATCCCAACAACCACAAAATGGTAATTTCTCCAACTAGACAACTAAAAAAAGGATAAATTTTGTAAGAAAATCATTAAATTGGTAACACTGGTCATGTGACCGGGCAGAAATCGAGGGACCACCAGCGAGGACGCAGTAAACGCATCAGTGGGAGACGCGTCCCCGACAGCTCCCAGGGAAGAAAGAAGCACACCTGAGAGAGTCCGAGGGTGGCCACTGCCGAAGCCACTTCGGCTCCTTCCGGCTCGCAAGAGACGTCTTGGCTCGAGCCGTCTTCGTTCACCACCACGCCATTCTCCTCAGAACCTTCCTCCTGTCCAGAAGCAAGAACGGATTGCTGTGATCTATCTAAAGTCAAGCGCTCTTCAGAAGCTCGCCAGCATGCTGCCCCAGACTGCCAGGCCTCCAGCATGCTACCCCAGGAGGCTACCAGAAAAGACCCCACATTTTTTGCTTCGTAAAAATGTTTTTGCAATGTCTTCCTTACCCTGAATCAGTGTGCGACTAGGCATTACAAAAGAAAGAGAAACCCGTGGTGCTATGCTCTTAGATGCAAACATTTTCAAGCTAAAGCTCGGGATCTCCCAAAACCAGGAACCTCTATCAACAAAAAATCCGTATAATTTTCCTTTGTGGAGAATCTTCATTGGAGGAACGAGCGCACTGTTCTATGAAGAAAGTATACGTATGATTGTACGCAATCTGAACTGCAGGGTCAGAGTCGGATTCCCTAACTTTGCAAAATACTTAAACGACATCCACACTTTCTACATTTTGCTCAAGACAGACCTTGTCCAAGTTCAAGTGGCTTACGAGACCAAATTCTTTGATAAGCTGATCCCCAAACATATAACACGTTGTAGGATGCATTTCCAGAGAACAACTTCAATAAGTTTCACGCTGGCCTTCCTGAATCAAACTTTTAAAATCTATGAAAGTTCACAGCAGCTTTTATTGCAGTGTCCCTTATATGTACTTCGGCAAAAATGTTTGTTTTCGTTAGACGGTGACCGTAAAGTCAATTGTGTGTTTGCAAATGACCAATACCACCTTTAAAAAGTTTTATGTCTCTCAGTCAGTGGCTTCAATGTGAATATTTGTGTTTTGGCGAGCAATATTGAATACCAAAACTCCTACTGATAGGGCTCAGCAATCTTTATGCATGCCTAAATCAAGAAAACATTTTGCACGTCATCTTGGGAGAGTTTTATTTGAATAATTTGCCCCCATCCCTCTTTCCACCCCCCCCCCCCTCCCCCCACTTTTCCAGCTTTTGATCCGGCCCACTGCAGCAAAAACTTGCCGACCCCTCCCCTAAAACTCTTACGAAACCTGGGGCTTTAATAGAGTTTAGTTTTTTAAGTCAAAACTTATCCCATGTTTCATCGTCATTTGGGGTTCCTTAAAAATTCAGGCTTAAAAGAGCCTATCGTAAAATCCTAATCAGGCACCCACTCAAAATTTGGACATAACTGTGTAAAACTACGGGATTAGCGCTCCTTAGGTCAAAAATATGCAAAGATATGTCCTTTGTGTATTTTCCAAATGTTCCCAAATTGAGGGGTGGACGCCTATTGTAAAGTGGGCAGATGCTCGGTATTTTATGGTAGGTCCTTTAGAATGAAACTTTCCTATGCTTTGTCATTCCTAAAAAAAATATTTAAAAACTTGGGCTTAAAAGAGCCCAGGTCTTTGAAAAAAGCATGGAACTTACAAACTACATTCTTTAAGTGCTTACATATGACATGCATGCCACAAAATAAACTTATAAATATAAAAAAATGTAAACAAAACAAACATGGCTGAACTTCCGGGTGGAGTATGTTGCTTCAGGCTGGCATATACATGCTCCGTGGTGCTTGGGTAGTTTAGCGAAATGCCCATAGACCATTCCAGAAAAGCACTTCTGGTCATTGCCATTTTCAATGGTTGTATGTGTGGCGCATACTTTGGCCACCTTGCGAAGCGACGAACATGCGTGTGCTGGGCACATGTGGCTGGGCACCTGACACATGTGGACTGATTCCCGCAAACATTGAAATCCTCGAACTGCACTCGTGTATGCCAGGTAGTGGTAAGGAGGTACTGTTCGTGAACATAGCACAAACATGAAAATAAAAAAAACTCCGCAATCACCAAGCTAAACATCATCAAAGTGAAATGGTGGGTATATAAAATGCACAAATGCACTATCCAACTTCAAACGAAGTTGCTTGAAGGTGCCATTGTATGTAAAGAGAGGATTGCATAATAAAACTGCAAGTTCTAAATAAGGTGACAAAATGTAAACCAAGGAAACATTCATACAAATTTTTTTTCTATATTGCCCGAGTAGAATGCAACGCATCCAACTACTCATTCACGACTGCAGATGGGAAACAGGGACAATTCTGTGCAAGAGTTTTTTTGTTTTTTTTTCTCGTTAATTTAAGGTTTTGCACAGCCCCCATCAGCAGTAAACTTATGTGACTTTCCTCAACATTTATATTTTTCATAGTCTTACTCATTTTTCATCCCTATTTAACATTTTCCTGCGAAAGAATAAAACAGGTTTTTTGATTACTACTTCTGTGAGAGAAAATTGCATGCCAGCCATCTGACAAACATCCTAGGCTACAGTTGTACCATATATCGTAACTCAACACCTGCTTTTTACGGCTTTCCGGGTCGCCCGTCCGCCCTTCCACCACTGACATACGTGGATTGAGAAAAGTAGGGATCTTTCAATGTTGCCGGCACAGCAATAATTCTCAAGTATGGGCTCGCGAATCCTCTGGGGTCCCTGGAGGCCTTCTTGGGATCGCCGAAGCCCTCGACTATTAGTCGAGTCGAGCGATAAAACCTTTTTTTTAAGTGATGCTGGCTGTCCCACAAAGCCAAACAGACCAAACCATGTATACCAAGTCAGTAGGGTTGGTTATTCTCTATTTCGGAGCTTCAAAGTTGGTTTGCACGCATTTAGTTTTCAGTTTACCCCTTTGTCATCGTAGCCATCTAGTACCCTCTCCCACCTGGTGGACGGAGTTCCCCATCACTTCTGTTAATCTAGATTTGGTCCCCGAAACATCAGTAATCGAGAACAACCGCAGTAAAGAGTCGCCTCCCGGAACTTACGCGGCCGGCGTAATTCGGGAATTCAATAACTAAGCCGAAAAATATGATCTTTAAAATACATTTTGGCTAGCAGCTCGGAAAGGGCAACTGATGTGGTGTGCGGATTTCCAGCCAAATCGAAAACTATCGATGAATCGGTGGATTTGCTGCTTGGCGGCAAACACTTGCACTAATGGCGACGTCAGGCACAAGCCTCGTCTTCTAGGTACTATTTGAGCTGGAGGTCGGGCATTCCAAAGAAACTCCCTACCAATCTAACTTGCCAAACAAAAACAAAAATGCAATTAATATTATTATAGGAGATGTAGGCTGTAGTCGACATCCCGTTGTGATATGCACGCACTTCGGAGCAGAAGAAAGTGCACGCCTTATGGCTAGACCTCCTAAAGTCAGTAGCGGGTCCAAAGAACGCAATCATTACGGCACGCTGAAGTGGCTCGTCGCGGACGAAGCACGGATAATGCACCGGATCCAAATCAACAGCAGCAGCAAAAATGGTGCTAAAATTTTAAGAATCGTGCTTAGAAGGCGGCACAGAAAGGACAATGATGCCACAACGCCAGTGAATTACGTGAGCACCGAGCTACCTTCACCGTGGCGCACGCTACGTGGTAGCACAATTTCGCTCCCATTTTGTTTTGTGTGCCAGAAGTCCAAACGATTGTGCAAACTCCCGACAAAGTGCTCGTGAGCACGATTCTATTGTAAAAAAATGTAAATGAGCCAATGAATGGAGTGTGAGGGATCTGTTCGCAAAGGTGCCCTTTAGCGGTGCATTCCTAATGCTCGTATATCGCGAGTCTAGATCTCCTGGGCAAGAAGCGAGAAAAATGTTTTATTCCAGTGCACAGGGAGAAAACCAGAAAATAACTGTCTCATTGATGCCGTCCCTGGCGAATTGCCAAAGTCATGCTTGGACCTGCTTTGAGTTGTCCATCTTGAAGAGGACTTAAATTTTTGCTCCATCCAACTGCAAGTAGCAACGTCAACCAAGACGGTACATTTCCTTTTTTGTTTTCTGTCTGTCAATAGGAGTAACAGGTTTTTCTTTTCCAGCATTGTTTCCAGAACACTTAGTGAATTTGGTCACGATCAATGCACCACCTAAGGAAACCTCCGTGAAAATTTTCATTCCACTCCTCATTGGCTTATTTACAGTTTTTTATGGAATAGTGTACACATTTAAAAGTCCAAATTTTATGCAGTGCGGACTATGCGAGGGATTAGCCTTTTTCTAGGTCGTTCATTATGACGAGACATGAGAAATTTTTGTGAATGACAGCTTGCTAAGGACGATTTATGTAAGATACGTGCTTCTTTGAGATCTAATAAAGCAGGCGTTCATCAATGTGTGCTGAGTACAAAACTTCTCACATTTGGACTACGCACCAAGTGTGGACTATAGTCCGGAAGACATGGTACATGTTGTTTTTTCTACGATGGACTAGCCCTCGCTAACAACTTGTACGTGCAGGTTTTGCAAGGCGCATCGAGCGAACGCACCATGTTCAGGTGGTGGGGAGTGAGCAGCAGGCCAATGACCTCCTGCACGTTGGATTCACCCTCGACGTGGCTCTCTTCGACGGTGTCCTCTCCGTTCTCTTCATCATCCATCGTGGAATGCTGCAGCTGCCAACAAAGAGTTCATAAAGTTCATCCAGAACGAAAGGGGTGCCATTGTAGATCAGTTACCCAGGCTTTTGGGGCAGGATAAGGTCACCCAATCCTGAGAAAGTAGCACCATTATCTGCCCTGCCTCCCAGCAAAACACAAACCAACATACAGACACCAAAACATTGCGATGCATATGGAGGACGGAAGACTGCTGTCATGGCAATTGCTGTTTCAGAGATGATTCGAAGCGGGGGTTCTCAAACCGGGTTCCTAAGAACGCAAGACTTCCCAAAACTCCCAAATTTCCTCGACCGTCCCCAAGTGAAGCGTACTTCCAGTTTAAGCACTGTTTTGGTGTGTCCGATCCATCCGTCGATGATAACAATGAGCCAGACTCTAGCATGTGCAGTGCTGTTTACAAGGTCTGTAAGCTTCTGCACTGCTTCGTGCATCGGTGCTGAGACTGGGACACACTTCTCGGCCGTCAAAACACAAGCATAGGGGTTAAAAATCTTGAGAACTGCCGCTTTGAAGCTTCAAGGGGGCCATTCTGAACTAGAGTAACTGTACATGCTCCGCTTGCAAAGCAGAGTATCGCGATGGTCTCAAATTTTTTGCTTGCAGTATCGTGGGGAAGCGAACATAGTTATTGCAGGAGACACGACGGGTGTGACGACACGAGAGGCAGTTCACCATGCACATGCCATTGTGCGTCTTTTAGGTCCCTTGGAAGCACACGCGCACGTAGCGTTGTCCGCAATTGTGTCATTTTGTTTCAAGGTGACCGCTTTGAAGCCAGTTTTAGTGTTAAGCATTGGCATTGGCAGTTTTAGTGTTAAAAAATTAAATGCAGTCTGGGGAAAAAAATTACGAAGCAGCAAGCGCAAACGAGTGCTCCGAGCCGCTTAAATATGGAGCCAAAATCTGCACTCGCTGGCCATTTGCCTTTGTGGAAGAGACAAAATTGTGTTTTTTTTTTGTTTTTTTTTCTAAATAACTTTCTTGCTTTCAGGAAGTAAGTTACTCGAGCTGCCACCAGTCTGCGCGCCCTCCACGCGCCTTCCAGGCCACCATAGCCAACCTCCAGTTTCTCGCCGCTGTTCCGCGTTGTGTGCTGCATTGGCTACCACCGGAGCTTTGTTTTTGTGTTCTTTTTGTGTTCTGCACTAAAATCTTATGTTTTCTTTAGGTCTTATCAATATTTCGGGCTTTCATTTAATAATTTGATGTCTATATTTCAATATAACTCTTCTTTTCTCTTTTATGAAACGGGATTGGACAGTGAATGGACCGACAATACAAGATTATGGCCTAGGCTTCAGAGACCATGTAAGTTTATCATATTCTTTCGTTTTAGTCGCTAATAAAGGGCAGTTAACACCATTGTGACATATGGAAATTTCAACTGACGCAGTAAGGCATCGCAGTCGTGCTTCTCGCTGCATGCGCGCACTTTAGACATTGTTCCCGGAAGTAAAAGCCGAACCGCACGTGCAGGCGGTTTAGCGAGCAACGAGACGAGCGACGGCGACAACGAGATTCAGCGACAAAGACTTCTCACCGTCGCCCGTCGAGTCGCTTGGTTTTTGGATTCTTAGAAAACGTCGCTCACTGTCTTAGTCACTTGCTCCCGTCACTTTTACGTAGTTTGCCTCGTCACGCGATTGACCGAGCGAAAGCAAAGCGCATCGTTGTCGCTTGTCTCGTCGCTCGCTAAATCACTTACATGCGGTTTATACTTAACTAATTTTGATACACACAGAACTGAACCATTGGCACCTCGATATTAAGTATAAAACACAAGCAAGCGATTTGGCGAGCAACGAGACAAGCGACAGCGACGCGCTTTGCTGTCGTTTGGTCAGTTGCGCGACGAGGCAAACTGCATGGAAGCGACGGGAGCAAGTGACCAAGACAGTGAGTGACATTTTCTAGAAATCCAAAAACTGAGCAATGCAAGGGGCGACAGTGAGAAACTTTCTTCGCTTGTCGCTGATTTTCGTCGTCGTCGCTCGTCTCGTCGCTTGCTAAAGCGCTTGCCATGCGATTCCGCTTTTACTTACGAAAACAATGTCTAAAGCGCATATATGCCGCAATGGTGTTGACTGCCCTTTATTAGCGACAAATACTAAAGAATGTCATGAACTTACATGGTCTCTGATGCCTAGGCCATAATCTTGTATCGTCGATCAATCCGCTGTCCGATTCCATTCATAAATAAGAAAATACAAGAGCTATGTTGAAATATAGATATCAAATTATCAAATGAAAACCCAAAACATCGAAAAGACCTCAAGAAAACACTACATTTCAAGGCGGAACGTAAAAGAACAACGAAAACAAAACTCCGGTGGTGGCCGGTGCAGCACACAACGCGAAGTAACGGCGAGAAGCTGAAGGTCGGCTATGGCGGCAGAGTCACATGACGTTGCTTGAAAGGGGCCATAGTCCTTCGCAACTGAAGAAAGTAGGGCGAGAGAAAGGAACGCCGGGGAGAAGGAAGTGGGCAGAATGCTCGAGAGAGAAGGTTTCCCCCTCTCCAGCGTTCCATCTGCTTCCTCCTCCCCAACCTTTATCTCCCTCACCCTACCCTCTTGAGTTGCAACAGACTATAAGAAACTTCTTATCTGATTACACTAACACCTTTACAGCTTATAGTAAAATACCTTGCTAACAGTTAAAACCTAAATGTTTCAAGAATCCACTATATTATAATGTAGAAAAATTAATTATAATGCAATTAAATGCAAAGGTGCAAGCGAGCTGGAGAAGGGGAACAAGAGGGACAAAGGACAAGCACGACTAGGTGACTGGTGCGCGACCGAAAAAATCTGCCTGGTCTGGGTATCGAATCCGGGACCTCTCCATTACAGGTGAAGCGCTCTACCAACTGAGCTAATCAGGGGTTAGACGTCAGTAGAGCAAACGGGTTTTATCAGCTCCCACCAGTCTAACACCAACAAGGGTGAAGCTTGCAATTTAGGGTTATAATTATAATGCAATTAAATGCAAAGGTGCAAGCGAGCTGGACAAGAATGACGAAAGAAATAACTGGAAAAGGGGAACAAGAGGGACAAAGGCAGGGTGTTGGAACGAAATGTTTTTCGTTCCGTTTTCATTTTCGTTCCATACAAAAAAGTTCCGTTCCGTTTCCGCTCCGGAACGAAAAAATAATGCTCCGTAACGGTTCGTAACGGTTTCTTTCTATAAAAAAAAAATCGCAACAAAAATTAAAAGGAACGTAACGTTTATTTTTACAAAAAAATAGATAATTCAGGCGCTCCAGAGGAATCCGCGGAAACGACATTGCTTCTGAGATCATGTTCATTGCCTTGAGAATGAGATCATGATCAAGGCACCGAGCATGATCTCAGAAGCAGCACGTCATCAAGTGTGCTCGGTGAAAGGCAGGACCTCTGGTCCGATAAAATAAATTTTATCGCCGAAAAGGCCCTGAAGGCCCATAGGGATGAAGAAGTACACTTTTGCAACAGAGTCTCAGACTGCCGTATCCGTAGAAAAACAAAAGATGGACTTCTACAACGCCGGGTCACAAACTTCCCGCGCTTGCCGTGATCTGTTGTCTGTCTGTGTCGTCCGAAGAAAGCATGGAGGGAGAGGGCGCAAGAGCCAAGGAGAGCATTGCGAGCGTGTGGAGGCGTCGCGCCACCGCGCTCTCATTGGTGGGAAGCAATGGCGCCTTGCCTCATGTTTTTGTTTCTCGTATTTTTTGTCTTTGTTTTTGCTATGCTTGTTCGCCCGGAGTTTAGACGCGGGGGCGATGGCTTGCTTGTCTTCTCTTTAATTATGGTACAAACCAACGGCAGTCTTTTCGCTGCGTGAAACGAATTACTGAAATACCTGATACTTTCCCTTGAACCGAAAACCGATAAGAAAATTTTTCGCTTTCACTCCGGAACAAAATAATAAATAACGTTTCGATTACGTTTCCGTTCCGCCAAAAAATATCGTTTTTTTCGTTTTTCGTTTTTGGTTTTCGTTTTGTTCCGATACCCTGGACAAAGGACAAACACAAATCTCCAGCAGACAAAGCGCAACACAAATCTCCAAAGGACAAACACAAATCTCCAGCTCGCTTGCACCTTTGCATTTAATTGCATTATAATTATAACTTTAAATTGCAAGCTTCAGCCTTGTTGGTGTTAGACTGGTGGCAGGTGATAGAAACCCGTTAGCTCTACCGACGTCTAACCCCTGATTAGCTCAGTTGGTTGAGCACTCCAGCTGTAAAGGAGAGGTCCCAGGTTCGATACCCAGACTAGGCGGATTTTTTTTGGTCGCGCACCAGTCACCTAGCTGTGTTTAGAGATTTGTGTTTGTCCTTCGTCCCTCTTGTTCCCCTTCTCCAGGAATTACTTTGGCCAAAAAATTAAAAAGTTTCGCCTCTTGTAGCTTATGATAAGAACAAGCAATTTCTTTTTGTTGCATGCTTCATGTTCAAACTTATCTTAAGTTCAGTTTCAAGTCAGTAACTTGTGGAAGATAAGTGCCAAATTATTTGACCATCCTATATTTTGTTACTGACAAAAGGCACATTAAAACTGAAACTCAGCTCAAGATTTGACACTCCGTTACTAAAAATATAAAAGAAAGGCTTAAGCAAAAAGCAACAGAAAGTTAACCCGAAATATGATACAAAAAATTTCGCATTAAAATATGCGGCAGTTTTTGAAATACCAAATTAAAATGAAGACGACCATCCATTCCCCCTTAAAGGGGTACTGCAACGAAATTCTAGTGCTTATTTTATTGTCTAAATGTCAACCATGCTCTGGCCACACCACAGAGGCACCAATTCTTTTGCTCGAAAAAACACCAAAACCTTATTTAAAAAAGACGAATAAATCGAACGTCGCCACGTCGAAGCGGCCGTGCCGCTCCGCAAAAGTATGATGGCAAGCTGCGTGCGTGCGAGCCCCTCGGCGGGCCCGTGAAAATCAGCGTCGGGCCGGATCGGGCCGGCTGTCGGCAATGGATAGTCGGACGCAGGCAAGCCCGAGAGACAGTGGGCCGGGATAGGCCGCGCCCTAAATATCTGCCTGTGCAGACCTCTACCTTGTATCACTCCCTGGGCCCTGAGGGTATTGAAATAAATAAAAAAAGAAATTGTAGCAATTTGGCTGATGCATGTGAATGCGGCAGGCCCTGTGTTGTTGGTGTTGCGGCACCGAGACAGCGGGTGAAATTGCCGCCTATGAAGAGAACCTTATGTGCTTTATTGGGGTTTTCTTTTTCCCCGATACCATTTGGCATTTTTTGGTACCGGAGAACAAACTGGTGTTGATCGGAGCGCAGTGGCGTAGGCGGAAGGGGGTGGGTGGGTTCAAACTTTCTTCCGCCCCCTCAAAATGCCAAACCTCTCCTGCTTCGTCATTAGGGGGGGGTATTGATGACATTGAACCCCTCCCCCCAATAAAATCCTGGCTACGCCACTGTCGGAGTTTTTGGCGAAAGAACCACACCCGAGATTCCCCACCATCCAGGGAAAACACATGCAACCCGAACATGAGGAAAACATCCCGGTGCCCATAAGACGAGATAAAGGAGTGCCTCCGCAAGAGAGCAGAGGCCTCACAGAAAACCCAGTGCATTCAGGAGCAACACGAGGCTGTTGACGAAGACTTCTTTCCGTGGACCTTTCCCATTCAAAGACAGCTCCAATTCACCAGATTTGTCCACTACCAATCGGGCATTACGCCAACCTCTTTCCCCATTCATGGCGACCCATACCTGAAGTGACGGGCAGTGCGCTGATATGGGAAGCGACGCCGCACTACTGCTTCGTCTCGCCGCGCAATCAACGGAGAAATAAAAAACCTTGCTAAGTAAATATACAAATTGCATTTCTTTTTCTTGAATCTCGAGGTATCCCGGCAAATCTCTGAATTATCAAGGCGTGTTACCAGGAACACAGGAGTGACGAAATGGCAGGGCCTGTGTCACCTGCTTCTATACTCCATCTCACAAACATCAGACAAAGGCTTGGGCACGAGCGCGCGGCTCTGGAAAGTGCCCGCTATGCAGGAGTTCTCGTACAAACGAAAACATTCTGTTCAGCTAGGCTTACGCACCTGCGCCTTTACTGCAGACGTTTGTGAGATGGGGAACAGATTTCTTTCGAAAGTCTGCCCTCTGTTGGAAGCCGAAGAATGGCAGACATGAGCGCGAGCTTCTTGCGTTGGATCGCACCTCGGCTGCACAAGCTTTCATGCAGTGGGAGCACAAGTGAAAGCTACCCGCTCGCGCTGTTTGCACGTTCCTGGGAGTCGGTTCTTGCACTATCGTGAGTGAGTCAGTTCTTGTGCCAATCGGAGCGCAACTGTCGGAAGTGGTCTATACTGTGGGCTCTGTCAAATCCTCGATACATGAAGTTCCCTATTACTGTGTTTATACCTGATTAAGGCTGCTTCACACATATGTGTCAGTCAAGTCCACAGCAACCGAAAATAAAAGCAATAAGGAAGAAACCGGGAAGACTATGGTTCCCAATTCTTCCACGAGGCTACTTCTTGGATTGCTTTTCATGCTGTGTGTGGCAAAATAATTTTCCCGGTCACTAAGTTCTTGGTGTCGTTTCGGTCATTCTGAACGCAACCAACGCAACTTTATGAACCAGGCTCCCTAATATAAATAATTTTGAGTACCTAGCGCGCTCCACCAGGAAAGCAACATCTTAAGAACTAGCATGAAGATGGCCATGCAGCTGGAGTAGGGATGGTGGGGAAGCCCCAAAGGTGGCGCACAGGATCGATAGTTTGCACGGCTGCGAAGAGATGGTGCTAATAACGAATAAGGTATATTTTGGTGGTTTCGGTTTCCCCAATATCGACAAAAACCAGCTTGCGATCTGTTGTCGAGGCAGTGTGCCTCGATTCATTTTCTGTATGGATTATCTGTTCCAAACTATAAACCAGAAAAGAGGATGAGAGAGATGAACAAGGCACGACGCACACCGGAAAGCGATTTACAGTGTGTGTCATGGCCGCAAATGTGGGAAAAAGCGTTTGAAAGAAAGTAATCTTAAGAAGAAAGATGTTCCGACAAGGGCTTGCATTGCAGGAGGTTTAGATGCATAATGACACTCGGTTCAGTTGAGATGGATCGATGTCCAGGCGGTATTTCGGGATATAGCAACAGGCTGAAATGCGTGGCCCTCGGCCAAACTAGCTCACAGGAGTATACGACTCTAAAATCCAGACGCTTACATGGACAAGCCGTGTTGCATGTAGCATGATACAAGCAAATGATGTGCGTGCACCGGTACATGTGAAGAAATAGTTTCTACACGATCTCGTGGTTACGCGCGACAGTTTGTGCATTGATAACCTGTATTTATGGAGCTTTTCCATGCAGAGTAAACAGAACCCTCGCTTTGTAATTTCAGCACTTCGTTTTGATTGGAAAGATACAAAAAAGAAGGAACAAAAATAACCTCAACAAAAAGAGGTGGTCGTGTTGCTTCGTCGCATATTCCGTCTTCATTTGATCGAAGCCCACAAAACCCTGGAAGATACGTTCGGCGCTGCTGGTTTTCGCGGCGCTTACATATTCACACTTCACTTAGCCAGACTTCCGTCGCTATACCTTGTGCCCCCAATCAAAGAGACGCGATTGGGAGCTTACAAACTCAACACCGGTCACTTTGTATACCATAAACATTGCCAAGCAGACGAAAACCCCCGAGTTTACAAACGGACAGGTTTGTGTTGCGGAAAGTGTTCGACGCAACAGCAGTCATAGCGCCACCGCTTTTACAGCACGAGTGGAACGTTCCGGTAATCAGTCTGAAAAACGAGTTCCCCAAACTAGCCGCTTCTTATCTCGGGGTAGAATAGGAAGAGAAAAAATCGTTCCGACATTGTTTTTGCTCTAACCGAGGGACAGGATTGACGGAGGGCTGCCTTTACAAATGGCGACAGAAATATGGTCTGTACGTGGCTCGTGAGGCGGTCCAAAAGAATTCAAGGCTGAAATTTCCTCTCCGAATGAGGCCGTAACGAAGCCGAGATCCCTCCGACGCGACATTGCCGCAAATCTGAGGCGATCCAAACACGATGAATCTTGGGTAGAAATGAACACTGGGAACTCACCTGCCCACCATGCACAGCGAAACAAAAATGGCGACCGCGAATTGCTGGCACAGGGTGGCTAGACGGGGTTCCCCTCCTTCCTCCGCGTTCAGACCTCGATGGAGCGTAGCAAACTTTGGCGCGAATTTTAAGTTTTTTCGATGAGTTTATTTCGCAGTCACTTTCTTGCGGTACAAACTTTACAATGCGTTCGAGACTCCGCAGCTTCTCTAGATCCTTCCTCAAGTTTAAAAGTCAATCAAATTCAAAGTAAAAGTGAAAATAAATGAGTCATAAAATACTAAAAAAAACAAGCAAGTTGGTGAACACAGTAAAAACACCGCGAAGCTGGGAAAAAGAAAGGACAGATGTTTTTTACTGTGGGGCGTTTTCAGATAAGATCAAACAACCATGTCCAAAACCATTTTTAATTTTGATGAAAAAAAAATTGCTGGCTCCATGCGCAGAAGAATAAAACCAGTCCTTGGTTTGTAAAAGAATTAATTTGTCTGCGAAAAAAGATTTTTTAGCACCCTCTCAGTGGGCGGCGGAGAAAAGCTCACCGGAAAAAAGCTCACCGGAGATAAGCTCACCGGAGAAAAGCTCACCGCAAAACCGGCAGTTGCGGAGAAAAGCTCACCGCTTGTTTTTAACTTAGCAAATTCCGCGCCAAACCTGGTAATTTAACACAATTCGCATTCGTCACTTCATTTAACATGTCCTTTTTTTTTTTTTGTAATATTCTTGAAGTTCATTGGACATATTTACTCATTCCTCAAAAATTTCTAGTCACCCATTCTGTATTTAAATGAAGCCACAAGTATAAAATCAGAACATCGCACACCGGTAAAAAAGACAGCAATTTATTGACAGCTGACAGTACGCCGTCGGTAGCTCTGTCAGATGAAAAGGTTTGTTCTTTGCGAGCTAATATGAACCGTTTCAGCTCCGAATATTGTGCACTGTCTAATAGAAAAAAAGGCGTTTGTTGATTTAATCAGTGTCCGCTACATGTTTTATTTCTATTAATTTCACTAACAAATCTTTAGTTGCGAGAACAGCTTCGTCTTGTCGTGTTTGTTGTCTTCACTCAGTCGCCGTCATTTGAGCGGTTTTCATCATGTATAACGTTTGCCAACTCGCCCAATTCTCTCCTTTACATAATACGAGTTCTTATATAGTTCACGAGTAACAACAATGCCAGTGTGCGGCTCTGAAGGTCATGGGTGGCTCACCGTAGAAGAAGCACTATGCCACGAAGGCAACGTGCGGATCGCCAGCACGAACGGCTAGAAAACCTGCATGTCCGTGGAAGAAAGAAGCCTCGATTAGCTGCCATATCGAGTGACTCTAGCCTCGATATCCAACTGACTGTTTTATCCTTTTTTCAAAAGTTAACAAAAGCTTCAAAGAGAATTTCAAGCAGCGCGTTGTTGCGCATTCACTTCTGGATATTCGGCATTTACAATACTGTTTTTTTAGGTTTAAGGCAGACATTAAGTTTTCAACTTTTTCCTGTTCTTCAAGTTCATAAAGCTCTCAGTTAGGCTTTTGTTACCTAAAGAGCAGACCACAAAAAACACTCGCCCGCAATTATTATTTCGGGAGCAATATACCCAATAAGCTTAACAAATATTACAAAAAAAATAGATTTTCTTTTCTACAAAGCTCACGAATTTTAATGATAAATTGATATATGTTACGCATGATCCAACAGCCTTTATATAAATAGAAGAAAAAAAATCGGTGAGCCTTTCTCCTCATACGCTCAATGGCCGGTGAGCTTTTCTCCGCATCCGCCGGTTTTGCGGTGAGCTTTTCTCCGGTGAGCTTTTCTCCGGTGAGCTTTTCTCCGGTGAGCTTTTCTCTGGTGAGCTTTTCTCCGGTGAGCTTTTCTCCGGTGAGCTTTTCTCTGGGATTCCCTCTCAGTAACGTGCCCGTCTTGCATATCGCGCGATGTTGGCATTTCGGGCGGCTTCCCCCAAAAACTATTCTGGCTACGGGTCTACAAATATTTACTGAGAAATTAGGCAAAGGAAGGGTTTACGAAAAATTATTAATTGCCGACTATTCGGGTCGTTATTTTGAGAAACCAAATCGCAAATACGGCACAATGCGCAAGCAATAACACTCTGGGTTAGCGATTTGTTTTCTCCGTATCTATTAAAATCTAAAGCCTTAAAAGCTTGCCAGTGTCTTGCCGTGTGTATAGTTCATCTGGGCATAAAATATTGTTGTCCTGGTTAGCGGGAGAAATTTACAAGAATTGCTCACACCGTGGCATTTTACCAAATGTGCATTACCTTGAAAAATATTTAAAAAAAAGGCCATCTTTAATATTCTTTAAACACTACGAAATTAACGGTTATAATATGTACGTGCGGCTTTGAAGTTATAAAGAGAGAAATACGGCCAAATTGACGCTAACGCGGTTGCCATACGTGGGGCGTGCACGTTCCCGTTCTTCACAATTTCATTATTATTTAAAAGCGTAAAAATGTTACGGGGTGGTCAGGAAAACAGAGGTGGACGCAAGTTTCGAAGGGAAAATTCGTGATACATTTCGTACAAGCGACCCCTATGGGAGGAGCTATGGAGAGGCGCCACCCTGTAACATGCTTCGCGGTGCCTGCTTCAACAGCCGGCGTGTAGCGTCTCCGTCTACGCGACGTAAAGGAAGCAACCGGAGCGACTTTGCAAACATATGAGCCTGGTTTAGCAAAGCTAAGGATATCATGCAGTTTTATTATCTTCTTGTTGTCCACTTGAAAATGCCCTGCAGCTCAAAACAACGAGTTCACAACGTATGAAAATAGCACTTCCTGGACATTAGACCGCTAGGAAAGTAACACCTCAGAAAATAACATACCAGCTGTTGTGAACTAATCTTATTTACTATGCGAGCAAAAATTGCTGAAAGCAATTATGCGATTTAAACGTTATTTTTTTTTTGTAATCCGTTAATTTAAATAACTGTATATATTTCTTTGTTTCTTAAAAGAAAGTAAAAAAATCAAAACCGATTAGGAACTTCAGTGCTAAAACGTGCAGTGCAAAAAGAAGACAAATACTTTTTTTTTTTTGATGTCCACAAAAAAGAGGCTACGCAGCATCCAGCCTACCGTTTCCTTTTGCACATTATGTGATGTCCTCTAACGCGAAAGTACCGACGTAAAAGCGCCGTGGAGGCGACATGAAAAAATAAAAAAATAATTTTAAGTGAACCAAGTTTCGTAATAAAACGCAAAAAAAAAAAGAACAAATTTTTACAGTACACGTTTTACCTCTATTTAGAACTTCAGCCAAGTGACGGTTACGGGCTTTCATGCCCATTTCAACGAAGTTGGGAGAACGATCAATAAAACAACTCTGTCCGTAGAAGAAGTGGTGAGGAAATGGCGTGCCTTTGATGATACGATTGTCATTATGAAATTAAAAGTTTAATCCACCAATAATGGCGACAGGTCCGATCGCCTAAGACCCCGACTACTAATATCGTTGTGTGGAAAGACCATTCTAATATTTACACGTTTTGTGGAGTTCATCGAGCGAATAAGAATGTTCCAACGATGAGCTAAACCTAAAAGTGTTCCCAAATCCAACACTGAGTTTTTTTTTTTAATTTTTATTTTAGCACTGTAGACAGTTCTACGAACAGTGTATACTTGTGTGCAAATATTTGTCTAACAGTTTTGGAAGGCTGGAAATCATCGGGAATGACTCAGAATCATTGCGGAGTTGATACCCGGGGAAGATAAGACGGGGACTTTGGTACTTGGGAGAAACGGACCGTGGCATTTGAGACAGGGAAACTGCCGCGGGGAAGCATATCCTTCCAAGTTCATTGCTTGGGCTACCCCGAGTGTCCAAAAACCTTTCTTTTCTTTTTCACTTTTTTAGAAGGGAACAAGGGGAAAGGGGGGGTGGGGTGTAGGCGCTGATTGTCTTCCTCCTTTGTGGCTTTTGACAGAAGCACAACGAGAGACTGACTGACAGAAGAAGCGCGGGATTCATTTCTCTCGATGGATGCCTTCTGTCTATGTATGCGAACATGATTCCTTTTTTTTTTTCTTTTAGCATAGTTAATCTCGCCTTGACTATGGTCCCAGTGGTGCCTTGTCATTGTATGCCCCCTAATTTCTTTTTTTTTTTTTTTAGTTTATGTTAGCGCTTGCGCTGATGAGGTATCAAAATTAAAAAAAAAAAAGAAAAAAAGATGTGCTTAAAAAAAAAAAAAAAAAGTTTATCGTTTTTGCGATTGGGAGCGTTTTCAAAGCCCGGAGCACCTGACCTTCGTTCCCGTGAAATGTCGCTCGTTTTTGCGTAGCACCCCTCGATTCTGAAGGCCACCGTATTTTAACGGGAAGAAGGCGAATTTGGGTGCGCGCAGTATTACCAAAGGTGCGGGATTGAGAGCTTAAAGGGCAACTCCGCTTCTTTTCCAGTAGTGCAAAACTATACAGTTCTCTTTGTTATCATCTACAAAACCCCCATGGCAAATATTACGACGGAATTCCGCCTAGAAGTTCATTAAAATCGCTGTCAAAGTTTGACAAGCACGAATCCGCTGGTTTTGGATGAGACGTGCGGGCCAGACAACACTGCCCGGATGCATTTCCGCTTCCTCCAAATTCCTTCTCCCGGCACGTCCGCGACGTCATCAAACATGTACAGCTTCTTTTTTTTTTTTTTTTTTTTTTTTCAATTTTGTTTTCTTTCCCGGGGAGAGCACGGGTGGCGCCAGCGCCGTGAAAGACGTGAGTGACGCGCTCGGCCGGCCCGGCGCTCGACTATGGATACTACTGATAAGCCGATCGCCTCGTTGAGCGCGGCTTGTGTTACATCGCATACTTTTGAACACCAAGTAAAAGGAGGAGAGGGAAGCTGCTTTTGTAAGAATTTTGAGTGACAGGTTAATCTTCTATAATATTCTGGGAGGAGAATAGCGACGCCTGTGCTAATCCAGGAGGCACAAAGGAGGATCCTGATAAGAGGGGAGCTCCTTCTTCCCCTTGTATATCACGTGGGTGTACATGCTTAGTGATGCCGAATATACAATGTTGTCCGGCTTTGCCACCGTTTCGGTTTCGGTTTCTGATCATGGCTAGAATAAAATTACACGAAAAATATTTTATTTTTCGCGAAACAAAGGATCGGGGATTGTTTTTGAGTGCTTCAAAAAGCACAATCGGCCACTATCTCAAAATTTTTGAAATTAAGCGGAGTTGCCCTTTAACCCAACACTCGAAGAGAAGGGGAAGCTCTCTTCTTATCGGAACTCTCTTTAATTGTCCTACAAAATCAACTTTCATTTATTTCTCGCTCGTGGCTTCCAAGTACTGCGCGCAACTAGTGAGATGGGGCATAGTTAGAGCTGATTAACACGTTGCATATTTCTAAAGAACAGTAGTTTTGCGAAATAAAGGTTTTGCTCGAATGGATAACTCACACGTACAGTTCGACGCGCAATACCTTTGACGTATTGATTCGCGAGAGATGGCCCCATCACGGCTGAGTCTGGCGATGTTCCAGACCCAATGTCTAAATTTTGCTCCCTTACCTGCTACTATTTCGTGCAGGTTTTGCGCCATATCGAAATGAAAGCGCATGGCGAAAGTGACGCTCGTTTTCCGCTCCAAGGAAGCTTACGCCAGCTCGTTGTCTTTGCTGGTACCTTGAGTGTTTCACAGCGATGCGGACCGTTCAGTAAGAAAAAAAAAAGTACGATGGCATCCTTCGTACACTCTCGTATCCCATTGTTTCTCTTTCATGGCACTAATTTCTTTCTGCGCATTACGGCTGTTACGACGCCAAGTCCGTCTGCACTCTCAAATTTGAACTTAGGCTCAGATCAGAGACGGACTAGTTTAAATCAGGAAATAATAATTAACACTGTAGCAAAGCAAATCTATCATATCGATCGGAAATACGATTTGGCACATTCCGTACGAACACACACTGTGCACAGTCAATCCAATAGCAAGTCAGCGCACAAAACGCCGCCACACAGCACCATAACATCTAAGCGATTTTTGCATCGCACCGCGTACGGAAAAGAGAAAACAGTTATTCATTTACATAAACGAAGCGAATTTATTTAAAGCCTGCACACTCTGTAGGTTCAGTTTACCTAAGATTGTGAATAGACTCGGCAATGCCATTTGTCGAAACAGATAAAAGACGTTGGCAAAAATGATTAGACTGAATAAGTGAATCTAACGCACGTATTTTACCAACCGACGGTCGCGCGCTTTCAATACCATTTCCAATTGTCACTGCGCACCTTGGACACACTTTGGGGAGCAACATATATTTACGTCTGAGGTCTTCATTGAACGTGTACTGCTGACCAACATAAAATGCTAACGTGACTCTCAAGCGCTCGCCGCAAAGTACGATTTCAAAAAGGCGGTGCTGTACGCCACTTGAGATAAAAACTCGTAAAAAAAAAGGACCGACATTTTTATTGCTACCTCCGAAATGGCTCTGCCTCCGAACAGAAACGAGCGCCACCCCCAGCATCACACAGCGCAGAGGCCGGACTCGACCACCGCACGTATTATCACTCACGACTCCTGAGCTGACTGAGCAGTGTTGTTGCCAGATGGTCCGACCAAAAAGCCGCCAAACGAATGGAAAGTATAGCCCAAATATAGCCAAAGCGGTTAAAAAATATATAGCCCAAAATAGCCAAGACTAAAAGCAACGATTTTTAAGCCTTATATTGACAATTTCTCACACTTAGACAGCACACATTACAATCTAAGTTTCAACCCTCTGATGCACCACATTTTGTGTGGTGCAGAAAAAAAAAACTTTTGGAGGATAAAAATTTCTACAACACTGACCCTTCCTTCGTTGGTTTTCAGAAGTACAAAACACACATCATACAGTAAAATAAGAAGATACAAAAGCAGAACAATCAGAACACTAGGAGTTTCAAACCAGAATCCTGATATCTCAGGTCCTTACCAATATCCCACCCGTCTCTTTTTTTTTTTTTTGAAGAATATAAGTGTCATTTATTCTGGTTCACGCTATTTCCGATTGTGTTATCCTTGGTGGGCAACGGCTGGAAGGTAGTCAATTGTTTAGCGGTGAAACTGCGGACTTCTCATTAAACTTGGATGCCTAAGGATTCTCACAATGGGCACCAGAGCAGCATTTGGAAAGTTCAGTCTCCGTCTCGGCAAAGCCATACGCGTCCGGGTTGAAGACGCGGTACCAGGCCTGTGGTAATAGTGCAATCTGTTTGGATTGCTCCACTGCGCTGTAGGGAAACCGCTTGAACCCTGCAAGCACTGCTTCACTGCGCATTGTAAAAACCCCGAAGTTTGTAGAAGTTTGAAGCCTTTCCCCATCCTCTCTCACCTCTCGACTAGCCAAAAGACACACAATTTTTTGTATCGAAACTGATTGAAAGTTAGAAAGTTAACTAGCGGAACCCTAAAGTTAGGCGTCGAACCTGAGGTTCGACAAAAGTTCGCCGCAATCTTAGGTATAGCCCAAAATAGCCACATAGCCAACCACGAAATTTTGACGCCAACTAGAAAAAAATGTGGCCCAATTTGGCTATATATAGCCCAATCTGGCAACACTGCTGACCAGAGAGTCGAGACCTAACGAGCCGCGCACCATCTGGTATCTGAAACGGACGGATTTTTTTCTTCATCTGTTGCAACGATGTCCACACACTTCTGAAACGCGTAAAGATAAACATTATGGACATGTTGTAATTGCTAGTCGCCAAAAATGTAGTAATAAAAGAAAGGCGGTCACCCGAGAAAATAGAAGGGATCGCAGGACCCGCGTAGGCCTGTGGAAGAGACAAGGTTCTTAAATGCCGAAAATTCGTCAAGCTGTGCTCAGTAGCTTGGGCGCCGCGATCAAATTGGGATGGGAACTTATTGCTGCTGAAATTCGCGCGATGATATTTAAGACAGTCCACGCACGAGGCAACGAACAGACGCACATTCGGTTTTAGGCAGCGTGTTGCGCAAATTTGAAACTACTGTTCGAAGTCGTGCTTCAGCATGCCATGGGCGTCAATCGTTTCCGTCCTTTCTGCTTTTCGTCATCCCTCCCCTCGCATTGCAAAGTAATATACCTTCGTCGCACTTTGTAGACAGCATGTTATAAGTTCGTGAATCAAGTCTACAAATAGTATCTGAAGTTGACAAACGTGTTCTACGTCTCTAGGCACAGATCAATGTATATTGAAAAAAAAAAAAAACAGAGAAAAGTTTGCTTTTTTTTTGTGCGTGCAATTTTTGGGCTCCTTTTAGACTCATGATGAAGAATACCCGAGACTGTAGTAAAAGCTGAGAAACTTGGTCGAAGAAAAAGACAGGAGAAAAGAATGTCTCAAAAGAGAGAAGTTCTATTCCCCCGTCTTTTTTCTTCGACCAAGTTTACCAGCTTTTATCACAGTCTCGGGTTTTCTACATCATGATCAACTTCCACCAGCTCGCCTGCGCACTCACTGTTTTTAACACTCCTCAGTGTTCCCACCTAATTTGTATACTTTGTTAGTATTGACCGATATGCAAGGTAGAAACCTATTGGAACCTAAAAGTTTGGGTAACTCAAACACAATTGCATTTGGTAACAGAACACTGTTAAGTGGTAGCCACGCTCTGGATCCTCCCTTTCGCCATTCATTTTTACCTCCTTTCTTTCGTAATCGCACGGTGTCCACAACGGTCGTTTTGAGGTGAGAGTTCACTTGTCAAGGTCAGGGTTTTCCCGGGGAAGGCGGATGCGACAAAACATTTTTATCTTGATTGAATCTTTTTTTTTTTTTTTTCTGAAGGTACAAGTGTCGAGACAATAGGACACCTTAAACTGGTGAATGACCTTCGTAGAAAGTTTATGTGGGGTTCGAACATAAAAGACTACTACAGCCACCGGGATTGGTTGAAATGTGTAAACAGAACGCAGCTGAAGACTTTGCACACCAAAACGGGGGCGCACCGGCCACCGGTTCTTTGTTTCAGGGAGGACCTTGACCCGGTATAAAACCCATCCGAAACCAGCCCAATAGTCAGTTACTTCAGCAGTTCCATCGAACAGACTGGACTTCGGAGGTGTCTTGGAGTAACTTATAATAGCCATGGCAGAAAAGAAATCGTCCAACGACGAGTTCTCCGGACTTACGTTCATCGAAGAGCTGCTCCGTGACGGTGACGAAGACCCGGGACACAGCTGGAGATCGAGTGGAGGGTCTCCGTTCACAAGTGCGGACATTGGTCATGACAACGGGTCTCCAGAAGGTGCCGGTGACGAGAAGAGCGATGTTTCCGACGGCGCAGCGAGGTGGCGGGCATGGCCACAGGGGTGTTCTTGCGGGGATCACAGGGACAACAGCTTGTCAGACACCCTGCACCAGGAAGGCAGTCAGATCAGCGTGGTTACCGGGGGAAGGTGAGTGTGCGCTTGGATTGTCGTTAACGGCGGTTCTGGTCTCCTTTTGGGACCTGTCGCAGCCTCCATCGTTTCTAGAGTGGTGTTCATCGTTATCACATTGCTTCTTCGATACCATGTATTGTCCTTGTCACGATTTGCCAAATGACATGTGTATAAGGGTTATTACTAATTGAAACTCTTTCGTGTGCGCTGAACAGGTTTCCGTGCCTCCATATCGCCGTCAGTGGGCTGCTGCAGGACCGGAGGTACCTGCTGGCCTTGGACTTCACCGAGAAGTTCACTGATATGAACCAGAGGTTTCTGGCATATACTGGTAATTTTTTATTTAATTCTTTGCATTTTTAGTTATCAGGGCCTGTTCCCTCGGAGTATTTGGGATATTACCATTTTCACTTTTTCTCCATTCTCCATCAGATACGTGCTCCCTAATCGATGCTTAATATTAAATTTCTTACGAGAGTAATAATTCAAATTTAGGTATTGATGCGGATGATCGGCTTGTTATGAATATTTAAGTCTTGCGAAGAAACAAACAAGACAGACATAAATTCGACGCGTTCCTGGAGACTCGCTGTTATGTATTCGTTTTTGATCCCACTTTCTATAAAATTGTGAATAATTTTAAAAGTGGACTGTTTTGTTGTTCATTCGGATTTACCGTTTCCCTGCTTTGAGTAAGAACGAACGGTTTATTTGCTCGCCTTATCTGACAGATGCGTTTTTCCCCAAGCCAGAGAGACATTTTGCTAAACACTGCCGGTGGCCGGTATCTCCTCCTGAGGCTAAATCAACCGCAAGAGGGATTATGAGGTCACGTATTCGGGCTCCCTAATGAAAATAAACTAAAGCTATGCAGCGTTATAGGCAAATGGCTGCCGTCAGTCTTTATTCGTCTTGACTAATAAAGTCCGATTTTGCCCGCAGAAAAGTGGTGAAATGCTCGAAATGGTGACTGAAATGTACCACGTCGTAAGGAAGGTCGTGCTAAGCGAGGCGAGGCTCATGTATGCTGAGCGGAATTTTTTGAAAAGTGTGTCCTTTCTGCCCACGGTGCCAGTCACGCGATCTCAGAATCCCTCTTGCGGGCGAATTAATCCCGGGAGAGATACCCGCACTAATCAGCAAACCGGCCCTGGAGAATGTGAACTCCTTAGGCATTCTAATGAATCGTGGACTGGAATTAAAATACACCCATGTTCTCCCCCAGAGCCCTATTACATGCCACGTCCGAACCACCTAGAGGGCCGCGACTGGATGAAGAGAGTCCTCTGCTTCAATCTTACGTCAATAGTCAACGGAGGACTTCAGAAGACCGGGGTGAGTGGCGTTGCGTCAATTGGCTTTACATTCTTGCTCAGTTTATAGTTACTTCCAATTATGTGACGTGTGCAAGCTGTAACGACTGTAACGCAAAAATGTATATTTCCATACCATTCAATGATGCTAAACGCACGACGTCGTACAGCTCGGTCGAAAGTGACTGTAGGGTCGACTCGGAGAGCTTGCACCAAACAGTTCATTTAGTGGCGAATCTTTTTTTTTTTTTTTTTTGGCTTCCTATTGTGTTGGGATCCTCGTTAAAATGTTAAAACCAAACACGATGTCGACAGCGTAGGGCGTGGACCGTCGATATCGCCAAATGCTCGGAAAACTACAACTTCCGACAGCTCGAGCATTTGATACTGGGTCCGCAGCGCGTGAACTTGGAGCGCAACCACAGCCACGCCGCAGCTTTGACAATCTGTTTTATACAAGTTATGCATTCTTTCAAAATACGTAATCCAATCTGGAAGCCAGTAAAAGCTAGCGCATGATTAACTAAAACTATTACAAGCCTTGCCTCCCTCTCTCTCTTCACCGTAAACAAGGCGAGAAGCCGAACGCGGCGTGCGACGTCATGCATATCCAGCTCTTCGTACAATGTTCCGAAGATTGGGACTAGCTATGGACGAATGCTTTTGATAGGGGGCGAGGGAAGGGTGCTTTTATTTTCAACAATGCAGGGCTGGCCTGGCAGTACGCAAAAAAGACATAAAACGGGTCATCCGCATTGCTGGGTTGATACTTTGTTGGCGACTTCTTCATTGTGGTGTTAGCAATCGGGTACTGTGTCCTGTATGTTTTCTCGGGAGAACCTCCCTTTGCAAACTGACTAAACCTGAAGGGATGCTTTCTGACCTTCCGAGTTATGCCTATCTACAGCAAAATGCACCGGTGGTTTACGATGACTGTGTGTTATTACAGATGACTCTAACATCCAACTGCGAGTACCTGCCTACGCTGCGGATCATGGGATCTGGATATGAAGAAGGACTCTCTAGTTCTCCAGCCGTTCGCTTCGCTCTGAAGAAAAGCGAGCTATTGGCTGTTTCTCTGAAGAGTGAGGTAAGTTCATCTGCTATCTCTGCACCGAGGTTACTGCCAGTATGTAAGAACCGGAGAAATCTCGATGGCCACTGCAAAATACCTTGACTTTATTTTTTGCAGTAGCACTCGATTTCCTACGCGAATTAGTACTGCTTTTCCTTATGACATCTCAATGCTTGTTGTGCAGCATGCGAGGAGATATTTAGCAAGAAGAAAATTAGCGTCAGTCAGGGGATTAGTATGACTCAGTACATAATGTAACTCGCCTGTGATTTTTCCAGGTACCGAACAACAAGGGGGCTTTGGCCAGGGAGTTCGTTCTTGCAAGAAAATACGAGACGAAGAGGTAAGCTATGAGTTTATTTTGGGGGTCCCTGCAACGGGTACTGTACTATCAATTCTGTATCTTTAAAATGAGGCTAAAGAGTTGTGGAGAGAACACAGGTGAAGGATGTCTGCCTTTTTACTATATCTATGCTATCGTATGATCATGCCCTGTGCGATATTCTCGTTACTTTTTGGGCATTTAAAATATCGCGATCGGTTCAACCTGTGCGTTTCTTTGTGTGTCTTGGGATCACGTCTTCACGCATTTTGAGGCCACGGAGCTATTCAAGGGAAGGCTACCAGATAGTGCCGTTGCGCTGTTCCCGCTTTACTGACAGTGTTTCGATATGCTGCAAGCGCTCTTCACGCTTGTGTTTTTTCTTTATTATAGAAATGCGTTTTCCAAGGATGATCTCGTTCCCACTTCCGGACCCCCGCGGAATCAGCACCCGAGACCTGCGCAAGGCCATCCGAATCCACTGCCAGCCGGAGTTCGGAATGGATTTCCCCGAACAGAGCGCGGCCTTCACCCTTCTCAAGATCCAGGTCTCACCAAAGGCGTCCCAGGAGTGACCTCTAACGCCCACCCGGTCTTGGATCTACCAGTCCGGTTCCCCAGCATGCGCAAGCCACCGCAGAACTCGATCTTGGGGGCCACCTACACGCCGCCGCACGTGCGACCAGGGATGGCGGCTCCCCTCCGCTCCACGGTCTGTCCCCAGCAGATGCATTTGACACCAAGGCCTGGCGGGCGGTTTGACCAGTGCTCCACAAGGCGAGAGATGTCGAGCCGGTGCAATGGAAACGTTTCCCAAGTCCGCGTCCCTAACAGTTCCGCATTGGTCTTTCCGAGCGAATGCCTGCTGCCCGGGCCTCCGTCGGTACCACCATGTCGCGCTCGTCTCGCTTCGCCGCTGTGGGTGAACTGCGATCTGCCACCCAGCAGCCACGCTGCCTTTGCTGATCTATATTAGTCACGATAGAGTGTAGGCTTTGCTCCTCTCCTTAGGAGATATCAGTATTTTCGGATGTAATAATAAACATCATGATACCAATTGTATTTTGTGCTTTGTCGAGTGGGTTATGGTCTAGCCTCTTGTCAAGCACCAGTCAACATTGTACAACCGTCAGGGATGGTTGCCCCACTGAACAGTGAACACTAAACTACCGCACGCGAAACTAAACCACCTCCCGAAAGCTGACGTCCAAGCGTTCAGGGACATGAAAGCAAAGGAGTCGGACTCTGTTTCTGTTGTGCGTGAAATTCAGTCTTGTCACTTTTGTCGGTGTAGGCTTCTCAACCACATAGACGATATCATTGGAGGGGCAAAAAAATGGTTGATGGGGTTAGACATGTGGCTTAAATGAAATAAGCTTTATTTAAACCTAGACAAAGCTAAGTGCTTACTATTTAAACCGAAAGGAATGACACTAACGTAAAATTTAAAACTATAATTCCAGGACTCTTTCATTCAACAGTCTTGAACAATTCGATTCTTGGGAGTTCTATTCCGTGAAAACTTATCATGGACACCGGATATTGGTTCGCTCATAGGAAATATTTGTCGAGCTGTTGGTCTTTTGAATAGATTAACATATTATCTCCCCCAAAAAGCTACACCTCAAATTTACTTCGTCCCCATAAACTCCGGCATAAGTTATTGTCCCTAGGTGTGGTCAAGAGCGTCCCCAAAAAATTTAGATCGTCTCCTTTACGAGCAATTGGAAGCATAGAATTTCTTACGAATGCCACACCATACTTTAAAGCATAGCAAATATTAACCTTAAGAGATCTATACAAGTATAAACTGCCCCTCAAGTTTTGGCGGCAATTTCATACTGAAAAATTGTTGCTCTACGCAAAGTACCCTGTGAAAAGTGGCCCGTACAATTTAAGACAAAATATAAAATTGAAATCTCGTTCTCGGACAAATTATGGAGATCAGAAGCTAAGTTTTATGATACCAGATTTTTTGAACCAATATCCAACTATTTTAGATTTTCTCAATTTTGCCAGGTCACCCCTTAAAGGGGCACGGAAACAAAAATTGAACTACTTAAACGACGTATTTTTCGCGGGCTCAATATTTCGCGATTTAGTCAAAGCTGAAGTTTTGGAGTAATTCGCGGGTTCTAATTTTCGCGACACGGTGCTATCTCAATTTAGATTCCAATGTGTTTACATTTTACCCGAATTGTTCGCGGGACCTATTTTTCGTGAATCGTAGGTGATTCGCGAAAATTGCGAAATTTATGTGCTCGGGAAAATGAAGTAATTAAAATATTCAAATTTCGTTTGGAAATGAGTCAAGCATGGCGCATAATATCCGTAAATGATAATCGCACGTTTGTATTTTGAACGTCTGGACATATTTTCCGTTCCAAACGGTGCACTCGAGCAAGTGCTCGAAGAGAAGCGAACGGAGAGCGCGATGCGTCATGGGATATCCGGCGCAAACAAAAACAGAAAGAAAAGATTCCCCGCATTCGTGGCGTAGCAAGGCTGGCGTGGTTATGAGCTTTTCCCTTGGTGGCGTTGTCAGCGTTGTGGTGGTGTCATAGCGTCAGCGCGTTACAACCGAGCCGTTCGAAGTACCCGTGGGATCAGTGACGTACCAACTTGGTTTTGAGTGGGGGGGGGGGGGGGGGGGCAACA